>NC_080850.1:34771049-35142892 GCF_030435755.1 Ochotona princeps
ATTATCTTTAGTAGTGAAATACCAAAAGGTTTCCTTGGGACCCTGCACCCATGTGGGAGACCTGGAAGAGCTCCTGGCTCTTGGCTTCAGATTGGTTCAGCTCCAGCCATTGGTGGCCACTTGGGGAGTGAACCACTGGATGGAAGATCTTCCTGTCTCTCTTCCTCTCTGTATATCCGCCTTTTCAATAAAAATAAACAAACAAAAAAAAATCTCCC
Source organism: Ochotona princeps (assembly GCF_030435755.1). Taxonomy (NCBI): domain Eukaryota; kingdom Metazoa; phylum Chordata; class Mammalia; order Lagomorpha; family Ochotonidae; genus Ochotona; species Ochotona princeps. The sequence goes on from NC_080850.1 coordinate 34,771,268, forward strand.
AACAATGAAAAGCCTAGGACCACAGAGCCTCCCAGCTGAATTCCACCAGTCACAGAAAAAGGAACAGCAATCTTTTTTTTTTAATTTATGAAGAGCAGTCTTAAAGATTTATTTTTCTCTCTGAAAAGCAGAGAGGCAAAGAAAGAGGCATCAATCTTTCATCTCCTAGTTGACTCTCCAGATGATCAAAATGGCTGGAACTGAGCCAGGCTGAAGCCAGGAGCCAGTTTTTCCAGGTCTTCTTCAGGAGTGCAGGCGCCCAAGTACTTGGGCCATCTTATTCTGCTCTCCCAGGCCATTGGCACGGAGCAGGATCAAAGGCGGAACAGCTGGAACTGTCAACCATATGGGATGCTGGCACTGCAGGCTGTGGCTTAACACACCATGGCATAGTGCCGGCTCCTAGTAATCTTCACGTCTTCCAAAGCCCAGAATGAGATGGAACACTTTGGAGAACATTTTATGAGGCCAGTTTCACCTCTTAACAAAGCCAAGCACACCACAACAAGAGCCACAGCCACCAACTGATGGACACAGATGCAGAAGCCCTCGGTAAAGCACCAGCGAAGAAAATTCAACAGCACAGCCCTGGGATCTATTTCAGGACCAAGGGGACTCCCTCCCAGGCCCTCAGGCTGTTTAACATAAGCAAATAAATCTACGTGATAATGGCATATTAGCGGGATCAAGGACAAGAACGTTATCTTAACAGATTTAGAAGTATCATTTGGCAAAGTTCAGCATCTTTTTGGAAAAGAGCTCTCAACAATCTAGGTAAAGAAGAGGATTTCTTAATGAAGACTGTTTACAAAAATCTCACAACACAACAATGGGTAAAAACAGCTTTCACTCTAAAACTTACTGGAGAGGGAGGAAAGAATACCAACTCTCCATTCAAGATAGGTCTAGAAGTACCAGCCAGAACATTCAGACCTGAACAAAAATGTTATGCAAAGTGAAAAGCAGCAAAATAAGAATGGTTTACAAATGGTATTGTCTTTTCTTAAGAAACCCCAAGGACTCTACAAAGTAAGTGTTAGGACTAATACATGAGATTCAGTCAAGTTGCAAGACACAAGAGTAACACATAAATAGCCATTGTTTTTCTGTATACCTATAATCACCAGTTTGAGAAGGAAATCAAGAAAAGGAGTCCCATCTAGGGTGAAAAAAAAAAAAAAACAAACCAAACAGGTGTTTATCCTAATGGCAAAGATGTCTGTGTCCCTTGGTAGATGGCTGGGGTCAAGCCCTGGCTCAGCTTCAGGCTCCTCTCAGTGCAGACTCCGGAAGGAGTGACAATGGCTCAGACGACTCCTACCTCCCTTGTGAGACACCCAGAGTTCCTGGTTCCTAAGATCTGCCCAGCCCACTCGTGGTAGCTGTGGTCAGCTGGGGAGATAATGAGCAGATGGGAGTGCTTTGTGTTTTCAAATAAAAATTTTCAAATGAAGAACAAAATCCTTTGTTTTAAAAAATGTGTACCAAGGAGGTAAGAGTTTGCACCAAAATTTATAAAACTCTCATGAAACAATCTGAAGAACACACAAATAAATCTAAAGGTGGACTTAGGAAGGGTGGATCAGAAAGATCTCTGGATTCCACACCACCCAAAGCAATACAGAGATTCAAAGCAGTCCCTATCCAGGTGCCAATGGTGTTCTTCACAGAAAAATGAGAGAAAGCAATTCTAAAATGGGCAGGAAAGCATAAGAAAAAAACAAAAAACAGTTGCCACAGCAATCTTGAGAGATGAAGAGTTGGAAGCATCACATCTCCCGCTTCAGACCATACAGCAAAGCTTCCATCATCAGCACAGTGTGGTACCATCTCCTTTCACATGATACATCAAAGCTTCCATGAGTGCAGTACAGGTGTCCACTCAAGCAGAGTCTGATGGGACAGAACCAGGTAGTCAACCCAAATGTGTGTTCAACTTCGCCCTCAACAGGGCACCAAGACGACACAGCACAGGAGCTAAGTTACATTTTAATAAATGGTATCAGCAGAAGTGCATATCAGTTTGCAAACAAAAACCAAACAAGAAAAACCCCACACACCAGACTCTCATCTCATCCAAAATAACTTAAAATGTATTTAAAAAGTAAATACCTGAACATAGATCTAAATGCACAGAATTCCTAGCAGAAAACATGGATAAAGCTCCTTGATGTGGGCTTTATCAAAAATATTTTTAAGCGTCACACCAAAAACTCAGGCTACAAAAGCAAAAATAAAAGACTTGTCCTACATTCAACTGCCACAAGGAAAAAATAAAATTAAAAGGCAGCCTATGAAATACAAGAAAATTTTGGCAAACTCTGCTCCTAATAAGGGTTAATAACATAAACACATGAAAACTCACACAACTTGATGGCAGCAAAATAAACAACCCAATTTAAAAATGGGTACAGTATCTGCTTATACATTTCTAAAAAAAAAAAAACCACGAAAAGTCTATACTGTTGGTGGGAATACACACGGATGCAGCCTTTGTGGAAAACAGAATGGAAATTCCTAGAGAAAACAAAAGTGTGTCCCCTCTGCCCCCACGGGACCCAGCAATCCCTCTTCGGGCAATTACCCAAAGGAAAGGAAATCAAATAATTTTCTCATTACATCTACTCCTCATAATATCTACTACCTCATAATATCTACTCCCACACTCACAAGACTTAAAACAAATGACCTAACCATCACCTGACTGATGAGTAGATGTCGCAAATGTGACACCTGTCATTCAGCCTTAAGAAAAGGATGATGAGCCCCTGCCTTGCCAGTGGGATGGACCTGGGGATTCCACACTGAGACAAAGCAGACAGAGAGAAGACTGAGTTCAGGAACTCACCAAGCTTCATGAACTGCCTGATCTCACGCAAGATGATGGAGACGGTAATTTTCTTGACTATAATAACCACCTCACAATGTAGAATGACATCAGAATATCATGTGGTACCTCTTAAGTACATATTTTTTTTAAAAAAATAGGAACAAATTTGATGAACATTCACCACTTGATTTTAAGATGATAAAGTTACAACAATTTCCCATAATACAGTCCAGTGTCCCATTGACATCAAATGTATCACTAGCACAGAACAGATTATCCAAAAGTTGATATTTGGATATACTTTTTTTTAAATTGGAAATTCAGATACACAGACTGGAGGAGAGACAGAGAGGAAGATCTTCTGTCTGATGAGTCACTCCCCAAGTGGCCACAATGGTCAGAGCTGAGCCAATCTGAAGCCAGGAGCCAGGAGCCAGGAGCCTTCTGCAGGTCTCCCATGTGGTGAAGGGTCCCAAGGCCCTGGGTCTTCCTCAACTGTTTCCCAAGGCCAAAAAGCAGGGAGCTAGATGGGACGCAGGACTGCCAGGATTGGAACTGGCGCCCATATGGGATCCCAGCATGTGCAAGGTGTGGACCCGGCCACAAGGTTACCGCAATGGGCACCCAGACATACATTTTTTTTTTTTTTTTGTGGTGGGAGGCAAAAAAGCATCTCAAAGCATCTCACTCAGTAGAAGAATGATTGTTTTTAAGAACAAAAGTAGTATTTTTAAAAATTTTTTTTAATATTTCTTTTTTTTATTCATTAATTACTTTGTATTACATGACACAATTTCATAGGTACTGGGATTCTCCCCTCTTCACCCCAAACCCTTCCCCCATGGTGAATTCCTTCACCATGATGCATAACCACAGCTCAGGTTCCTTTGGGATTCCCTAATTACAAGCTCACACCATACAGAGTCCAGCATCCCACTGTCCAGTCAAGTTCAATGGCCTCTTAGGGAGGCCCTCTCAGGTTTGAAGGCAGAGCCAGCAGAGCGTCACCTCTATCAATTAGAAGCTCCAAAGTAGTATTTTTAAGAATTAATGCTAGATAATTTTCTAGTAGCGCTGGAATTGACTATTGATGGGGAAATGAACTTTGGCTCCTACCTCACAGCACACATAGAAACTAATCTGAAGCTTTGACAGATTTAAGACTTGTTTCCACCCACATCAGCATCCAGGTGTTTCAGACCTCACTCTGCCATCCGGGCACCATCACTGTTTCCCATTTTGCTCATTCTAGTATCACAAATGGAGGGGCAAACTCATCCTCCTGACAGTGGGGAAACACACAATGGGGAAACCCCAGGAAAACCAAATGGCACGTTCTTAGAAATGTCAGACACAGACTCGGCCTTCTGTGTCCACATGGGCCACCTCCCCAGACTGAACCAACAGCACACTGAAGACAGGTGGGGGAAAAAAAATCACCTTTTGGGCCTGGCGTGGTAGCCTAGCAGCTACAGTCCTTGCCTTGCACACACCAGGATCCCGAATGGGCAACGGTTTGTACCCTTGTGGTCCCGTTTCCCATCCAGCTCCCTGCCTGTGGCCTGGGAAAGCAGTCAAGGATAGCTCAATGCCTTGGGACCCTGAACCGGCATGGGAGACCTGGAAGAAGCTCCTGGCTTCGAATATGCTTAGCTTCTGCCATTGTGGCCGCTTAGGGAGAGAATCAGCAGATGGAAGATCTTCTCTGTCTCTCCCTCTTTCTGTATATCTTGACTTTTCAATAAAAAAAATAAATCTTTAAAAAATTGCCTTTCTACTTAACAGATCTTTTTTCCCTAGTCATTGTACTCCAAACATTATGGTATAAATGCACTGTATTCACATCATATTAAGTATTTTAAGCAACACAAAGATAAAGTATATGGGAGTCCACACAAGGCTATATGCAAATGCTGTGTTATTTGATAGAAGGAACTTTCATACCAGGGCTTTGGGCATCCTCCAGGGAAGCCTGGAGTCCATCCCTTGTGAATACTGAAGAAGGACTGGGTATCTCTGTGACCAGCAAGCCTACTTGCTGTTACCAACCCAGAAGAACAAAACTGTATGTATGTATGCACACACGCGTACACACACACACACAAGCTCTTTTGTGCAGGATGCTTGTAACAGATTCATTCAAAATAACCTCACAGCTGCTTGGTGGCTGTGTAGCCCAGTGGTTAGGCTGCCAGTTAAGATGTCCACATCTGACACACTTGGGTCCTCAGCTCTGTTCCCGACTCTAGCTTCCTGCTAACACAGAGCCTTGGCAGGAACTGGGCTCCTGCCATCTGTGTAGACTGTGTCTGGCTTCCAGCTTCCATCCAGCTGGAGCCACTGCAGGCATCGGGTGACTGAAGCAGAGGATGGGAGCTCTGTTTCTCTCTAGGTATCTGTCTCTGAAATAGATAAAACTTACTTTAATCTAAAAAGAATGAATAAAAACCCAGCCTCCTTTAATAGGAAAACCAACAACAGTATTCTTATATTTACATATTTATATTTTATATAATGAAAGTACTGAACTTTTTAAAAAAAGATTTTATTTATTTTCATTGGAAAGGAAGATTTATAGAGAGAAGGCGAGACAGAGAGAGAGAGAGAGATCTCCCATCCACAGGTTCGCTCCCCAAATGGCCTCAATGGCCAGAGCTGAGCCAATCATAAGCCAGGAACCATTCTTCAGGGTGGATGCAGGGTCTTCCACATGGATGCAGGGTCCTTTGGACCATCCTCTCAGGCCACGGTACGTGAACAGGGTAAGTGGAGGAGTCAGGACACAAAACAGCACCCATATACAAGCTGGAGCTTGTAGGTAGAGCATTAGCCAATTGAGCCATTGTGCCTGCTCATAAACATTTTTTCTAAATTTAGTATTAGTACATGGATGATTCAGAATATTATGTTGAATGAAACAAATTAGACAGAAATTATTTGATTTATATGAAAACACAACAAACGAATCTAAGGTTACTAAAAGAAAAACTGCCTCCTAGGGCCCAGCACAGTAGCCTAGTGGCTAAAGTCTTTGTCTTAAATGTGCCTGGATCCTATATGGGTGCCGGTTCATGTCCTTTCTGCTCCTCTTCCCATCTAGCTCCTTGCTTATGGCTTGGGAACGCAGTAGAGTATGACCCAAAGCCTGGGGACCCTGCACCCATGTGGGAGACCCAGAAGAAACTCCTGGCTCTTAGCTTTGGATTGGCTCAGCTCTGGCCATTGCAGCCACTTGGAGAGTGAACAAGCAGATGAGTCTTTCTTTCTGTCTCTCTTTCTCTCAGTAAATCTGACTTTCCAGTAAGAATAAATAAAAAAAAAAAGAAAGAAAAAAGAAAAAAGAATTGCCTCCTAGAGATGTGTGGAGATGGACTAGGTGGGGACACAAGAGAACTTTCCAACTAATGTGTTGTTAGTCACAGGTACCTTTGTTCATCAAAGTTCATCAGGTTACACACCTAAGCCATGTGCATTTCATTGTATGTGAAACCACATGACGACTGGTTTCTGTGTGAACAGCCAGCACTGTGGAGAGAGAAGGTGGGTAACAGCGCCCCCGGGGAGACGGCTGTGTCCACTGAGACAGATGCAGCATCAGCGTGTGCTCTAGCAAACCCTCTCCAGGTGCACTTCCCCATCATGACGCTCCTCTCACCTCCACATGCCACGAGCATCGCTGAATAGCACTTTCATCTTCAGAGTTGTTTCTATTTTTTCTAAAGATTTATTTGAAAGAGGAGAGAGAGAGGACATGTGATCTTCCATGCGCTGGTTCACTCCCCAACTGTAGCATGCAGAGTTGGACCAGGTCAACGTGAGGAGCTGCTTCTGAGTCTCCCACATGGGTGGCCGAGGCCCAAGCATGTGGACTGTCTAGTTGCCTTCCCCAGGCTCATGAGCACTGGGCTGGATCAGAAGCAAAGCACCTGGGCTAACAGGTGTCCAGGTGGCATGCTAGCATTGCAGGTGGCAGCTTTACGGGCTATACCACAATGTGAGCCACAGACTTCAGGTTTTCTGTGTTGAAATCCTGCCTGTATTCCAAATAAGCCTCTACCAGTTACCAATCGTGAAAGCAAGACTAGTGTTTCTCTTTTGTAAAAGGAGATAATAATTATATATATCCTGAAGGCTTAGTCTGAGGACTCAATGTCAATCGAAGAATGTATATTCTTGGCTCCAAACTGGACAATGGTAGCTAAGTACCTAGTAAATATTCAAAATGTAACAGGCTGAGAAACAATGGTCCGTCTTGTCTTTCTCCCTTACTTATGTGTAACCAGGCTGTTTGCCATCCAAGAACAGAGTCATATCTGTCTCTCAAATCTTCCCAATGGCACACACGGTGGACTGTCCAACCAGGTAGACCTCAGGTTCTCAATGGGTATCTGCTTTCTTTTAGTTATGAAGCAAGAAGTCTTGTGGAATGGGTTCTGAGTACAGATCTGCTGAGCTGGGACACAGCCAGAACCTACCAAGCTTTGAAGAACTTGGCTTTGCTCTAATAAGAAGCCAACAAAACTCAAAACTAAATAAAATTCAGATCTTGAGGACTTCAATTCCACTTGGTGGTTGGGAAGTTTTGAGAAAAAAATGTGGTTCTAAATAAAAGCTAAGGAAAAGGGCTTACTTAAAAAAAGCTAATAAAGATTGTTGACTTAACCAGTGCTTTATGAAGCAATATTATAATGTATTAAAAGCAAAAAAAGAAACATATGGATTAGATTCCTCTGGAAACATATCAAGTTTTAAAATGTAGGGAAATGGTACTCAGAAAATGTGAAGGCCTTGTTCACTGTTCTGAGTTCATTAGGACGTTCTTATACTTGCTTTGGTCAAGTGGTATTGGATCATAAGTCTTCAAAAACCAATTCATCAGTCATATTTGGATGCGATAAAAACATTGTGTGAAAGCACTAGGTTTGAAAGAGAAACAGACTGGAATCTTAATTAACCCGTCAGATGGGCTTACAGTGGCTTGCCAGGAGAGACATGGCTCTCAGTCAAAGATGAGGAATTAAGCATACATTTACCGCTACTCCTTCCAGAAACATTGCTTTATGGACAATAAAAAGGATGAAAAATGATGTTACGGCACAACCCCCACGGACAGAGAGAACTTGAGAAAATACAATACCAAGAATGTTGCAGAAGCCAGCGAAAGTGTGCACCAACTTAGCAGATCTCAAACACCTAGTCCTAAATCAACTGGTTGTGAATTGGTAACAACATTACTCTGGCCATGGGGAAGAATGTGGCTCTGAAAAAGCAGAGGAGGGTTTGCAACGTGTTTAAGATTCTCTGAACCTCAAGATTCCCAACTTCATTCCATTCTGCAGGTGATGACCTCCTCTTTTCAGGAGGAGACCCAAAGAGCATGTCCATCCAGGAAGGGCCAACCCAAGAGGGCAGTGCCAGAGGGAAGCCAGACAGACAGGGTGACCATTCACATGCAACAATGGGCTGTACAGCCCTCAACTCCTATGTGGAAGTGTAAGCCTCAGTGGAAATTCAAAGACAGGAGGTACTCGCGGTACAACTCCCAGGATTGCTGTCCTCACCCAAAGGTCAGGGACCCAGCATGGGAACTAGCCCTCTCTGCAGGTGCACAAGGAATGGCCATATGAGGCCACAGGAAGGTGGCTGCCATTCACAGACCAGGCAGAGAGGGCCCTCAAGAACCAATGCTGCTGGCATGTCATCCTAGATCTTCAGCACCTAGAACTCTGCAGGTGAAGGCACCCAGTCTAGGGTGCCATGGCAGCCCCAACATATTAACAGACACATTGAGGAAAGAGTCATTGTGTCTGCTTGCCCAGCAAGCTCCCAGAACACTGGCAGTCTAATATATAGAGCTATATAAGTTTATTTTTAGTACAAGAAAAAATTTTAAAATCCATGCATGATTTTTTTTCCTGATAGGCATTTTCCATAAACTTCCTGAAGACACTCTCATATAACCTCCAGGCTGAACAATGGAAAAGATTTCTCTAGGCAATCGGTTCACTGCCAGAGAACAGATAGAAGACATCAACATTGAGCAATCCCTTTGGAAACGGCCTGGCTAGATTATGCAACGTGAAGTTAATAAACAGTCCCACTGGACGATGGGCACAAAGCCTGAGCTTCACTAGCCTCCATTCCCACATGCAGCAGCAACAATGAACCCCAGCATTCGAGAAAGGCATCCATCAGGAAATACAGGAAGCAAAGCAAGCAGGTAAGGAGGAGAAGGCTGTCATGTAATTAACATTTCTACTAGAGAAGATGCTACAATCTAAGAAACAAGAACAAAATGCTATTTTAAAAAGCCAGCATTGAGGCACAGAGGGTTAAGTTGCTGCTTGCAATACTGGTATCCCATATCAGAGCACTGGTTCAAATCCCAGTAGTAACTTCTGATCCCAGCTCTCTGTTAATATACCTGGGAAGGTAGTAGGCGATTGCTCAAGTACTTGGGCACCTGCCACTCACATGGGAGATCTGGATGAAGTTAGCTCTGGGCTCCTGGGTTTGGCCTGGCCCAGTCCTGGCAGGTGAGGCCGCATGAGCAGAGTATCAGCAGACAGATTCATTTCTTTCTTTCTTTCTTTCTTTCTTTCTTTCTTTCTTTCTTTCTTTCTTTCTTTCTTTCTTTCTTTCTTTCTTTCTTTCTTTCTTTCTTTCTCTCTTTCTCTCTTTCTCTCTTTCTCTCTCTTTCTCTCTCTTTCTCTCTCTTTCTCTTTCTCTCTCTTTCTCTCTCTTTCTCTCTCTCTCTCTTTCTCTCTCTTTCTCTCTCTTTCTCTCTCTTTCTCTCTCTTTCTCTCTCTTTCTCTTTCTCTCTCTTTCTCTCTCTTTCTCTCTCTCTCTCTCTCTCTCTCTCTCTCTCTCTCTCCCTCCCTCCCTCCCTCCCTCCCTCCCTCCCTCCCTCTCTCTCTCTCTCTCTCTCTCTTTTCTTTCTCTCTCCTCTCCTCTCCTCTCCTCTCCTCTCCTCTCTCCCTTTTCATCCCTTTTTCCTTTCCTTCCCTCCATGATATTCTGCCTTTAAAACAAGTGAATACATTTTTAAAAATAGTAAACAGAAAACTGTTTACTATATCTTGACAATAGGATTCTGGACTCTCTGCCATTGTCTATGCCCGCAATGATGGACATATGACTGTGTATGAAGAACTATACTTTAGTAATGATATAGAGGAACTAGGTGGAGGGGAGGGAATTGGGGAGGGGATAAGGGAATATGGAGCTGTATCATAAAATGATAGCAATAACAATAAAATGTATATAAAAAATAGTAAACAGAAAAATTTATTGGGAAACCCTTCGAAATGACAGACTCAAACAAAATAAAAACTTCAAAGTGGAAAAAGATGGCTTAGAAAATAGCAGGCAAAATGATAGAAAGTAGAAAAAAGTGAAATACAGAATAAATAGCTCTGTACACCTGACACTCAGAAAATAAAGCCAGGGTGTTGGAGGGGGCAAAACACACTTAATGAAAATAGAGACACAGGAAGTCATCATGGAAGTCATTCCTACGACAGCTAGGATGGGAGGAGATGCATTTCCTGAGATGGTCCAAGCATGCTGCACAGGGAACACAAGCAGACCACATGCTTCACAACAGACACACAGGAGGGAAGAGAAGCAGGTTTCAGACCAGAGCTTTGTCAGCCACCACTGACTGCTTGGAAACAGTGGCCCAAACCCATCCCTGGCCTGAGAGGAGCCTAGAATTCTATACCCAGCCAAACCATCCACAATGTATTAAGAATGGAAATGCATTTCTAGACATACAAGATTTTTTTAAAAAGTCACTTACTTCTTCCTAAGTTAAAGGGAGGAAAAAATGTGCTTCATGAAAATGGAAGTAATACAAGAAGCATGAGAATATGGAATTCAGGAAGTCAGATCTAAAATCTAGCAGCAGCAGAAGCAGGGAGCTCCAGAAATCTCCAAGATGTGAATGGAAATTCCCAGAGCATCAGCTGGGCATAACAGATCTGCTCCTGGAGAGAGCTCCACAGGGGACATGGACACAAAGGGTCTGTGCACACAAACTCAAGATGAATGTGATTCACCTGGGGGAGGGATTGATGTGGAATTAACCATATATACAATAATAATAATAATAATAATAACAATAATTGTAACTAAGCAAAAGAGAAAAGAAAATCACTTAGGCTAGGGACAAAATGCTGACCAGGAAAGTAGAAGCCAGTACAGCTCAGCTCAAGTGTCCTGGTGCTCAGGGCCGAAGAACTGTAACCACTCAACACCAGTCTACTAAAACACTGCCACCGGCATAGAGGGAGATGGGAAGTGTGGAAGTCGACACGCAGTGATGGAAACACACAAGCCAACTGACAGCAGTGAAAGTAACAACTTCAAGGAGCACCAGTATGAGCACATTAGAGATACGGTGGTAAACATCCCAAGAACAGAGTAAATCACTACAGTGGGTAACTCCGGCAAGTGTGGGATGGGGAACAGGACAAGCCCAGAGATTCAGGCGTGTTGCTTGACTCTAAGCCATTTGCAAAGGTAACTTTTAGTTTAAAGAAACATTTAAATTGAAAACAATGCCCTGGTGCCAACACACCCTGTCACCTGGGATAGCACTTCTCTGCACAATCAACACGTGGCTTTGGCCTGTAAGAGTAAGAGTAATTCATGCATGTCATTTGAAAATGTCCTTCGCCACCCAGCCTGGGGACCTCTGTTCTGAGGTAACTCCCGGGAAGGCTTGCTTACAGGACCCTGCAGTGTTCTTTGTGTTTTCCACAGGGCTTCAATGGGTTCTTGGGAAATGGGGACTGTGACAAAGGTCCACAGGGAATTAAAAAATGCAGATCACCTGTCCTGTATGCAGGCCAAGGCCAGAAGCTAGCTTTAGTATCCCATGCTGTATTCTGACACCCAGCAGGTGCCGAGTCAAAGATGTGTCCATAAATGAGTGGACACATGCATAAACATCCTGCCACCCTCAGGGCTTGGACCACTACTGATGTGTTCTCAAAGACAAAAGCAGATCAAAGAATGCGAGCTGCCTCTAGTCTTCTCCCATTCCCACATTCTGTAAGATGTCACCCACATGCTGCTGTTCTTGGTCAAGTGAAGGAGCAATGTCTCTGAGGAAAGCCCATGTGGATGATCTAGCATTGGCCTCTGCACTCACAGGCCCAGCCCCTGGCTCCCTTTCTCACCCCAAGATGGTGGCCATGCACTTCTCTCAGCTGGAAAAAAAAGCAAATGCAGCACACATCTGCCTTGCAGGGGTGCACAGACCTGGATTTCTGCCTGCAGTGGCCCTTCTGCTCCCCAGGACAGCTATAGGCTGAGCTGTCAGCTCTCAGCTTCACAAACAAGGCAGCCACAAAACAGGTTTATGGCAACCGATGCCACAAATGAAAGGCCAGGACTGTCACCTACACAGATTCCACTGGCTCATCCTTGTCCCACCACAAAACTCTCCTCTGCTCAGGGTGCACCCCCAAAAGCTGCTCACTCTCCTAGGCATGGGCCCCAGCTCCCTCCCTCCTGATTCTGGCCCTGTCAACCATGGCCTTGACAGGCACAGCCTGGCTTCAGCAAGCAGCTTCTCAGGGTGCAGTCTCCCTTGGAGGACTTCCTGTGTCCTGCCCCAAGCCCCTGGTAGCTGGACTCCCAAGAGACCCTATAGGCTAAAGGACAGCTGCCCCCAGATGGGCTCTGGGGTGCTCTGGGGCATATCACACTTCCTGGTGCTTGGTTGCTGCACCCAGCTTGTCCCTGGTCAGGCCCTGAGGTTCAGGGAATGGCAGACAGGCCCCAGGGATCCTGGACCCTGTCCCAGGCCTATTTCCTTCAGACAAACAATCCTATCAGTTCCATGCTCCATGTGGAAGAGCAGGGAGATGGGGGTGAATGTCTGTGGAGTCAGGCGTGGAGGCCAGCACACCTGCTGTCCACATGGGACTACATGAGTCAGGGGGCCTTCTGACCCCTGTCTTGCAGGGGTCACGTGAGGTGTCCTACATCCTACCACCTGGGGAGGGCTGAGTTCACTGCCTAGTACCCCCTGGGCTGTCTGCAGTGAGTGCCACATACTCAAAACAGAGGGGCACGGCAGCCGTCCAGAGGCCCTGTGTTCAGCAATGCAGCTCTCAGCCTCCTCTCTTTGTTTGGAGCCCATGCCACCACTGGAGAGAGGGGTGCAGAGGGCCAGGGAGCCCCACGTGCAGGGCCTATCCTGCCTCCATGTTCAGGTGAATTCCTCTGGGACCTCCTCCCCAGCCGCCAGGCCCCAGTAGGATCTCACTCGTCAGGAGCCACATGCTTCTGCTCCCAGCCACTCAGGGCATCTCTCTCTCACCTTCTCTTCCTCCTCCTTCCTGGAGCTTGGTGAGCTCATTTTGAATCAGCCTGACAGATCTCAGTCACCAGGGGAAGTGCCCGACGGGGGGATTTCAACAAGGCTAAAGCATTAAATCCCACGGCCGCCAGGCTGTCTTAGTGGCTTCTCTGCTATGCCAGGCACCCTGCTCACCTCCGTGCTGGGAACTACAGTCTGGTTGCTTCCCTCACCTACCCTCCACCCCATCCCTGCCACACACCTTATCAGAACATGCCCAGTGACGCTTACCTGCCCCCTCCTTATCTGCTGCCACCTCTAAGTGCCTCCATCCGCCTGCAGGCCCCATAAAAGCCAGTCAAAGATGAGGCTGCCTACTTCTGATCTCACCAGCTTCAAAGACCCAGCATTGGCTGGGGTGGACATGCATGTCCTGTGGAGTTCAGAGGAATGCCCTGCTCTTGGGAAGATGGCTCTCAGTTACATCCCAGAAGCAGTCAGAGCAGGAACTGTGGTGCAGGCAGCCCTAGGGCAAGTGCAAGCTCTGCCCCTAATAACCAAACAGAACACGTGCCATCCTCAGTGTTCTCATCTGTCAAATGGGGGTGATGACACTTGTTTGCTTGCTTGATGTTCCAAACACCAAAAGCAAAGGTCCTGATGTAGCAAAGAGAACCTCCTGGGGTACCTGAGGGTCACCCTGGGTGGCAGAGAGAATGCACCCAGAAGTCATCCCAGACTTGCTGCAGCAGCGCAAGCCAGCATCCTAGGGCACAGAGTGTTGGGCTCTCACATAGGCATGGGTTTTAGTTTGGAGACACTGCAGTGTTCCAGATACTGATGGTGATGATTGTGGCCCAGGCATGTGACTACTTAATGTGAACAGGCTTCACACTGCCACTGAAAACAGTTATGATGGTGGATTATACATGACAACCAAGATTTTCTCACAGTGTTTCTCCAAAAGTCTGGCCTCCCCACCACCCCCCAGGTGCAGCAGAAAGTCAAGAGCCCTGGGAGCAGTGGCTGCTTAGCCCTTTCCAAGGGCTTCTACTGCCTAAGCAAATGCTAGAGGCGGACATGTAGGCCCAGCCAGGCACCGGCCACCTGCCAGCCCCTGCTCCGAGGCAGAGTGCCCTGAGCAGGCTCAGGAGGGACTGCATGGTGCACCATCCATGCTTGCCACGCTGCTTGCTGGAGGTCCTGGACTCCACTTGGCCTGGCCCAGGCCACAAACAGAGGCTGCTGGGGACCCCTGCTCTTGGTCCTCAAGACAATGAAGTGTAGAAAGGAGATGATGAAAAAAGCGAATTAAGTCATCCTCAGCTGTGCTCCCAGCTTCCACTGCGGACAATCAAGACACTTCTTGGGCCCCCAGCCCGGACACACAATAGGAGATGAAAATATTTATTTGTTTCTAAGGCTCTCACGAGCCCAGGATGAAAAGCCCACCTTGGTTGTAACTCAACACAACCCACGCCTCACACGGCTCCCCGAGGCAGACCTCTCCCACAAGCAAACCCCCACCCTCACTCGGTCCTGGGCACATGTTCCACTGCTCCACCCGGAGAAAGAGTGAGTTCCCTGTCCCAACAGAAATCGAGCCTCCAAAATGAGCATTATCCCCCACTGGCATCAGGGAGTCATAAATAGCCCCCGCCGCCCCAGTTGAATCACCAGAGCTAGCACTGTGTCAGCGTTTCTATATAAACCAGGGTTAGCTGGGGGATTAGCTCACAGCCATAAAAAATTTGCTCCAGCCTGAAACTTGGCGTAAAGAAAATCTCAGCCAGGGAGTAGATCCTGCAAAGAAAACCAGACGGACACCAAGGCCAAGCCTCCCCAGGACAAGGGTGCCTGTGACCGGGACCCCCATCCCAGGGCTCTGGAGCCACTTCGCAGGACAGAGGGGACCTAGGGGACCAGCTAAGCTTATGAATGCTCGGGGGAGGGGGAAGGGGAAGGACTTTTGCCCAGTGAAAAGAAAGCAGATTCACTGCTTAGAGAACTTTGGATAGTCTTGACTTGGCATGCTCATAAGCCAAACCCTCCCCATTCCCACTCTCAGCTGAGCATCAGGGCCACCGATACTGACCACAGCAGGCAGCAAGGACCCAGGAAGCTGCCTCGCCCCTTGCTGGGATAGAGGGGGCTCACTCCACCCCAATGGGAAGAGTTCTGGTAGCAGATCCAAGGAGCCTGATGCATCAAGGAGGTAGGAAATTCCCTACAAGACACAGGTACCATTGGTGGGGGGAAGCCATGTGTGGCTTGGATTTTCTCTCTCCTGTGTCAGTCCAACACAATCTACCAAATAAAACCAGATCCTGCCGCACACTGTACACCGTAGCTGCCTATGAGGGATGGTGGACTCCACGTACAATGAAAGCACGAGCTATCTGAAAAAAATGTAAGAGTTATGCAAAGTCAGAGTAAGTCAAAGAAAGAGGAAATTTGAATATTGGCAAGAGGTCTAAAATTTTTAGGCGTCTTAATTTGTCATAGATGAAACTCTAAATGAGAGGTAATCTTTGAACATATATGTCAAAGGGTTTATGTGCTCACAATAAAGGATGTCTACAAATTAAGAAAGCCTAAAAACAGAGGAGAGGTAGGCAAAGGGAATCTAAAGAAGAGGGGAAGTAAGTTGTAAACAATAAGAAGATGGGCAACTTTGCTGGAAATTTGGAAACCAAAAAATTTAAGCCATCTAAGTGGCAAAAGCACAGCAGACCAGTAATGCCCAGTGCGTTCAAGGCTGTGGGCCAATGGCAGCTCTGGTTCATGGCTAATGGCTGCTGAGTTGTTCCCACCTTCACATGAGCCCCTGCGGCCTCACACTCACCTCTGGGGCAAATCACACCTGTGAGAACATCACAGTGGCCCTGCTCATAAGGGTCAGTAACATAGAACCATAGTAACATAGTAACCATAGTGAGTGTACTGCCTTTTTATTTCCTGTCACTGTTTTTAAGAAGCTATTCATATGCATCAGAAGTTTGCATGCATCTTACTGATGGAGAGGAGTTTTTCTCAAGTAAGCTTACCAGCCACTGCAATGCCATGATGTGGTGCTAACTGTGAAGCAAAGACATGCGGCAGTGTATGCCAGGAGCCAGGGACTCCATCCTGGTCCCCCACAGGGATGGCAGGGAGCTAAGTATCTGACCGTTATCTGTGGCCTCCCAGGTACACATTAGCAGGGAGTTAGAGGGGGAACTTGAGCACAGGCACTTGGATACAGGAAGCAGACATCTCAGGCAGTGTCTTAACCCACTGTGCCATGACATCTGCCCAAAGTGGGAACATTTTTAAAACACTTTCAAGATCACAATCCCTGTTGGCTGCAAGAAGAGGCACAGCTCTGGGGAAGGGTACTCTCAGACAAGTGGAGGGAGACAGAACCCACAGCACTCTTAGAGAAACACTTAAAAAATCCACAGGGGGGTCAGGGGCAGGCAAAGCCATAGGTGTTTACAGAGGACTTCATAGTGGAAGCTTCCAGGGCTCGGGGAGTAGAAGGACATGGATGCATAGAGGAGCAGGGCAGAACAAGGGAGAGCCACAGCACAAACAGAAGGTTGCTGATGTTAACAAGCCTGCAAACAAGAGGCAGAGGGCCAGAGAAAGGAGCTATTATATAGCAGGTGCATACTAACTGCTTCCTGCACCCTGCCCAGTTAATCTCCTGTCCTTCAGAGAACAGCACTGGCACAGAAGGAGTTGGGCACATCAGTCTGAAAACTGCCTCTGGAGGCAGGCATTGTGGAGCAGCAAGCTGAGCAACTCCCTGGCATGAACAGATGTGGGTTCGAGTCTCACTTCCCACACAGCTTCCCTCTTAGGCGACACATCCAAGAGGCAACAGATGATCTTGCAAGTATCTGGATCCCTGCCATTCACATGGGACATCCAGCTGGAGCTTCAGGTGCCTGGCTTTGGTCTGGGCCAGCTCCAGCTGTTGCAGGCATTTGGGGAGACAACCAGCCAATGGAAGATGTCTCTCACTCCCTATTGCTCTGCCTTTTGAATAAATAAGCAAACTTACAAAGTTCTGCAGAGAACTGTTTTTGGTTTCTCTGTAAGCAGAGCAGTTCTCTAGGGAGTACCTCGCAACTAAACTTATCTCTGTCACCAGATGCTGAAAGGTAGGTTTGCAAAGTCAGGGAGCCCCTACAGGGACTTACGGGCCTGTGAGGCTGCCCACTCTGGGTGTCAGACAGCATGGGCATAATTCAGCAAAGTTCAAAGCCCATCAGCACATCAAAACCTGTGGTCTGTAGTTCTGTTCCCAGCTGTGTCTCATCTCACACAGCCTGCCTGCCAGGCCCTCTCCCACCCTCTGCTGTCCATGCCAGTCCAGGGAGGGGGAGACCCTGGGAATTCCCAGGAAAACCACCCCCCACCCCCCCACACACATTTCCATCATGCAGTTCAAGGTAGCTTCTTTGTCCCATTCAGCTGCACGGACTCAGCACCTGAGCTGTCATCTTGTGAGAGCTCACGGAGGCATTCTCCAGCCCAACACCTCGCCCGGGCCTCTAGCTCTTCCACAGAGCACACACGCACAGCAGGCAGGTGTGTCCCAGCCCTTCTGGACTTGCAGCTAGCGACTCCAACCAGGGGCACCCTGCAGCTTCCCTCCCAGAACCCACAAGAGTGTCCATGACTCCTTGCTTCTCCAGGTGCATCACTGCTTTTCTATGACACACAGTGACTGGCTCCCCACATACAGTCAGACACATCTTTGATTCCAAAATCCTGTTGCTTGTGGCTCGGAAGAACCGTAGTTCCTTCTTATGTTCAACCAATGTTCAGTCTTTTAAGTAGGCTGTCCACCACACAAGAAAAATCCAGCAGTGATGAAATCAAAGTTCCCCATCCTCTTGGGATGTCCACCATAGCAGGGGAGGCACTGCAGGCCTCTCTAATTAATGAATACGTAAGTACTTTGTGTGTGAGCAGACACAGAAGGGCAGTGGCTGGGACAGTGCTGGAAGGGTGGCCAACGCTGCACCCTTCTAACTCCTGCCTGCCTTTCGGAGTTGTTCTGGTTCCCAAATGCTGGTGGTTCAAGTGAAGAGTTCATATGTAATGGGATTAATTCTCGCCCTGTTTGCTTTCATTACAGTCCCACTCTCTCTGAGCCTGAGAATGTAACCTCACTAAGAGCATATTTCGGAAATCTGATATAAACTAAATTTAAACTTTGACCTCCAACCATAAAAATGCTACTTCGTCTCTGTAAAGACCTGAAACGCAGAGGAAGGGGCTACCAGGTTCACTTCGCCAGTGCCCACCCCAATTTCTCAGAGCCCAGGCAGCCCTGGAAGGAACTGGGACCAGACTGGGGTAGGCTGGGGCTGTGGTCAGCGGGGCTTCTCCTCACTACCCCACCCCCACCCTAGGAGAAGCTAGAAACTTGTAGCTTTTCTGCAAACCCCGAGTGCCACTCAGGAAGGAAAACTAGCAACCAAACCGCCCATCGGAGGCCGAGTTGCAAATCTGTCCTGCGTCCCGTTTTGCACGAATGGCTCTAATCCCTGTGTGGGTAAAGGTTAAGTATGGGCTTAGTTCCGTCCGCCACTGAGTCAGGTTCTAATTCCTATAGGTTATCTTCTTTAGAAATTAAGGCAAGCCACTGCAAATCCATGTGGGGCCGGCGGCAGCCAGTCCGCCCCGCATCGGAGACCTCTGCTGCCCCAGCCTCCATCACTTTCTATATTTTGGGCTTGGCATTCACATGTTGTTCAAGGTCTCTTATACGCTGGATGACAGCCTTGCTCACTTTTATTTTTCTCAGGGTAAATTAAATAAATCTCATAATCTGGCCCAGGATCAGCAAATGAAAATTCAAATTCAGGGGTGTCTCACATTAATAACTGTTCACTGAAGAAGCATTTCCTGTTTATATATGGAGCTAATGAGAATCCATCACGCCTGTCAAATACGCCGAACACCAAATTCAAATGTCAAACCAAATGTAAGAGGTCATACATTTCCTTTGCTAACTAAAAGTGTAATTCATAAATATTATTGCTACCAAACTCTCCATCTACAACATTTGTTTAGAAATATGCACATGTAATATAAATTGTGATTAAGTTAAATGGGTATATTATTTCCTGTTTTAAGGGCTAACAGCAGCATGAATTATGTTTTGCCACGAAAGAACATTCGAGCAGCAAGCCGTTCAGCCTGAAGACAGCCCTGCGTTTTACACCCCCAGGTCGGCTTTTGCACGTTCATTCATAAATACTTTACATTACCCAGCCTTGCTGATAACTTTCACTTCTGCTGCCTTATAAAATAGCTCTTACGATCGGAAAGGTCAGCTAAATGGACGTAAACTTTGGATCTATTTAAAAAGAGTAGGAAAACAAAAAAGATTTACGAAGCCCTACTTCTTCATTTACCTCTGCGAGAGCAGGACCAGAAGCCAAATTAAACTGAAACTTTGCATCTGTGGCATGATTTAGGGAGTAGGGGAAGTGACAAACACAGGCGCTGTACCATCCAAAATCATCACCGGGGAACAGAGATGCAATAGCGGGAAGCAAGTCTTCACTCCCTTTTTATTTACAAACAATTCCACTCATATCATCCATGTTAGAAACCTGTCTCCACACCCACGCTCGTGTGAGTTTAGGAGCACAGGCTGTAATCCTCAAGGGAAACAAGAGAGGGACCTATCACTAGGGCAACTCCCAGAGAAGGAAGAAGCGAAGAGCAAAACCAAAATGTTCATTGTCGGTCAGCTGGTGAAGGCAGTGCAGTGTCTGGCCCAAATCATGACAACACCCACTCTCGCCAGCCAGGCATATGGAGGGTGGGCAACAGGCCCCCCTGGACAAGGCTGCAGGGCTGGCCTCCAAGGCACAGCACAGCTAGGCCCAGAGCGCCCCGCTGCCCACGGTGTGGGCCCTGTCCTTGCATGGAGGAAGAGCAGAGAGGGCGGGCCAGGTGCTGACTCATGCCTGTTTTGCAAAACCCTTCCAGAGGGGAGCCGGCCTGACGCCATTGTGCCAGACGGTTTTGCAATGAAACGGACTCTTTGATGTCACAGGCGGGAGACAGGGATAAGCTGGGCTCCTCATAGAGATAACCAGGGTGACTCCCAGCTTTTGAAGTTTCCTAAACTCCAGATTCACAAGACAACGACACTCAGCAGACGCAGTGGAGGCTCCTCTCTGCACAGCACTGCCCCTGCTGTCCCTCTTTATCTGTCCACTGGCATCCTGAAGGCTGAGGCTGGAAGGGCAGATGCGGCTGGAGCACCTGGTTCACAAGTTCACAGTCTCAGGAGGTTTGCACCAGTGGTCATCATACTTATGTATCCATCATAAAAAGAGTTTCACCCGTGGGTTATCTTTCATGGATCACCTGCATAGTTTTAGCTGTGATTTGAAGACCAGCCCAGCAAACAGTGTTCCTGGGCTACACTTATGAAATACAGGTATAACTTACAATGAAAAGCTCAGGTCTGAAGTGCCATATCTTAGTAATTCCAATGTCTGCAGGAAGACATAGGACATGTCCATCCTCACCACCACCACCCCCAATTAATAGCTCCTCCCCAATTCCTTTCCCCCATTTTAGACGGTCTTAAAAATATTCAACATACCGTATGATCCAGCAATAGCACTCCTAGGAATATATCCAGAACAATTGTTTTATGAGAAACCAACATGCACTCCTATGTTCATAGCAGCACAATCAGTAATTGTAAAAACATGGAAACAGCCAAAATGCCCATCAACAGAGGATTGGATAAGAAAGCTATGGTTCATCTACTCCATGGAATACTACTCAGCTATTAAAAAAAACAAAATGCAGTTCTTTGTGGCCAAATGGGCCAAAGTGGAAACCATAATGCTAAGGGAAATGAGCCAATCCCAAAAGGTTAAATACCACATGTTTGCCTTAATTTAAGATGATATGATGTTATGTATAACATGTTATGTTATGAATGTCATATGTTGTGTATAAACTAAAATTCAAATGTAAGTGAGGTGGTCACAGAAGGTGGCTGGGAACTCGCATTTACTTTTAACATATTGGTTACTCATTACTATGTCAATCGATTCCATAATAATGTAAATTTTTGCTGATGGTATGTTGGAGCTTTCAATTGACTGGGATGATACTCTGCTGGCTCTGTCTTCAGACCAGAAAGGGTATACCTAAGAAGCCGTTGAACTTGACTGGACAATAAGATGCTGGACTCTATGTTATACGCTTGCAATGGGGGAATCTCAACTGAACTTGAGCTGTGGTTATGCAACAAGGTGGAGGAATCCACCATGGTGGGAGGGTTTGGGGAGGGGTTGGGAGAACCCAAGTACCTATGAAACTGTGTCACATAATACAATGTAATTAATGAATTAAAAATAATAAATAATTTAAAAAAAAGAAAATAGCCCATGTATCGTATGCTTTTTCATGCATGTCCAGCGTGGTTCCCTAAGCACAGTTTGGAGATTTATCCAGGAGACTGCACGCACCAGTGGTTTGTTCAGGGATATTGCTTCGGATGCTGGTGAAATATTGCATTGCAGAAGGTTTATTCCTTCCTCACTGAGGAATACCTAGATGCTTCCTAACTCTAGAATTTTTATGAATGAGATTATTATGAGTAGTCTTACACAGGGACATTTTTCCCATAAAGATTTATTTATTTATTTGAAAAGCAGAGTGACTGAGGGAGAGATGGAGGGAATGGGTGAGAAATCTGCTAGTTCGTTCCCCAGATGGTCATCATGACCAGGACTAAGCTAGGCTGAAGTCAAGAGCCAGAAATGCCACTCTGGTCTCCCAGGGGCCCAAGCCCTTGGGCCAACATCTGCTACCCTCCCAAACACATGGGTGGAGGGTGGTGTCTATCTCTCTCTGTTTTTCTGTCTCTGTCTCGTTTCTTTCTGTAACTGACTTTCAAATAAATAAGGAATGACCGCTTACCCGAGTCACACAGCCAAATTCCAATTCCTCTATGCCTTCTCCCACATTAGTCAACTTTAGTCAACTTCTTCCAGTTCACGTCTAATGATAACTCAGCATCATTTCAATCTGTATTACCATGAGGCCAAATTTTGTTGAATACTTTTTATGTGTTTCCTGGGCCTGTATTGAATTGATTCTTACATATAATTAAGAGTAGGAGCCAAAGTTTTGGGTTTGTTTGTTTTTATGGATCTCTAGTTGTTCCTCCATTACTTGCTGAAGATATTTTCTTCTTCCCTTATTGAATTTCCTTGGCATTCTTATTAAAATTCTTGAGGCCATGAACTGCATGTCTACAGACACATCTACATATGTGCCACCTTGATCAGTCTCACTGTCTAAGGTTTCAGTTACTTTGCTCCAAAAATACTACTATAGCGTCATGATACATTAAGACATTTTACATGGAAAACCACACTTACATGGTATTTTTTCTCTCAACATTTATTTGAAAGTCAGAATTGCAGAGAGAGAGATTTCATCTACTGGTTTCTTCCTCAGATGGCCACAATGGCCTGTACCAGGCCAGACTGAAGCCAGGAGCTTCTTCCAGGTCTCCCACATGGGTGACAGAGGCCTATGCACTTGGACCATCTTCCCCTGATATTCCCAAGCCATCAGAAGCAGCATCAGAGGTGGAAGAGCCAGGACACGAATAGGTACCCATATGAGACACCAGTGTAAGCACTTTATTCACTGCTCCACAATGGTGGCCCTCACATAGTTCTTAGTAAAATATGTTGTGGTGATTGCTCTATCAGTAGTTATTGCTGTTAATCTCCTACTCTGCCTAACTTACACATTAAAATTTACTAAAGCAATGTACAAGTATGTAAATGAAAGGGCCAAGAGTGATAGCTCAATTGGCTAGCCCTCCATTTGCAAGTGCCAGGATCCCATATAGGCACTGGTTCACAAGCCACCTGCATCACTTCCCATCCAGCTCCCTGCTTATGCCCTGGGAAAGCAGAAGTTGGCCCAAGCCTTGGGAACCTTAGGATCTATGTGGGAGACCCAGAAGAAGCTCCTGGCTTCGGATTGACTCGGCTCCAGCCATTGCGGCCGTTTGAAGAGTGAGCCAGCAGATGGAAGATCTTTCTGTCTCTCCTCTGTAAATTTGTCTTTCCAGTAAAATTAATAAATCTAAAAAAAAAAAAAAGTATGGGGCCTGGCGGCATGGCCTAGCGGCTCAAGTCCTCACCTTGAACGCACCGGGATCCCATATGGGCGCCACTTTCCATCCAGCTCCCTGCTTGTGGCCTGGGAAAGCAGTCGAGGACGGCCCAATGCATTGGGACACTGCACCCATGTGGGAGACCTGGAAGAGTTTCCTGGTTCCTGGCTTCGGATCGGCGCGGATCGGCGCGCACCGGCCCGTTGCGGCTCACTTGGGGAGTGAATCATCGGACGGAAGACCTTCCTCTCTGTCTCTCCACCTCTCTGTATATCTGACTCTTTAAAAAAAAAAAAAAAAAGTATGTTCACGAAAAAAACCACAGTATGTGTGGGGCCTGGAACTGTGTTTCAAGTGTCCACAAGGGGGCTTGGAACGTATCACATATGACTATGGAAGAACTGCCATATTTCATTATATTTCCTTTTCTTCCTTCACTGCTGCTGTAGGATAAGCCTTTATTGTCAGGTAGGATAAGCCTTCCCAATTTGTTCTACCTTCTCAGGACTATTCTAGGTCTACTGCCTGACCATAAAAATTTAAAAATCATTTAGTCAAAAAAACATGAGTTGCCATCTTAATAACGTTGAGTTTCCCAATTCATGAAAATGGTATATCTTCATTTATTTAGTTCTTCTTTTATTTCTCTCACCAATGTTTTATAGTTTTTGGTCACACAAATTTCATTAGATTTATCCCTAAACATATGAATTCTGTGTTAAATGTTACAACTTTTCACTGTTGTTGGTTGTTTATATGGGATTACAATTGTGTTATGCCTTCAAACACTGCCAAATAAAGTAGTTCTACTCATTTTTTAAAAATCCTGAGAATTTCTTTGTACAGAATCATGTCACCTGTTTCTTCCTTTCCAACTGCTATGTCCTTTATTTCTTTTTCTTGTGTTTAGGACATACAGGCACTCTTTTTCTATCTCTGCTTTCTGAGGGAAACTGTCTGTTCCCCACAGGTACACCGGGAGCTTTGTGGATGCCATTTGTCAGGCTGAGCAAGTGCCTCTATTCCCAATTTTCTGAGCATTGTGTCTTGAATAGATGTTGGAATTTATCCATTGAGTTTTCCATACCTATAAAAGCGATTTTCTCCTTTCATTAGCTAGCATGGTGAATCAGGTTGATTTTTATTATTTTTTTAAGATTTTATGGATTTATTTTTATATATTTGGAAGAGTCAGAGACAGAGAGCTACAGATCTCATACCTGCTAGCTCACTCCTCAAATGCCTGCAACAGCTGGAGCTGAACCAAAGCAAAGCCAGAAGCCCAGAATTCCTTCCCAGGCTTCCATGTGGGTGACAGGCAGCAACCGACTTCATCCATCACTGCTGCCTAACAGGATCAGTAGGAGGCCAGATCAGGAGTAAAATGGAAACTCAAACCCATGCACTCCAAAACGGATGTGCGTATGCCAAGCAGTATCTTAACTACTTAATCAAATGCCTGACCTTTTTGATTTCTTTTAAAATACCAAACAAATTCAGTAAAGTCATGGGCTACAAAACCAGCATGCAAAAACAGTGACATTTTTAGACTTAAATAATAATTGCTCTGAATGAGAAATCAAGAAAGAGATATCATCCCCACTAGCTACAAAATAGTAAACACTTAGCAGTAATTCATAAAACTGAAAGACACCACAAGCAAAATTATATAACATCAGTGAAAGAAATCAAGACCACACACCCAAAATTGGAGATATTTGTTCATAGATCAGAATAATATTGTTAAAATGTCTATACTACCTAAAAGCAATCTAAAGATTCCATGACATCTCTAACAGAACACCAATTACGGTCTTTCACAGGCTTAAAACAAACAAACAAAAACCCCTACAATTCACATGCAACCACAAAAAACTCAAAAACAACCAAAGCACTCATGAATAACACAAAAACACTGCCCCCCAAAACAAAAAGGCTCTGGGCTCCTGGCTTCAGATTGGTGCAGCTCTGGCCATTGAAGCCACTTGGGGAGTGAATCATTGGACGGAAGATCTTCCTCTCTGTCTCTCCTCGCTGTATATCTGACTTCATCATCATCATCATCATCATCATCATAATAATAATAATATAGTAAACCACAATGACATTTCACCTCACTCATGTTGGAATTGGCTACTATAAAAAAAAAAAAAACAGAAGTAACACATGTTGGCAAGGATGTGGAGAGAGGAAATCTTACACACCAGTGATGGGAAGGCAAACCAGTGCGGAATGGAGCTGACACTATGATGCAGCAGGTAGGCATCCCATGTGGTGCCACTTTGAGTTAATATGAATATATCATACTGTCTGGAGATGGGTTAATATGAATATATCATACTGTCTGGAGATGGGTTAATATGAATATATCATACTGTCTGGAGATGGGTTAATATGAATATATCATACTGTCTGGAGATGGGTTAATATGAATATATCATACTGTCTGGAGATGGGTTAATATGAATATATCATACTGTCTGGAGATGGGTTAATATGAATATATCATACTGTCTGGAAGTGTTAGTAACAGGAGCAGTGGGATGTGGAGTGTATGGACTGCCTTGTACTACTTTAACCCTCCTGTTCTGTAAATTTCAAACTCTTCTGAAATAAAAAGTTTAAAAATACATACCAATCTGACATGGTTGGATAAAACCAATTATATCCATTTCTGTATATTATTGAATTTCATTTGCTATTTCGTAATGAGTTTTCCCACATGTGATAACATAGCACTTGGATCTGTATCTCTTCTATGATGTCCCTGGTCTGTGTTTGGTGATTCTGGATGCATGAAATTGGAGAACACTCCCTGGGACTCTGTTTTCTAAAGCAATTGCAGTGGTTTTATCTCTTCCTTAAATATTTCAAAGAACTCAACAGAGAAAAACATTGAATTAAACTCAATTATTTAACAAATACAGGGCTTATACTTCCTATTTCTTTTGTTGTTGCTCCATCTTGGAAATTAGAAGTTACTAAGTTACTCAGCATGAGCTGATCATTCTATCACCTTATTTTCCTTTTAAGGTTTACATACTGTTCAGTGGTACTCCCTCCTTTACGTCCTAATGCTATTTGTCTTTTCCCTTTAGTTTTCCTAGATGTCTATGAATGTCACTCATCTTTCCAAAAAGCCTTGATGGATCTTCCTGCTTTTCTAACTCACTGTCACTCTTACTTGAGTTTAAGTAGCTCATCTCTTATAACATTCTGAGATGGGAGCAAAGGTCATTGGTTTTGCACCATTCTTGTTCTGATATAAGCACTTCAGCTACATGTTTCCCCCTTTTAAAATTTGTACATCTCACAAGTATTTTCATTAAATTTTAAATATTTTCTAATTTTTCTGGATTTCTGATTCCTAGACAAGCTAGTCATGCGATATACAGTTTCAAAATATCTGAGGAATACTCTAAGTATTTTGCTACTTATTCCTACTTTAATTGCCCTGTATTCAGAGTATATGTTGACAAAGCAAACTCTTGGAAGTAGATAATGTGGTACAGTGAGTTAAGCAACTGCTTGGGATGCCCCATACTCCACACTGCTGATTTAGCTTCCTGCTAAGGCTGCTCCAAGACAGCAGACAATATTCCAGTACCTGGGCTCCCACCAGTTATACGGGAGACCAGGATGGAGCTCCTGGATCCTGAATCTTGAAGGTTTCTACTTCTTACAATGATACTTTAGCTTCACCTGTGTCCTTGTGCATAGTATTTGCATGGTATCTTTTCTAGAACTTTTTTTTCAGCCATTTGTGTCTTTAATTAACTGCAGTTCATGTAAAACATATATAACTGGGTCTTAATTTCTATCCAGTCTGGCAATCTCTGCCTTTTCATGAGGAAAATTAATGGATTTACATTTAATGCAGCCATATGTTTTAAATTAAAATTAAATTTGATTTTAATTTGTGATTTTACTTTTTGGGGGGATGTTCTTCCTAGTCTACTTTATTGGGATTAAACAAATATTTTTAATATGTCATCTTCTGTATTGGAAGGTTAGTCATGTCCCCATAAAATTGCATGTGTATTTATGTGTATATAAACACACACTTTTGAAATGTGGAGAAACCTCATTTGTTTTGTTCACATTTTTCTCCAATTATATATGTGTTAGATCACTTGAAACTTTCCATACAAGTCAGACACTTCATTTTTTCCACTTTTCCCCCTTTATTTCAGTATGAATTACTTCTGTCGACATGTTTTTAAACATAATGACTCTTTCTTGAGCTTTGTCCAATCTTCTAATGAGGCCATACTGTAAGATTTCTCATGTCGGACATTCTTATTTCTAATATTTCCATCTAGACTTTCCTGTATTGCCTGCCTTTTCCAATATATCCTTTGGTGCATTTGTCATAGTTATTTACAGCTCCTGATTTAAACTTCCAGAGTCTGATTGAATCTTGGTCTACTTCTATAGATGATTTTGTCTCTTGACTAGTGGTCACATACTGTTTGAGTGGTCTGTGTCTTTGAGAAGTTTATGCTGAATACAAAATAAATGTTATAAGCATGGTAGGAAGGTAACAATTACGAGCCAAAATGGAGAATTTTCTTCTTTTACAAGGGTCTTAATATGTGTATCTGAATTGGTATACAGTCTGTGGTTGAGCTGGGCTTAACTTTAGTTACATTTGGTGTACTGCAGGCTTCCAATTCCCTTAGTGGTGGACTGTCATGCCTGACCCATGTGAAGCCACCCACCTAACCGCAGGCTTCAACAGGATGTGCACCACGGAAGTGGTCTTTCTTGGCATTCATGCTGCCCCCTGGTGGTGCACCTCACCCAGCGCAGTCTTTGGTACCAGGAAGGTTTGTTCCACAGCCCTAATTTACAAAAGGTCCCTCAGTCCTCATGACTTTGCCCCTAGTCGCAGAGGACCACTGTGGCACATGTGGGGTAGAATCCAGGCTCTGGAACAGCAGCATACACTCACTGACTCTTCCCCAAGCTTGTGCCAAGGTGTTTTCTCCTGGCCCTCCTGCACCAGGCTCTGCCTCAAGGAGGCCCGGTGCACCTGTGCCCCAGGGGTAGGGCTCTCAGCTCTCCTGCTGGTCTCTCAGTGGCAAGCAACTGGTGCTTCCTGCTTTGGCCAGGTCGTGAGTAGGGGAAGGGTACTGTTAGCTCCACTACTGTCAGCACAGACATAGCCAAATCCTGTACCTCCCTGTCCCCCCGCTCTGTCCCCAGTCTATTCCAAGAGCTCTCAGGGGAGGCCAGTGACAAGCATGAGCATGCAGAAGGCCCTCTACCTGTAGCTTTTGCCCACGTCCAGCCCTCACAGCTGACCTTGTTGCTTCTTCCTTCCCTCTCTGTGGCCTCCTTCTGCTGCTGCTCTGCTTGGGGCAAGATGATCCCAATCCCATTACTCCTCTGAGGGCCACCATCCTTGCCATGTTCATTCACTAGGCCACCTCCTGTTCTCAGAGCAGCTCATTTATATTATATTATATTATATTATATTATATTATATTATATTATATTATGTTATGTTATATTATTTTATTTACTTTTTTTGTTTGTTTGGGAAGACTGATCTGACTGGTCTATACATTGGTTTGCTGCCTAAATGCCTACAGCAGCTGGAGCTGGACTAGGCCAAAGCTTAGAGCCTGGAACTTCATCCTGTTTTCCCAGATGAGCACCGGAAGCCCAAGAAAGCACCTGAGCCATCATGGGCTGCCTCCCAGGATGTGTACTAACAGGAAGCTACATCAGAAACAGAGGAGCTGGGACTTAAATGGGCACCAGCTATGCATATCCCAGGTGGCAACCTCACTGCTGCACCAACACCTGCCTCCTCACAGTGACCTTCTGACAGACTTCAAAATATGGAATTCTGCCAGCAGTGTGGCTTGGTTTTACTGTTCGGGTGACATTCTCTGGTATATCCTCAGTGGATGCTGCTATTAAAAATGAGCATTAATGACGAATCACCTCTTTGACTTTGTGACCTACATACTTAGGAGGCCTTCCCTCACAAAGTAGCAATGGCATCACACCCTTCTCCCTGAGTTCCACAGCTCCCTGCGCACAGAGCTGACGCCCACAGGGAGGCAAAGAGACTGGGCACCACTAGAGAACAGCTGTAACTAGCAAGCAAGTGCCAGTGTGCATCGGGCACACAGAGGGACAATGGGCAATATGGGACACACATGTGATTTTATTTCTTACAGCTCAGAAAGCTAGATAGCATCTTCCAGCACATTCGTGCCCAGGGCAATGAAACAATATACAGCAAGCCACTACAGCTCATACCTGGAGAAAGCAGGACTCGAACCCAAGTAGTGCAGAGCCCACACTCCAGTAGGTTGGGAAGGGTCCAAAGACAATCTGACATGAGCATTCTGATGTGGTTCTCCAGGCCCCACCACCTCCGACACACACACATACACACACTCACCCCAACATGCATCCACCAGAACGACTCTGTTCCCAGATGCCACATCCCTACAGTGTCCTCTGTAAACAGTCAACAGCATCCACCCTGCCTGCATGACAGTCTGAGAGCCAAGAACAGGAAGAGGTTGCTGTACAGTGGCAAAGCATGGAGCTGAGGCAGGACTACAATGCAACGCACTGCCGGGCCAGTGTGCCAAGCTGTCCTCAGCAATGCCCCTGGGAGCTGGCTCCCGGAGACAGTGGGGCAGCCAGGGGCTCCCTGGGGGTCTTAGACTGTGGATCCTCAGAGAGAGCCAAGGCAAAGTTATCCAAGAACATTTGTCCCTTCCCAGGCCCATCATCTGGAGCAGGGCCTGCTCCCCTTGAAGCCGACTCCTGAATTTTCAAAGCAAGACTTGCTCAACACCTTCAACACTCATGCCATTGTCAGTAATGGAGACAAGATCAATAGTACCTTAACCTCCTCCAACAAGGCAGCTACTTACCCAGTCTGAGAACATTCTCCACGGGCCGCTCCCTCACGCTCCGTCCCTTGCATCCATCCTGGGTAAGAGAAACACGGTTTTAATTACACACATCTCTCCCTCCAGGAGATGAGGTTACTTCTCTAAGTAACACAATGGCCACCTCTGCTCCCGCCTCCATAGCTGTGGGAGGGTGTGCCAGAGCCCCTGCCAGGGGAGGCCGAGGTTGCTTTCTAAGAGAGGAATCAGAAGTCTGTAACCCAACCAGGAGCACTTCTGTGCACTCCAGGAGTGAGCAGCACCCACAAAGGTACCTTCCCTCAGCACTCCACAGGGAGAAGGAGCCCTGAGCTCAAAGCCCTTGGGAGAGATCTCCTGCTGTGAAAGGTCCACACCACAGGTTCCCCCACTCAAGGCTCTGGAGCCCTCGGGCTGCTCCACAGCAAGGCTGTGTAAACATAGGCATGCTTCCATGAACAAGGGTGGGGAAGCCCTGCTCACTTGTGTGTGGGTAACCTGGACAGGGTTGTTTGGCACACCAGGGTCTTGTACATCCAGGTGGCCTCTGTCTGTTGAGAGTGAACCCCAGAGCAGGGTCTCAGGACTAACAAGCAGCTAGCCTCAAGACACAAAAGGGTCATGGGATTCGAACTCTCTTTACTTAGGTCTGCATTTCTGCACTTTCATCCACATCTCCCTTTCCTGCCCCCCATCAAAAAACCTCATGAAAATATACATTCAGGTAAAATGATGCCCAGGTTTCAAGATTTTCCACATAAAAATTCATTTCTCTTCTGCATTTGGAAGTTCCCTCAGATACCTGTATCTGCCCAGCCCATAATTCCAGGGCACAGCCAGCCCACAAGTCATGCTGCAAGACGCTGATGCGAGGCTGCCAGGCAAGGCAGGCTAAATGCAAGGAAAGGCCCAGCCCCAGCCAGGAGAGGGGACAGAGGCAAGCAGGCTCTCAGGTAGGGGAGGCCTGATGTGAGATGCACAGAACAGGGTGGCAAGCAGCTCTGGGGCCTGGCCGAGCACCAGCATGCTCCAGATCTACAACAGGGCCGCAGAGCTGACTCCAGGAATGCAGCTGGGAGGCTGGGGTCCAATGGGCGAGGGGTGGGAACAAGGCTTTCTGAGTTCAAGCATCCGGGCCCTTGTTGGCGCCCACAGGACAAGAGGCTGAAGTGCCTCTGGTTGTACTGCACAACCTTCTTGTCTTGGCTCCGGGGAGACTCGGGGTCTAATGTGCAGCCTTCTCCAAGCTGGAACATCGATCTGTGGCCTTTACCTCCACACATCTCTCCCGTTGGACTGTAGGCCTGAGAAGGGCTACAGCTAAGGCTGATTGGGCTACAGAGTCAAGCATGTGGCAAATCCCAAGAAACTCTTGCTGGGTGACTGACCATGCCCCTCCCTGCTCCCCACTGCATTCCCTTTGCTACGATTTTTCTTTTCACTGTAGCCTGTGTATTTCTGGAACCACAGTTTCTGCACAATATGGAGTACAAATAAATAGCTCAGAAAAAGCAGACATAATGAGTCAAGACACAGCAAGACAGCCTTCTGCCAGGCAGCTTCTGGAACAGCATGGCCCCGTGCCCCTGCCTGCCCTCTCCTCCAGGCACCTGCTGAAAGTGCCCTTTCTGAAGCCGCTGCCTGTCCTCCGGAAGCCTTCCCGCCATGCCACTTCCGGAGATTGCATTTCTTCCAGGCCCAGCTGAGAGGTTGCCTAGCAACACTGACAGCCTCCTCACCTCCAAATCCCTAATTTGTGTCTTGCATGGACACAGGGCAGAGGCGGCAGAACCCCAGGGCAGCAGTCTTCTCCACAGCTCTCCAACTTGGAAGGCCTGGGTCTGCCTGTACTGCCTGGGTCAGAGGCCCTGGGCCTCCTGTTCTCCCTGCCAGGGGCTCCTGCTAGGCATGCATATGAGGCAGGCAGGCAGGGAGACAGCACTGTGAGCCACAGGGCTGTTGGATGTGATTGGCAGTTCCAAATCCAAAGAAATGAACCTGAGATGAAACCTCACAGCTCTAAGTGGGAGAAGACCTCCTCGCTCCAGCAGCCACACCACCTTGGAGATGTCCTGTTCTTGGACAGACACTGTATTTCTCAGCTAGGAAGCTCCAAAACATACAACCACGCAATTACATGAAAAGTTCACTAACACCATGGTTAAACAGTGTGTGAATTGTAAACATCTTAATTCAAAAGCAAGACAGCTCACAGTACTCACCTGGGGAAGCAGAGAGACAAAGAGAAATTGGGGAGGGAGGATAGTTTTATCGGTGGCTTTACAGAAGCCTCAACCAAGAAGAAAGAACCCCAATCTCACGGGCAGAATCCATCAGTAACCCCTGCTAGATACCTGCATGCCCTCAACCATCACTTTCTTCTCAGAATAACCCCAAGGTCCAAAGCCCCTAGTCATCGGCCTAGTACCCCAGAGGAGTGCCTCCCTCACAGTTCACCCCAAGTACTCATGCCGGTTGCTTGAAAGCTGCCAGGTTAACAGCCATGGATAAATCCAGCTCTAAGAAACTAACACACAGGGCCAATGGCAAATCATGCCTTCAACATCTATGCCCTATTTGTACCTTCCAGCCTGGATCCATGGGGGGCCTCTCAGTGTGGACTCAGAGAAGTAGGCAGACTGAACTTGGTGCCCTAGGGAGTGCCAGGAGGAAGTGCCTGCTGCAGTGACAGGCAATGATACAGGGGCACTGCAGCATCCCCTTTGGGACCTCTGGGTTCTTGCCTCTGCACCCCAATACATCACATATACACACACCTTCCTAGGCCAGGCTGTGTTTTTCCTCTCCTCTCCTGAGGGTTTCATTTCCACTTGTACTCTCATCTCCTATGGGAAGTCCTGAATATACCATCCCGGCATGACAGCTGGTTGCTAAGCCAGCAGGAGCCCAGGGTTTAGCTGAGCCCTCACGTTGACACTCCAGCTTCTATGTCTTTACAACTCCCCGGACAGCAGGCTCCCCATTTGCAGCATGAGGAGCCAGGCTAGACTGTCTATGATTACTTATACCATTAATCACCTTTTTGGCTTGCTTATTTGTTCTGACTTGGCACCAAACAGCAGCAGTAATACTGACTGCAACTGTAAAAATAACTATTGAGGTAGTTAAGATACTAAATGATGTACATGCATCATCACACTTTAGGGCTTCTTATAGACACACAGATACACACAAAGAAGATGAGAGGATAGGCTGCACTTGACCCAAGTCTCACGCCTAGGAAGGCAGAATCCTGGTTCTCCAGATGGACCCAGCTCTGAACTTCACCCACTACTGGGCATTCAGTCACCATGGAGAAGGGATGCAAAAGACTCAAAAACAAGACAAGAGTGACAATGTCTCTTTGCACAGGGCTCCCACCCATTCTGAATGCCCTACCCAGCTCCACTCCTTCCTCACACACAACGAATTTCTGAAAACAACCACAGCTAAGCAAATCCCACCAGGTGCTGCCTGACTCAAGTGTGTCTCCATGCAGCACTCCTGCCCATGCACCCTGGAGCATGGACACATGGGCAGTCAGTGCAGACTGAACCCAGGGCTAGGGTCTGCGAGAGGCCAGGTATCTTCAGGAATGCCTTGTTGCCTGCTCCCCAAGCACCACTTCTCACCTGCACTTGCTTACCATGGGGAACCTGCACCCAGCAAGACATCAACCATGACTTGGGAAGGGAAGCCAGCTGCATCTGACCTTGAACTGGGTGCCCAGAGAAGGGCCATTGATCCCTGTTGTCCCACCCATCACCCAAGGGCTAGGACACAGGGCTGCTTTCCTTGGGATCCAGGTGACAGGTGCTGGGGGCCCAAGGCAGCTGCAGGTCCCAGCAGCTGGTGTCACAGGGATGCCTTGGGAACTCACAGAGCACTAGCTCACATTCCCCCGTCCAGGTCTGCCACCCCACACCATTCAGCTCACACCAGGAAAACAAAGCCAAAGAGATTACACTGATTGTGGACTGGGGGGACGTGGTCCTATGTGAGCTCTTGTTTCTGGCGACCATCACTGTGTAGGCTGCTAGTTGTCACAGCGTTCATGACTCCTCAGCAAGGTTTACAAACTTGTTCACTCAGCGTGAGTCACTCTCTTTGCTTGCTCACACACATGACTTACAAATCACTACAACCCAGGGAGAACATGTGACCTAATCATCTCTTTAGATGATTCCCCAGAGCCAGGGTAAGGGTGTGGTCAGCCTCAACCACCCCTGACCCCAGTAGGCAGTAGCCTTCTCTGGGGAAGATAAGGGGACAGAAGGACCCCAGCAGATGCTGAACACTCTCAGTGGGCTCAGAGAAGTATAGACCCAGGCTCCCATGTTCACTCAGCCCCGCTGTGTGCCCAGCCCCGACATATAGGGGTGGGAAGTGGGGTTCATGGAGCCCTGGTTCAGCCCAGCTTAGAAATCATAGCATGTGACTCAAAGTCACTGATGCTGCTGAGCTGGTCACCCACAGGGCCACCGTGAGGACAGGAGAAAGGACCATTGTGTGTGAAGACTCTCAGGGTACACAGAGCATCGTGGCATGCTCAATGAGCATGGGTCACTTTGCAGGACAGAGCAGCAGCATGCATGATGGTGTACAGGATGCTGCCCCTGCCCAGCGAGCTGCCCAGTCACCCCCATACCACCTAGAGCCTAGATCCCCTGCAGTGGTTGCAGGAGGGGCAGCTCCATCCCTGGCCTGCCCCTGCAGCCGGGCCATGGCTCCTATTCATCTTTCCAGAATCCCCTCTGCAGTCCTCCTTATCCTTTGCCTATGAGGTCCAGACTTGCTCTCAAACTCCAGCCCTCACATGGCTCCACAAAACTAGAGATGGCAGCCAGTACTTTCTCCCCCATGGTGGGGCTGTCCCAGCACCCTGCCTACATTCGCAAAGGACATAGCAACAAAATTCATGCCTTCCCCTCTCGGGCCCCATGCTGGACTCCACCACTCTTTGGATAAGCCTCCCTCCTGTTCAGTCATCTCCTAGGGCAAGGCCTGGAAATATCACCTTTAGGGCTGCCACCTGCAGTGCCCAGGTTGGGCACGTCCCTCTCCCCTCCCCAGGAGCCTGGGGATGTTGCACAGGCCAGGACATGCAGACCCCGCTCCTATCCTACCTTGGATGGAGCAAGGCAGTGGCAGCCACATGTCCAGTGCGTACATGGGTCCTACTTTGTTGGCCAACTCTTGCTGACAGCCCAGCTTGTCCAGTCACCTCCTTCAATCTTCCCCACAGTCCCGCCTAGGCATGAAACACTGCCCCACCCAGGGTCAGCCCAGCTCAACCTGCAGGGAGTGACAGAGCCAAGCCAGGGATGCAAGGGGAGGCCTAGGAGGGGACACAGGGCTAATCTCCTTGGGTAGAGAAGCCCAGGTGTGGACAGCATGACCAGAGGGGCCCAGGAGGCTGTTATCAGAGCAGTGATGTGCCTGAGGGTTGGTAACCAGCATCCCTAGGCTGGTCTGTGATGCTGGGCAGTAGCTTCCCACTCCAACATCTCCCCCACCTGCTGTGGACACAGAGGCTGCAAGAGAAACAACTGATGGCTGAGTGACCCTCATAGAAAAGGGGTATTTCTTGCCGGGAGACCCGAAGTCCAGCCAGAAAAACTTGGATGAAAGGAAATCAAGCAGGGATGGTGTCCATGCTGTTGCACTGTAGTTAACTCCCTCTTCCTGCTTCCATCCAGGCTCTAAATGTTCAATGTAATGCTGAAAGGAGACCAAACAATGTACGGCAGTAGTGGGAAGGATGGAGGCAGAGATGGAATGGGGGGAAGAGCAGAGGATGAGCAGATGTGACAAGAGGAGGGTGTCCACACCAGCATCCCAGCAGCCTCCCCTACCCCCAGACCCCTCCCCACAGCAATGCTGCCAACCACAGGCCTGAGGCTGGGCACACCCTGGCTGTCACCCAGGGCAGCAGTAAGAGGCACCTGAAGGGCAAGGAGAAGGGGGCTATCCCAAAATGGGGATTCCAACATCCCAACTGTCCTTTAGTGCCTCAGGCCATGCCTGGTTTTGGGGGCTGTAGCTCTGGGCTCCCCTCTCCCACATACTGTCCCAACAACTCTGCTTTCAAAGAGGGATCAGCTGTTCCCAGCTGCCCACACCCAATGACTCTCCTCCAAGGATATTGGGGCACAGACACTCAACACTGTGGTTAAAATGCCACTTGGGGTGCCTACATCTCATAACATAGTGCCTGCGGCAAAGTCCCAGCTCTATGTCTTATTCCAGCTTCTAGTTAATGCCCACCCTGGAGGACGGGTGGGATCAGGCAGCAGGTGGTAGCCCCAGTGCTTGGGTCCCTGACACTCATTTGAGTGACCCAGATAGAGTTCCCATCTCCCCTCTTTGACCTGGTGCAGTCCTGGCTATTGTGGGCACTTGGAGAGTGAAGTAGTGCATGGAAGACCTCTCTGTTTCTTCCAAATCAATTTGAAAGCAAGAAGGAAATAGGCTCTGCCTTCCCCAAGTTCATTCTGATTCTGCCCTTAATCTTCTGCGCAGAGCAGCTTCCCTCATTGATGCAGCACTGTTGCCTGCTGCCTGTGATGGAGACTTGACAGCCACTCCCACCAGCACCTACCTCATCTCTGTGAGCCCTAACATCCCACGAGAAACAACAATGCAGCCACCACGAGGGCAGGGACGGCCAAAGACACCCACCCTGCCAGCCTGGGGGACATGAGCCAAGGCCTCCCTTCATCACACGATCCCTGAGGGGCTCAGCAAAGTGACTGAAGCATCATGGTGGAACCAATTACACATGCCGATCACAAGTCCATGCCGGGACGCAGGGGCGCCCAGGCAGTAGAGGGGATTTATGGGCCAAACCCGATTTCCCAGAATCCCACGAACTCAGGAATGGAGCAACGCAGAACCTGAGAGAGCTTTTCCTCCAGGTCTCACTGGGAGTCGGCCTATTTTTGGAGGGCTTTGGCCTCGCCTGCTTGCTGTACTTTATTGCTGGCAGAGAGATGGGAAATTTATTACTTTACAAATCATACCCCTCACAGCATAAATGAACTGTCTGGCTGCGGCACGCTTGGGCCCAGATGATTTGCAAAACGTCTAATGGTAAGCGGGGTTATGCTATCTGCTTACGGCCTCTGAGACAAAAGCAAGCCGTAACACGGAGCATCTGCACAGTGTAACGCCGGCCCGGCAAATTGGCTGCGACTCGTCAATGTTGGCTCGGCAGCATTACATAACTCGGAGCGCTCTGCCTGGGGCTCAGCGGCGCACGGGGCAGCCCTGAGGCCCGGCAGCCAGCCCTGATGGGGCTGTGCGTGACAAGCAGGGCACTGGTGGGGCTCAGGGACTGGGGTCAGGGCCAGGCTGAGCTCCACAGCCAGGCCACTTCTGGGGGCCTGCTAGCTATCAGGAGGCTGGGCAGCTTCCCCACCCCCGGCACGGGGGTGCACTGAACAGCCCTCCTCCCCCAATTCCCCCCAAATCTGGCATGAAACTGCTACACCCTTGAGGTGCAAACAGGAACCAGTAAGTGCTTAGAGCCCATGAGGTGGCTGATACCCTCTGCTGGCTGCTGACAGAGGACATCAGGACCACAGATGTCACACAGGGGGCACGTGGGCATCCCCAGGTACAAGACGGCCGATAGGTTATTCTAGACATCAAGGTCGCTTGAGTGGTACAGGATTAGACGGCGCTCCGTTAATGAGTTTTTTTCCCTCCACTCAGCAATGAAGTATAAAAAGGCTCCAGTGAAGAGGGAGCCCACGCTGCCTCTGGGAGCTTGCACTGGTCCAAAGAGAAGGTCAAGGACAGAATCACCAGGAGCCCAAGAGACCCGCTCTCCAGGAAGTCAGGGAGCAGAGTCAGCAGGGAAAGCTGGATGGGCACTTGCTTGGATCATCAGGTCATGAAAGACGGAAGACAACTCCCACACCAGCACTGCCCCAGGCCCAGCTGTGGCCTGCAGTGCAGATCTTGCTTCAAACAAGCCTCATGTCCACCAGGGCTTGGGCACCTGTATTCCCTTCACAGGTAAGGACAGGGAGCCAGGGGCCCTATGCACATGCAGAGAGGATGCTCACACGGGCTTGGCAGGGAGCTCAGAGAAACATGAACTTGTCTTGACTCCCCATGTGTTAAAGCCTTCAGCTGGAAAGCCAAAATCCAACAGTTTTCTGAACCCTGATGTGTAAAGACAGAAAGGGGATTTGAAGAAACTGTGATCTTTAAAAACAGCAGAACCATCTTGCTACCATAGCGAATTGCAACTGTGCTTGCCAGCCTTTGGAATCCGTTCAAAGACTCATTCACAGGCGGCCTGACTTGCACCTAGGAGCCTTGAGGGGGGACAAGCACTCAGCCCTGGTGAGGTGGCATCATCCTCTCACTCATCCCCCCCCACACACACACCCTCTCTCACCTGCTCCCACCCTAGGAAAGGCTCCACACCTAAGGGGTCTCTGGGCTTTCCAGTTCCTTCCATGTCACATGCCAGTTGCATATCCATCCTGGGATCCCCCAGGAAGCTCAGCCTCAGCGAGTGGAGTTTTTACAGCATTGGGCGCAATGCTTTCCAGCAGGTTTCATACAGCGGCACTGGCAGGACTCTATAGGGACCTCTCAGGTGCTAGGGAAGCTTGCAGGAAGTATCGCAGGCTATGAGCTCTCAGGAGAACTCTGAGAGTTTGGGAAACCATTAGCACGTGGAGCTATGCCAGCTTGAGCCCTAACATCCCTGGCTCCCAGAGAACAAGACAAAGAGGTTTTCCCAGCCCGGCAGATTGGCACAGCTCCTCTGACACCGCCAAGTAGACACAAATGGCTCCATCTTGCCACATTCGTGAAACAGCCCCATGCCCCCACTTTGCACACCCTTTTCTAGGTGACAACCTCCTTGAAATGGGCCTATGGCAGCAGCAGCCACCAGGAAAGGCTCCACCACCACTGCCACGGACCCTTCAATGAACCCAACAGCTGAGAACACAGGATGTCGTTTTAACTAGGAAG
Source organism: Ochotona princeps (assembly GCF_030435755.1). Classification (NCBI taxonomy): domain Eukaryota; kingdom Metazoa; phylum Chordata; class Mammalia; order Lagomorpha; family Ochotonidae; genus Ochotona; species Ochotona princeps. Next base: position 34,810,483 of record NC_080850.1, read on the forward strand.
TTCTAGGGGCCACTGGGTTTTCCCATATCTGGGGCCAGGGGCTGCAGGCAGCACTTCCAGGCCCCTGTACCAGCTCCCAAGGTTTCCCACTTTGTACGCAATGCTAAAGGGGTTTCAAGCACCCAAAGCCTCCCAGCAGAGCTCAGCACAAGATGATCTAGGTAGCCAGGCAAGGACCACCACACCCTCAGCCCCTGTGCTTTCAGCTGGCCTTGCCCCTGGCCCACGGACTCCCACCTGCACTTGAAGCCAATCAGACCCCTGGAGCTGAATTTGGGGCTCCAAGAGAATCACAGAGCAGCAGACAAGGCTGAAAATTTCAGTATTTCCCAAAGCTGATGGCCTCTCTGCTTCTCCCACAGAAGAGTCAGAAGCCAAGGATACAGATAAAGGGGAGAGGGCCTTTCACCAACAGGTGGATGGGCAAACTGGGCCACTGACACCCACCTCTGGGCCTGGAGCTGACTCCTTCCAGGATTTGCCTGCTATGGCCTGAGCTGGGCAGGGAGCAGGGGTGGGACACAGGGAGAGTCCATCACAGAGTGAACCTGACTCTGTTGGGGAAGCAGCCAGTCACAGGGGGCCAGCCCTTTGGTGGGGTCTGGCCCAGCAGCACAGCCCTCTGGGGGCCAGAAGCCACAGTTGCCCAGACTCTAGCAATGCTCGCTGATGGATAGGTCTGGTGGATCTCCGCATCTTGAGCTATCCAGGTTCCCCAGTGCTATAGATGCTGCCTCAAAACAGAACTCACAGTGGGCATAGGGAAGGGGATGGGACTCAGGGAGCCATGTTGTTTTCTAGAAAGTTCTATCTATGTCAGAACTGCCAAAAACTGCTCTCTATCTCAGGCCTGCTCCAGGACTGAACTCTCCAAGGCCCATCCTACCCATACCTCTGGCAGCCACAGCCTCCTATAGGAGGCTTTTCACAAGTTTTCAGCCTGTGTTGTCCTGAGGGGCTCTGCTGCACATACACATGGGTCCTGTAAACCACGGAGCTACCCCTGGGCCTCTGTGAGCTCTGCTGTGGGCCTGGGCCCGCACATGGGCCATGCAGATGGAGCTAGAGCAAGGAGAGGATGTGGTGCCTCCTGATGGTCAGGGGCCTCTGCCTGACCTTATAGAGGGAAGACCAAGTCCAGAGACTTGACAGGCAAAGGTAGGTCTCACAGGGAAGCTGGAAGAAGGGGAGTGTATGGCTTAGCCCAGACCTTGGTGTTGTTAAGACAAGCACCATGCCCCTTTTGTTAGCGCAAGGTACCTGGACAGGTTGGTGTGGGGGAGTGAGGCAGGGAAGACGACAGCTCAAGGATGGACACCTGACCCCCTACTTCCAGGTGACGGGCAGCTCTCCTGAAGCTCAGCTCCAGTGCCAGCCCTCCCCCACCCTGGTGTGGCATGGATCTGGCGATTGGCAAGGCTCCAACAGTGCAGGCATGGAGAAGGCCCCCACCACACTGAAATGTGCATTTGATCAAGGTTGCAAAGACGGTGTAACGTGAGTTCTCCACATCTACTGGATTTCTGCAAAAGAGCCCAGAACTCCTCACTCAAGTTCAACCTCAGGTCTCGGGAAAAATGAGTTTGTTAATTCAAGCAATTCCCCAGTGGTCAGTAGTTTATACCACGTGCTCTGCAACAATGCGCCCGAGTCAGGGAGAAGTTGAATTACTTCCTAGGGGAGAGCCAAGGACTATCTGTTAACCTTGACAGGCTCCGCAGCCTCCCGCGCCGGCTGGCCCCACTGCCTGGAGGCTGGGGGAGGGCTCAGGTTCCACCCTGCACACCCCCACACGAGGCAGCTCCCACTGCTGCACCCTGCAAGCTAACAGTTGGGGTCTGCCTTGGCCAGCCTTCTCGGAAGCCCATCTCTGTGGCAGGCACTGGGGCCATAGGATGGTGGCCCTCTTGCCAAGCAGATCCAGGGAGTTGGCACAATGGCTCATGTGGATGAGTGGCAGGCTCCCTGTGGTAGGCTGGTCCCAGACAGGAAATGTTGGGGAGGGTCCCAGTTAGGGAAAATTAATTCTCAGCTAGAGATGGCCACTTGGTAAAGTTCACCCGGCGGATATGTACTGGATACTCCTCCTCCAGGTCACTACCACTGTGCTGACCCCTGGAGCTTCCTGCTACACCTAGGGGGACATGGTGGGAAGGGTGATGACACGTCCCTGGACAATAGACCACAGGTAGACACAGCTCCCTTCCAGGCTGTTTATCACGTAGTCTCCACAACAGCCCTTTAAGGAGGCACAAGTGCTACCCGACTACCCAGAGATAGAAACGGAGGGACCTATCAAATACGACTCAGCTAAGAATCAGTGCTACAGGGATTTGGCCTAAGGCACACAGGCACCTGAGCCATTGTCATTTCTCACCAAGGGGATCACTCTCAATACATCACAAAAAAGCATCTGTGCCACCCCTACGCACACACACACTAACCTACCCTAGGTCAGGTGTGCACAGGTCCCCAGGGAATGGCCTGCTCAGGGTAGCTACAAGGGATCTGAGCCCGGAGCTGGAGCTGTTGGCTGCCCTGCCCACATGGCTGTCAGGCAAGCTCCTCTGCCCCCCACCCCCCGGGCTGATCCTCAGCACTAAGCCCACAGCACTGCTGAGAGAATAAAACAGAACAGTGTTGCCAACGAAGACTGTGGCTGACATGTGTAACAATGGCTGCTCCCAGTACCGCGAGGGGCCACATGGGGAAAATGTTCAAACACTCACAACCAAGTGAAACTGCAGTGTAAGGTTATTTTGCTGCAAATGTCTGTGAACCCTACGTATTGCTTTTTCATAACGCACCTTTTCTGCAAGCTTTTGGCAGACCCATATGTGAAGATCCGTATGTGAAATACCCATGCACAGAAAGCCCTGAGTGGGCTGCATTTAAGGGGAAGAAGAAACACTGTATAACTATTACTTTCAACTGTGGGCTGAGCTAGACTGACAAGGGTCCTGGTTTACTTTTATTTAAAAACAAAACAAAACAAACAAACGGCCTTGGTTTTATATGCAGGCATGTCTCAAAGTTCACAGAAAATAGAAATAAAAGTGTGTACATTTTCCATGAATTTGTTGGAACTAACTCATGGTTATAGAGTTATGCAGAAGAAGAGAAAGAAAGGTTTTCCATTTGCTGGATCACTCCCCTATTGTCTGCAATGGCCAGGGCTGGGCCAGACTGCAGCCAGGGGGCCTGGAATGCCACCCAGGTCCTCCAGAAAGTACTCCAGACATCCCCTGCTGCCTTTTCCAAGTACATCAGCCGGAACTGCAACTGGCTCTCATATGGGATCCAGGTGTCGCAGGCAGTTGCTAAGGCATCGCAATACCTGCCCCAAGATTCCTCTCAGTCTCTTTCCACGAGCTCGCTGAAGCTCTCTCTATTCTGATGATCTGTCCCATGTTCTCAGCCTTTTATTCCCTCCTGTTCTTTTGCTACAACCCCAATAGCACATATAGTGCAAACACAGAGCTCAGGTCACAGTGACTGATACTGCCACTACAAACAAGGTCAGGGGAGGAACATTGCCTGTATACCAAGAGTTCTAGCATCCAAACGTCCAGTGCACTTGACTTTGCAGAGAGCTCATTCATGGCTCCCTCTGAAAATCCAACCCAGAGCAGACATCTACATGCTACAAAACAAAGCTTGGGAGAAACATGCCCACGTGCCCCATCAGCCAGGACCGCCAGGACCACCAGGACACGCAGTGACATGCTTCCAGTTCCAAACCTCGACAAGTGACCGCGAGTGACAGAGTTCCTCTGCTGCTGAGCACCAGGGACCTTTCACAGCGCCAGCGAGGGAGGGATCGGTCTTTCCCAAGGCCCAAGCAGTGGGCTGGGGACCAGAGAGGTCCAAGGACATTGCTGCGAGCCACTTGTCCATGGGACAGTGGACACGGGGCCAGGAGAGAATTGCAGCAGCTCCGATGGTGACTGTTTTTAGGGTAAGACACTGCTCCCCCTCAAAGAGGTCATGGCTCTGCCTTATAGCACCCTGACCAAGTTTTCCATTAAATCATCCCGACCCAGAAGGGACTCCAGAGCTGTCTGCCTGGAGTGCTATCTTCCTTCCTGGCTGTGGGAATCTTCAGCCTCCCAGGGGCCTGGAGAGGAAAGATGCCAAAGAGCTACCTCTGGTTCCAGCCTGGCTCCATGGGCCCTGGTCAGGCTGCCATGGTCTCCTTACCATGGATTGCACAGCCATGGAGAGTCCAACTTCTAAGAGGCACCTACCCAGTTCATGCCTTCCTCCCACACCACAGATACCAGGAGCCACAGCTGCTTCCCTGCATACACTCTGCCCTGGTCCCAGACTGGCCATGTGTGTGCTGGTGCCTTTGCTGCCCATGGCAGAGGGCTCAGAAGACGAGTCCCAGGAAGAAGGCAGCTGGACACTCAGGGGAAGCTGGGTAAGTCACACCCCTGCCCTTTCCCATTGGCACAGGGTGGCAAGGGGTGCAAGTAGAAGGGATGAGGCCTCTCCACCTCTGAACACAGCTCAGAGAGCAGCTGAGCCAGCCACACAAAAGGAGGAGAGATGAGAAACAGCCCACTGAAGCTGTGAAAAGTCCGTTTTCTGCAGCTTCTTCGGAAGCCAGGATTTATTCTCCAAGTGGGCAGGGCTACTGGTTCAGCCATTCCCCATGGTCTCCCTGCGTGCTCCAAGAGTGCTTGTTCTGGAAGATGGGAACTCCACCCAGGTGTCAGGACTACATGTCCAGTGACAGCACAATATCACGGTCCTGCAGCACCACATCCCTTGTAAACTGATCAGCCAGGCTCAAGGCAGACTGAGCCACTGGCCCAAGCCTGCCAGGGCGAAGCTAAGAAGCCGCAGGTGGGAACAGCAGGGTTGCTGCTTCTCACTGTCGGCCCATGTTTACCAACCTCTGGCTGCCCCATGCTGAGCTGTGGCCTCCTCCCATGTGCCCTGTGTGGCTCTGAGCAAAAGCAATCCCCGCAAAGCACATGGACTCAGTGACGCATGGACAGCAGCTGTCACATATGTGGAAGTCCACCTGCTATAGCCATGACACAAACACCTTCACACACAGAAGTCCAGCCACAGACACCATTATACATAAGAACGTCCACCTGCTGTAACCAGCACGCACAAGCATGTCTACCCACCATAGCCCACTGTGGCAGACCCACTGAGGCAAACCCAAGCATGCCCCTTAACAGGAGGCTATGTATCCACTCTCCCTGAGTAGTTAACTCACCACAGACCTCAGCACAGCTTGCCCAGCAGACTTGACCCCAGTGCTTCTGGAGGTGCAGGCCCTGCCCCAGAAACACAAGTACCTGTGGGGCCCACTGGGGCTCTGCCTTTTCCAGCCTCTCCCCAGGCCCCCTGGGACTGCTGGGGGTGAGCTCAGTAGGTCTTTGTTCAACCAGGGTGACTCGGCCCAGGTGCCAGGCACACACATTGCAGGGCATACCACACAGTCCCTCCCAACTGCTCACCCTTAGTCTGGGGTACCCCCTGACACACACACACTTTTCAGCTAGCAAGCCGGTGGCAGGGGATGCCCACCCTGCTCCTGCTTTGGCTGACCTGGGAGGGTGGGGTCCTCCCAGACCCCTTTGCCAGGCTCATTTTCCACCTCTTGCCACCCCCTCCATCCTCCAGCACCTGTTTTGCCATATGCTGATGAGAATGAACTTTTCCTTCACAGTTTAAATATCCTCGAACACACACTGATCACAGTTCTATTCCCAGGCCTCTGCACCTCCCTCCTCACCGTCAGCATGATGCACTTCCTGGCACTGCACAGGCCTCTGGGTCAGTGTCACCTGCTCTGAAAAGCCTGTCCTGCCCCTTCTCATTCAGGAACCTACTCCCTGCTCCCTCCAGCAGCTCGGCATAAAGGGCTGTTCTGAGGCTGCCTGTTCACCTGGGGCTGCACTTTGGGTTCCAGTCTTCATCTGCTGCTGGATGATCGATCAGCTTCTCAGAGCAGAAGGTTCACCTTGCTCATTCACGGTTACCTCCCCTGTGCCCGGCCCACACCTGGCGCACAAAGGCAGCTAGCTCCATGCACACTCTGGGCCAACAATCGAACACAAGTCCAGAGACAGAAATGAGAGCTATCCGTACCTCACATTCACCACCCTTGAACAAAAACAAAAAAGCCTTAACAAATTTGGAAACTAAATACAAGTAAAAGTGCCAACGGAATGAAACGATGTGCTTAGCTAACATTAAATGGTCAGGAATGGGTTTAATAGTAGGAAGATGAAACCTCGGGCCAGTTCTGCTTCTGTATTCTGATGTAACGAATGCCAGTAGAGTGGAAGCTGCAGACAGATGTACACAAACAAAAGTGGCGAGACATTGAACCGCATGCAAGAGATGGCCACTCTAGACACAAAACCAACCCTGCCCGGAACCTTCAGGCATCCATTTTAACAAGGCATTACTCCATAAAACTGTCTTGTTCTCAGGCAGCCACAACTGCTTTGCAGAAGTGCTAAAATCCCCCTTAAACACACACTTGGTCCATTTCTTTCTAATGCTCACTCCAGAAGTCTCTTCCTCCCATCCTTACCCAGGTGCTTGTTGCCAGCAAGCTGCCACGAGCCACACGTGGATCTGCAAGCCACATGACCCTGGCCACTGCCAACAGGTGCTTTGGACTCTGCCCTACATGCCACCTGGGCTCTGCTCCATGCCATTTCTATCTGAATGGATGCAGCTGAATCCAGCTAGCTTGGCACCGTGGCCCATGGTGCCACCCTTAGCGCAAACATGAGAGCCATCTTGAAGCAGCCAAGGAGCCTCTTGAATCATGGAATGATAACACGTTAGTAGGCGGCTACCCCGACAAGCTTGCAAAGATCATTTGACTTTTAACAGACTTTTTGAAAGATTTACTATTTATTGTAAAGGAAGAGTGATGGAGGAGGGGAGGGAAAAGGGAAAAAAGGGGGAAGGGAAACAGAGGGGAAGGGAGAGGAGGGGAGACAGATTCTGTATCTGTTGTCCATCCCCCAACTGACTGCAGTGATCAAGGCTGTCCATCTGGGTCTCCCAGATGGGTAACAGGGCCCCCAACACTGGATTGTCTTCTCCTGCCTTCCTGAGCCCACCAACAGGAAGCTGGACTGGAAGCTGACCAACTAGGAAACAGCCTTTAGTTACTCTGACATGGGATGCACTGTTGCAAGGGGCTGCTTATCCTGCAACACTATGGTTCTGCCTCTTAGTGGATTTCTATTGAAATGCAACTGCAGATCTTTGCAAACTAAGACACAAGGCTCTGAGCCACCAATGTCTTAGCCAAAATGCCATGGCCTGAGCACTGGCCACAGTTGCCTGGCACCGATGCATCCCGATTCCAGCACAGGGACCAGACACAGTCACACCCACTAGCAGTGTGACTGTGAGGGCGACACAAAAGCCCTCAAGTCCCGACTCATGCTAGGCCCATGCAGGTTGTGAACCCTCTGCTTGCATTCCCACATGTTTGAAGTTGTTCCGTCATTCTGGCGTCCGCCAGAGCTTTCCAGGGACAGAGGCATAATGGGTGCCAAAGGTTTCATTAAAAATTTATGGGAGAAAAACTTGCACTTGAGAACATTATATCCACTCTCTTCGCTTTGGGTTTGATTTCCTTGCAAAGATGGACAAGAGTGCCATTATTCTGTTTTACAGGGAACCTCTAAGTGCTAGGCCACCCAGCTGCTGGCTGCCACAGGTAGACTGCTTCTGTGACTGGGTGGCTGGGGTAACCCACCGAAACACTCACCTTGAGCTGGCACCTGTGTCATGTGTGTAGCAGGATTGGGGTGGTTGGGGGGGGGACAGTCATATGCCAGGCTGAGTTGGGCTCTGAGGAGCCCTCTCCTTCCTGGGGTGGTCTCGGTCTCGATCTCTCTCTCTCTCTCTCTCTCTCTCTCTCTCTCTCTCTCTCTCTCCCTCTCCCCCTCCCCCTCCCTCTCCCCCTCCCTCTCTCCCTCTCTCCCTCCCTCCCTCCCCCACCCCTGGCACATACCACTCTGCCCCACTCCACCTCCAGGAGCAGGAAGGAGTGCTCCATTGGTTGAGAAATACCCTTGTGCGCAGTCATCCCCATTCATCACACAGGTCAAGGGCAATGCCAAAACTCCACACACACTGGGGGCAGAGCACAGGCAGGTCAGCCCAGGGTGTAACACGGGCATGGAGCAACAGGCCCATTTCTGTGCATAGCTGCAGCACCTTCCACCTCCCTTCCTTCAGGCCTTGGCCTCATGCCCAGCTGCCTCCTACCTGCCCTCAGGGAAGCTTCTGCTTTTCACGGAGCCAGCAGGTACAGCTGGGACACAAACACCAAGCCTGGGAGAGGGCTAAGGGGCTTGTCCACACCCATGCCTCTAGCCTAGCCCTCTCTCCCCACCCATGCTCCTCCAAGAACATGTACTGGTTCCCTTCTTGAACCTCTATTACAAAGCCTTCCTTTCCCTGGGAATCCCTCCCTCTGGCTTCTGGCATCAAAGCAGAAAAAATCTGGAAGTGGCAAGAGCAAGCCATGTGACCAAGCCATGACTCCTGGCAAGGCTTCCTTGTTAGTTCCTGAGCCAGGAGGCTGCCAAGGATACAGTCCTGGGCCCGGCCCCTGACCCCTCGACGACCCAGCAGACAGAAACGGCAAGCTAGTTCCTGTCTCCACCAAATCAGGGGCAGAGCAAGGTGGCGTAAACGCACCTGTGGAGGAGCTGCCCTGGACTCCAGGCTGGAGGCAGGAAGTGGCTGGAGAGGCTGAGGAGAGAGGAGTGTACCAAGGAAAGCGGCAGAGCCTGGGCTCATTGGTTAGTGGGGAGTTGGGGTCGCTGTTCTCTTTGCCACCAGCTTTTCCAGGCCCAGGGTTCCTGCTCTGGCTCCAGCACATATGCAACACACCTCATAATCCCATCGAGGCCTGTGGTAACATGCCTCGTGTGGGATGCTTGCACCTGTCAGGTACCTCCCACCCAAGCAGGGCTGCAAGCAGTTAGACCGTCATGAAACAGCACTTGGGTTAGTGTCACCTTCTGCCTCCAGCTCTTCTGCAAGCCCCCAGGCTCACTGACGTGGGTAAGCTCGAGGCGCTGCCCAGAGTGGGTAAGCATGCCAAAGCAGCAGACGGGCTGGGTAGCTGGGACAGGGTGTATGCACGTACAGTCCACTGCCTCGGGATGGAGCTGTGGACACTGCTCTGAAGTCCCTGGAGGATTCACACCTCCCAGTCACCTTGCTGCCTCCTCCCACTCTGACCATGGGTGCCAGTGCTGCTGAGCCCTCCCTCTCCTACAACACACAGTCTCTTTAGCTCCACCCACAGTATCAGGGGCACAGCCAGGCATGAGGGTCCTGGGAGCTGTTACAGGAGACTCAGCGTTTCCTGTGCAGGCCCACCCAGGACAGTCCTCATGTTGGCAGAGCACTGTGCACATGCAGATAGGTGGCCAGGTGTGCCTGGGTGCTGGCCTGGCCTCGGCTGACCTCACCGAGAGGGGCTTGAAGGCCAGGGTAAGAATCTACTCACAGCTCACAGGCCTGTGCGGCTGTCGCACACCATTCTCTCAACCACCTTCCTCCTGTGTCGGTTCCCTCCCTCTGGCAGGGCCCCAGCCTCAGCTCCTGCTCCAGTCCTGGCTCAGGCAACATTAGCAGGTCTTGGGGTTGCTCAGGCCCTCACAGCTGCACACATGAAGCAGAAGGAGGGGCCAGACCGGTGACTTCACCCCTTTATTCTAGGACAGAGGGCCTCAGGGGACCCGGACACAGGTACAATCCTCAGCCCTGACCCTCCTGGGATCACACTCGGGACTGGGAAGCCTCAGGAAGCTTAGCTCTGTGATCCTTTGTGAAGCATCTGCCTTCCCACAGCTGCACAACCTCACACTTGTCTCCCCTAGCTCCTAAGGTGCTCTGGAAGGGGAGGGCTGGCCACATTCATGTTCAGCGGGTGCTCCTGGGCAGAGCAGGGCAGGGTAAGCAGGTGGAGAGTAGCAAGCAGGAAAGCATGAAAGTCACCTGTCAGTGTCCGGGTCCTGACAGCGGCCCAAGGGGCCAGCCCTGACTCCCAAAGCATCACCAGTCACCCTGGACAGCAGGCAGGAGCCTGGTTTTCACAAGTACAGCTTGGGGGCAGACAGAGATCCCCGACTTACCAAACCTGCAAGGGTTGGGGGCACAGGCAGAGCCTGAGCTGCTAGTCGGTGTTTCATCTGGTCCAACAGCATGGTGAGGGGGAGACTACAACCTGCCCTCTTGCTTCTCACTGCAGAAGATAGGCTGGATCACCAAGTATTGTCTAGCACTCATGCCTCCTGCTGAGCTAACACAGTGAGCTAGTTATAAGGTGGCAAGAGTTACCAAATCAAGCAGGAGATAGGGTGGCAGGCAGACACCTGCTGCGGCCCAAAGCGGCTCAAGGACAGCAGGAGGAGCTGTGCTTCCAGAGCTCATGGGTCACCCCATCTGGTGGGAGCCAAAACCACTCACAGGTCTCCTGGGTCTGGGGGTGCTCAAACTGCAGTCTGAAGCACAATTGGGGCTGCGGGCCCTGCAGGAGATGCAGCACAAGCCAGGCATGGGGGAACAAAAACCCTCTCTCTCCTCCTCCTTGCCACTTTCTCAGTGCCTCTGAGCCAAAGCTGCCAGCAAGGGAGGCCTGGAAACATCACAGCAAAAGGCCAGCACTAAGGACCCACAGCACTGGCTGTGATGGCAGAAGCAAAGCGCAGCCAGGAAGCCTTCCAGAGGAGCCTCCCAGAGATATCAGCTTCCAAGTTGCCTGGCCATGCTCCTCTCTCCCAGGGGATGCTTCGGGAGCCCCAATTCCTTCTCTCTGGCGACGCCCCTCTGGCCTCAGGTCCCTTCGCCCAGCCAGCATCCAGGCAGGAAGCTTTGGATCCAGATCTACCGCAACAGCTCAGCTGGGCGCCAGGCCTCACGGGCCCTTTGGGCCCAAGTTCCTCAAATGACTGTCTTTCCAAGAAAACATGGTTTTGTTTTATTTTCCTCCCAAATCAATCTTTCCAGGTCATTGCTTGGGGGAATCCACACTGTCATTTCTAAGTCTCTGGACTGGTTATAGAAGAGGAAGCCAAACACTCCTGTGTGAAACGGCTCCAGGCCCAGCAAGAGCCAACAGGGGCTAGGGACTAGATGCTAGGGGAGGCCAGGAGCTGCCTGGAGAGATAGGGACCCTGCAGGATGCAGGCGGAAAGGCATGCCCTGTACTGGCAGCTGGTAGACTATGCTCTGCTTTGCCTACTGCCTCTGTCTTCCAACAGTGGAGCTGCCTTCCTGGCAGTGTCCAGTGGGTCTTGCCCCAAACCTGCACAGTGTGGGAGTTGCATTTTGAAACATCCTCACCACTCACCTCCCCCTCCCAGCACCTTTCAGCTGGCTCCCCAGTAAACCCCCAAGCTCTGAAGCCTAAGAGCACACTGCCAGGCCAGCTCACGTCCACTCATTGGCACTCTGCACACAGGAAATGAGCAAAGGTTGTACACCTGGGTTTCTGGACTCTCCTCTTGATGCCAAGGGAGCTGCTTGTTTGGTGCTTTCTGACATGGCACACAGTGAAGCCCTGGATGTCTGGGCAGCCACCATCCTCTCCATCCCTGCCATCCCCACCCCATCCATTCACTCTATCAGATCTAGCCAGCTCCTCTCTCCTCCCAGCTGTTCCCCACACCTGCTAAGCTCATGCCATCCCACAGCTGCTCCAGAGGGTAGCTTCTTTCTGTTCTGGATTAGAACCAGGCAGCAACCATGGTCTAATGGCTTCCCTGCTCTCAGTCACACTTTTTCTCACACACAGTCCCAGGCAGTGCAGGCTGCCATGAGCTGGACTGAGCAATATTCATAGTCCAGCTTGGAGCTGGCCCGAGAATGTGTTCTTTAAAGCCACCATGACCCCCACCCACACACACTCCCAGGTCTCCAGCCCTGGCTGAACCCCACTCTGGACTGGAATCTCTGGGTGTCTGCCACCTCAGTAGCCCCTGCTGGTCTGAGGCTCAAGAGCAGAGCTCTCCTCCCACCCCTTAAGCACAGAGCAGGCCCCTCTGAGAGCAAGGGTTGGATATGGGGCCAACTAACCTGGTGATCATTCAGTTCCAACCAGAAGCAAGACACAACCCAAGTCATGTCCTCATCTCTCTTCACTTCCCTGGGAAAGCTAGTCTCCCTCCTCATGTCACAGGCACGCACCCAATAGATGCAGGAAGCAGATACAGCACATGGGGCAAATGGCCTTGAGTAAACACTGGGCCAATCAGTACCCCAAAGTTCACCCCCAGACTCTGGTCTATTTGCAAAGGTAATGGAAATCTCCAGAACATGGCACCACCACCAGCCAGACATCACTGGCAGGCAGCCCACAGGGCTCTACTGTCTTTGAAAAAGCAAGTACCATACTCACTGCCAGTCTGGGACAGGCACTGCCAAGCAGAAATGGGCAAATTCTGTTTCTGCCTGCAGGAAGTCAAGAACCGGGGCTGGGCCAGACCAGTGGACTCCAAGGGAAGTGGAAGGGCACCTCCACTGCCCAGCCAGGAGCTAACCAGACCCCCGGCCACTGCAGCCACTTCCCAACCATGTAGACCTCAACAAGGTGGTCAATTGCTATCGACCTCAGTTTTCTCCTCTGTCCAGTGGGCACATTCACACTGCCTCTTCTTCATGGTCCATGGCATAGGCATGAGAGTGCTCCAACAGGGCCTGACACAGTTGCCATCTCTTAGTCTCAGCTTACACTGGAAAAGCGTGAACTCTCCAAGCAAAGTCTGACAGACTCCACTTAGCATTTGTGTGCCCAGTCCTTGCAGGTTCAAATCTCTTCCAGCAAATGAAGTGCAAGCCTACAGCCTCCCATGAAGAACACGGCACTCCCACCTTGACCATGACCAAGAACAGAAAAACAGGGTCCACCAAGGATTTGCTGTACACGTGTCTGCGCTAAGTGCAGGCTTCCTGTTACATTCCTGATGCACCTGGGCAGATGGAATGGGCTGGGAGGCTGGGTGCCAAGGGCCCACTTTGCTGATCTTTTACCTGCACCCAAGGCAAGGCCAAGCTTCCCTGGCTACTGCTTGTGACCAACACGCCCAGCCCTCCAGGGGATGGTGAGTCCCGCCAGGCAGGCAGCTTGGCAGGAAGGTCTGACAGCCGGTTCAGGCGTAGGCCCACCAGTTCCACTGCACCAGGCTACAGGAAGGGAAAAGGGTGGCCCCAGGCTGAGCCTAACCTTCCAGATCAAAACGGCCAGATAATGAGTCCAATTCTTCTCCCAGAGACAGCAGCTAATGAACGGATCACAGGAAGCACCACTCTTTGGGCCCAAACTGTTTACACAAGTGTTAAAAATACATTTCAAAGAGAGTGAAGTCCAGAGCAAAGCCCTGCCTGCCCGGCAGAATGCACTCTGCAAACTGCGTTAATTTGTTTTCTGAAAGGTGTTTGAAGTCTTCCTGTGTCCCCCCTGGGCGCCAGTAATTCCCCCTCTTAATCCTCTATTAAACTCAATGCCCACTAACATAGCCAGCTAAAGGGGAGAGGGACTACAATTTTCATTCTTAATTACCCAGATTCATATTTGGGCACATGTGAGTGCCCACGGTGTCTGTGAATTAGAAAGGCACTATCAGCCAGAATAGCCTGTGCTTCATTAAGGAACAGAGGGGACTGAATGGGAAGTTGAAAGGGTCAAAAGACGGCTGTTCTAGAAAAATCAATTAATTTCCAAAGCCTCATAACCTCACAGCCAGAGATGAATGGGTTCGTGGGAAAGTGCAAGAAGTGCTATGCAGGGTGGAGTGGGGACACCCAGGTGACGAGGCCCATCCTGCCACCTCATCACCACTGTCACCTGCAGCCATGGCGACACACTCTGTGTCTTGCCCACCTACTACCTGCCAGCTGCCAACTCGAACTCCGCACACTGAAAGGCATAAACTCAGCAAGAACAATGCTGCTACTGCCCAAGAAGGCCAGCTGAGGATACAGGCATGCACAGTCAAGTGATGTCACCCACCACTGCCAAAGATGTGGTAGGGGCAGACACAGCACCAGCATCGGCTGCTGACATACTGCCAGACATGGCTTACCACGTGATCCCCAAAATGAAGGGATTCAACCTGTTGAGCCCTTTCTCTACACATGGGAAGACAGCCTCAAAGAACTTTCCCATGTGGGTACTAGTTTGGGTCCCAGCTGCTCCTTTTCAGATCCAGAGCCCAGCTAACAACCTGGGGAGAGCCATGGAAGATGTTCCAAGTGCTTGGGTTAGGATACCCAGATATGGGAGACACGTATAAAACTCCTGGCTTTGGCCTGGTCCAGCCCCCAGATGTGGCAGCCCTTGGGGAGTGAACTAACAGATGGAAGATCTAGCTGCGCCTCTCATTTTTTTTTAATAACTAACTCTCACATAAACAAATCTTTAAAAACAGAAGAGTCTGAGGTCACACAACCAGCAAGGACTTGTGACACAAGGACACACTCTCGGGGTACACTCCTTTGCCCAAGACACCACTAGGGCTGTGACCACACAGACTCCCCTGTGCTGGCTGCAAAAGTAAGGGTCAGTCAGGATTCTGGCAGCTCCACAGGGCACGTAGCAGGGACATCAGGGTGACACTCAACCTCCTGGGCCCCAGCCGACAGCCCTGCAGAACCTCAATGACGCTGTTGTGGCTCACTCCCCTCCTGACCTACATCCACCTGCTGCGTCCTTTCATTCTACTCTCTCTGTCCCAAAATTTTTGCACCTGCTGTTCCACTTGCCTGTGGAGCTGGGCCCTGACCATCTTGCAGCCAAATTCTTGTCACAGAGACCCTGGCTGAAACATCACCTCGTCAGGGACCCTGCCTCTGACTACTTCTCCTATCTCCCAGATTCAATGCCCAACAGAGTACCAGCCATATCTGAGCATCTTCTTTATTTCTCTAATGTGTGAGTTGCCCACCTACCCAAATGTAAGCCCCCGGAGGATGGGTGTTACTTCCTGTAATACTTGCTGTGCTGGGAGCACACATCTCGTCCCTCCTCCCCAATGAGGCCCGGTGTCCACATGGTGGTAACTGAACATCTTGACGATGTTAAGGGCCCCAAGCAGGACAGCAGAGGTGTGGGAGCCACAGTGGGGCCATCTCTGACCTCCCTGCCTCAGCCTCTGCTCCCTCCTACCAATCAGACATCGGTTACAATGGTAGCAGGCCCAGGGTCTCACTGCCCCGCCTGTGGCTGTGGAGTCAACCAGGCATGGCTCACCTCTTGGCTCCCCTATGCAGTATTGGGGGACCTTGGAAATGTTTCAGCATCAGGCAAATGGGGACACACACACAGGATATGTTCCCCTTGGGTTGCTAAGATCATGCAAATGAGGCCAAGACCAGGAGGAAGGTCTGGAGCATGGAATGGGGGTGGGTGTTAGTGACCAGGAAAGAGACCCTGAACAGAGCAGGGGCTCCATATTCTCCAGCAGCTGCCACCAGCCCTGCCTCCTCTCCCTACACTGCCTCTCCCAAAGCCACAGCATCTCGAGTCACTCAGGACTAAGTGACAGTCCACATTGCAGCACCCACCTGGGCTGATGTCACACTTAGTCCCACTCTTTCTCCTGACAGGGCCTCAGCTCCTCTATGCAGGCTGGGCACCATCTCCTGGACCAAAGAGGCACCAAGCAGAGAGGCCACTCCTGTGTGGGGAGAGCGAGGCCCACCTGAGCACCACGCTGCAGCCACCAGCATGGAGCGCAACCTAGATGTGGGGAAGCAGGACCTCACGCAGGCTCCCGCAGTAAGAATAAACACTGTCCCAGGACACTGCAATGCAGAACCAAGCCTGGCCCCAAACAGAACCTGGCAGCATGAGGCTGGGCCTCAGTCTTCAAGCTGTACTTACTGATAGGAAAGGTGGAGTGCTGGAGAGATGGGGAGAGGGCAAACAGACTGGGATCTGTTACCTCACTCTTCAAATGCCTGCAACAGCCAGGCAGAGGTCCAGGTTCAGCCTTTCCTTCGGCTCTCCCAGGTGAGTGGCAGGACTGCATGTATTTGAGCCAACACCTACTGCCTCCCAGGTTTATCAGCAGAAAACTGGCTCAGGGACAGAAACAGGACTCAAGCCCATGTACTCCGGTGTGTAGGTGTCCCACACAGAGGTTTAACCTGCTGCAATGAATCACAATGCCTGCTCTGGAACTGACCGCATCACGCCTCCAGCCCACTGACAAGCTGGACCCCACCCTGGATGCTGCACCTGCACTGTATCATCATGAGAACCCCAGGCTATCTCAAAACTATGAGCTCTAGTCACAGTCACACATAAAGGCTTTTGATCCATCCAGTCTCCTAGAGCCAGCCAAAAACAGGGACAGAACCCCATAGCTTGCCCAACTCCCGGGTGGCTCCACCCATAGGCTCTGTCTAGCTCAGAGTAGTCTGTAAGGTACAATCAGCCTGAATACCATTCCGAGGAACTACCAGCATGAATGCCAGCCCCATCACTCCCACAATGCTGCCACCCCATGCCTCATCCAGCAGCTGAGCAGCCTGAGAAGGAAAGCAGGTCAGGTGAGGCCCAGTGTTGTGGCTTAGCATGTAAAGGTACCTGTAATACCAGCATCCCATATGGACACCTGCTCCACATCTGATCCCACACCTTGCTAATGGCCTAGGAAAAGCAGAAGATGGCCCAAATGCTAGTACCCTTGCTACCCATGCGGGTGACGCAGAGTAAGTACCCAGCTCGTCTTGCTCAGTTCTGGTTGTTATGGCCACTTGGAGAGTGAATAAACGATTGTAAGATCTCTGCCCTTCCTTCTGATTCTGCCTGGCAAACAGGCAGGCTATTGGCTCTCCTTGTGACATCCTTGTGGATATTGAAACCCAAGAGAAGCAGAACTTGCCTGTGACCCCCTGGACTAGCAGGCAGGAGCAGTCTCCAACTCCAGGGAACTGACTCCTAGCTCCATGGCCCTTGCACCCCTGTGCTCTGAATAGGTGAGGCAACAGCAGGAATGGGTAGAGTCTCATCACTCTGCTTAGACCTCCACAAATGATGACAGACACCAAAACTCTGCATCTTCCTCCAAGGATGGGCCATCCACAGGAATGCTTGAAGATGCTCACCACTGGCAGGTGTGAACTCACCGCAGCCTCACCCATGCCTCTCCAGGACAGTCAACACCTTGGTCCTCTGGCTCCTGAGGTATCCAGCCATGGCAGCTCAAGCCTGTAACCCCCATTTCCAGGCTCATCTGAAATCCCTTCTTGCACCTCCAGGACACCCAGCAAACGAGCCCAGCCACTATGCTGAGTGTGCTTCATGGGAGCACGGTGCAAGGAGCTGACTAGTCTGCTCTGGGGCTGGCCAGGGGCACACAACTGCACAGGAGCTGACTTCCTGCAGGAAGTCCTGAGCCAACCCTCATGGAGTGGGACAGGGCAGAACCCTGGGCACCTGCAAATTCTCAGAAGGCATAAACACGGATGGCACTCCTTTACCCAGCTGCTAAGCAGCATGCAGGCACTAGGCAAAACTGGGCTAGAACTCATTTGGTGCCTATGCAGGCAAGTCTTACCAAGACTGTAGGAGCTAGCTAGCCACTGGACCATGCTGGGAGCACAGAGTAGACACAGGAAGGGCTTCAGGACAACACTAATCCCATGTGACTTCCTGGGATGGAGAGAAGAATGAACATCCACACACCAGCACTTCCACACTACCATTCCAATCACAGACCCAGGGACGGGAGCCGTCTTCCTCAACAGAACTTTCCTGCCCTGGGCAAGCCTCTGGTCATCTGGGCACCTGAGCACCCCCGTACAGAAAGGCGAGGCTGACAAGGGAGTTAGGGACCTGGCAGGTCACAGGGGCACTGGTGACTGCAGAGGGAGCCCTTTGCCCCATCCAAAGAACTTTCCCACACTGGGTCCTAACTTCCCTAAGCAGGGTCCGACCAGGGCTTAGGGCCCAATGCTGAGCTTGAGTCCAAGAAGCAGGGCAGGAAAATGGGTATAAAATTACATACTGATGCTAGACACACATGTGAGGGAACAGCACACTCTCTCAACCACAAGGTCCCACTGGGGAAAGTCGCTGCAAGACGACCAAAGGCTTGACGGGGTCTCGGCAAGCTTTGTTTGCCCAAAATGTTTGCTGTTATTTTAGAAACTTCTTTGTCGCAGATAACATTGTTCTCTAATTTGGTCATACATTTGGATTTCATTATTTTCAGAATGTATTCCAGACATCTAAAATTAAACAGATGTCATCAACCCCACTCAGACCTAAAAGACTTGTAACCAAACAGTGACTTCAACCCCGATACAATACCGACTTGGAACACTGTGTTTTAGTCATTAAAAGTTTTAAAACTCTGACCATTTTTCTCATTTCCTATAACGAGATCTCTCCCCGCCATCCCCATCCCTCCCCACCCCAACCCCCTTCCTCAAAATACGCCAATTCTTCAAGGGTCAGCACAAAGTCACAGCAGAGAGAGCAGCGCATTTAAATATGAAAAATAGAAGAGTGGAATACGAAATGCTTATCCACCCAAGCCCTTGCCGAGAAACCCAAGCCAGGTCTGGCTGCGAGGCAGGGAAGGGAGCGAGGCGGAGAGGCAGAATCAGCATGCACGCGAAGGCAGGGGATTTGGCTCCTAAAGCCGGAATCACTTTGTTGTTCCTCCTCTGACAGGGATTACATGAGCGAGAATCCTCCAAGCCGGCCAGGGAGTCCTGGGGACAGTTGAAAAGGAAAAACGCCGCTTTCCACTTGCCCCTGTCTCTCTGAGCTAACTCCCAAATGAATTTGTTCGAAGGTGTAGCCACGCTGGGGATGGGCACCTGTTAGAGATGCCCAGAATGCACAAGCAGGCCACAGGGCCCTTGGGGAAGGCCAGAAGGGGGCTGGGCTAAGGCTGTGGGGGTTGGCGGGCATCTTTGCGGTCTGGCCTGTTTAGTAACCAAAAGTCTTCACTTGGCTTCTTGGAGAAGGAGACAGAGCAGAAGGCACGAGAGGTGCAGAGATCAAAGAGGACCCCCCCCCCATACCTGGTGAACACCACATCCCAGCATGACACAGCCACCAGCCCTCTAGCCTAAGCTGGGCTCCAGCCCTGTCCTCCTGCAGTTCCCCTGTGTGGTGCGGGATCCAGCATGAGGGAAGAAAGGAGAGGGAGGGAGAGAGAAATGAAGAGCTCCCAGATACACACTCCAAGGGTGCACTTTCTCACACCTCCCCTAAGTCTCCTGCCTACAGCACCAACAATGGGCAGGAAAACACCTCCAGAGACTGGCACCTGCTAGGGCACCCACTCTGGGCATGGATGCTTTCATCTGCTTCTCCCATCTGACATGAGTGCGTCCTCTCCACCCACAGCAAATGACTTTGGCCTGGACACAAATCTGGATAGATCAGTTCTGGCTGGCTGTCACAGGGGCTCAGCAGGGGACTGCATCACTAGGGTTCACTAGTGATGTCTGCCTTAATCGCGCAAGAGTGACAGCACAATCACTCTGCTATCTGCCAACCCACAATGGAAACATCTTCCTTTGCTGGCTTGAAGCTCAGGGCCCTGGGAAGCAAGGGAGCCAAGCACAGTTTCACAATAGACTGAAGGTAAAGCATTTAATGATCCCAGCAGTACAAGCTAGCAATCTTCTAAGCCAGCACAGCTCAAGGCTCAGAGTTCCCTGGATGTGACAATGGTGTGTTTTCTGAGGCAGCAGAATCTACTACTATCTCAGAGAGGGGGGCCCAGACCCTCAGAGCATCTGGTAGGGGGAGACAGCAATCAGAACAGGGAAGAGTTGCCTCCAGACACCCCAACTGGGGAGTGTAACTCCTGTCAGCCTTCCCATTAGAACACCTGCCCATCAAACTGGCAGTACCACCTGACAACCCTGGCATCACCACTGGACAACACTGGCAGGTTGGAGCAGATGGAGGGCCTTCCAGGGCTGAGGGGCAGGAGGAGACATACAGAGAATGGGGATGTGGGGTGGGAAGGAGCACGAGGATGCAGGGTGGGGGGCAAGGAGGGGAGGACCCAGCATCACATGTGAGTCTTGGAAGTAGAGGCAGCTGATGAGACCCCACTGCTGCCAGGGTCCCCCAAGCCTCCTGCAACAGAAATCTTCGACTGATTAACGCCACTCATTTCTGAAATACATGGTAGAACAAAGTTCTTTTAGTAGATACAATAAACTGAAGCCACAAAAGAGACAAATCAGCTGGTAATTGTTTGCTGGTAATTATTTGCTTTACTGTAGGATTGTTTTATCCTCGCCCCAGGCTTGTCCCAAATAGCTTGTCCAAAAGCCCTTCCCACACTCAGATGTTATCCCCCAGCCTATAGGCTGGGAGTACATGTGGCCATTCTGATGGATGGTCCCACACGGTCAGTGCAGACTGCACACTGCCTTGCTGAACAGCTCACGGCTGGCATCAGCACTAAACACACCCTCCAGGACCATCTGGGTGGGCCAGAAGCAGTGGGAGTGGGGAGAAGACACAGCCCAGGCCACAGTACAGCCCAAGAAAAGTGGCCACAGCATCCAAGGTTATCTCCCCACCCGGGAAAGCTAGAAAGCTCCGGGCTTTGACAAAGCTGAGAGGCAAGCACCTGCCAAGCAGGTGGAGAGGAGCCAGGCACCATGGAGAACAGGACACAGGCCTGGCGCCATGTCCACTCTCCAGGAAGGCACATGAAGACAGCCAAGTCCCAAGGCCCTGGCCACCAACCACACAAGGGCTGTGAAGGCAAGCTGTTCTGCTGCAAAGTTAGGTACCTGGGCAAACAGAGGAGGGCAGATCAAGGCTTAGGAAGGAGCCAGAGTATGTGCAAAAGTTCTTTAATGGGGTTGGAGTCCAGAGGATTGGACAGAAAAGGCTAAAGTGCCGAGGTGCGGCCAGTGAGGAGCAGCGGGGGCTCCAGGGTCATCTTGAGGAGTCATTCTCTACACCAGGGGAACTCGTGCAGGAGGGACAGAAACATAGACCAAGATGGAAGACACTGTGGGAGGTGGCCAGGAAGGCTGAGGACAGAGCTGAGTCTGATTTCATGAAGACAGTCTCATGGTGCACCCAAGTCCTGCGGGCAAGGGGTAGGGGCCATGGGCATGAGTGACCCCGCGGCCCGTCTCCAAGGACTCTTCAGGCAGAAGTCCCAGGGTCTGCACGCACATATCTCTTCACAAGCCTGCAGGAGCTAACAGCTCCCAGCAAACAGCTTCCCCTTGACCATGAAAAGAGCAAGGAGCTTCCAGCAAGAAGGCCCAACCCATGGCTATCCCTAGAATCACTTGGAGAGTTCATGCCCCCTCCCCAATGGCATTGAGACCAAAGGAATGCCTGCCTCAGGGGCGTAGCCGGAACGGACTTCTGCCAAGAAGGTGTTATGCACCTGAGGGGCTGTGAGGCTTCCAGGGCCCAGGTGATGATGCCCACCCTGCAGCACCCCCACATACCTACTCTGAGAGCAACTCACAGGCAGGCACAGTGGGCAAGCTCACTGCACACCATCACCTGGTCCTCACAGCCAGGGCCCTCCTGAGCGCACGGAGAGGCTGGGACCACCCCTGGGGCCCTGCAGGCAGACCCCGTGCTGTTGGGACCTGAAGCCTGGGCTGACTTCAAATCCAGACCTCCCCCTCCATCCCACCCTACTCCCTCATACTCAGTTTTGTTTGAGGAGAGCATGGTACTGCAGTGACATGAAACGTGAGTGACACGCATGGTGGGCATGCCAAATACCATGCGTAGAAACCACCCACCTAACAAGGGAGAAGCACACGCCTGTGTGATCCATGCTACAGATAATGTATCACGTGACTATTATCCCAAGTGGAGAAGGCAACTGCTCATGATCAGCAGAAACTCGGAGAAACCGCTCAAGAAGCAAAGCACTGGAGAGAGGTACAAAGGCTGTGACTGTCCCAAAGGCATTTGCTGTCTTATGCCCCAGTACCTTCTGGCCAAGCTGCAGCCCTTCCTGCCTGGGAGAAAGGAGTACCCCCACCACCCACCTTCACCAGAATCTCCTACTGGTTTGCAGGAACTCCCTTATGTGTATCTCGTTTGGTACAAAGGTCTCTGTCTTCATCATTCCCAATAATAACTGTTCACAAAGATGCTGAAAGCCACCATAGGAAGCAAAACTCAGAAGCTCTGCCACCTGCAAAGATAGCACCATGGGGTTTTCATCCTATGCTCTGTAGCTGATGACGTCACCATGTGTGATGACAGCAGCGGACTTTCTGAAGCGGAGGGGTTCTCCCACACACCCTGGGGCTTCCCCAGGCTTTTGGCCATGACCCTGTGAAAAGGGATGCCAGCAGCACCTGCTGTCCTGGCTCCTGGACCCTCGAATAAGCAGGAGCAATGAATCAGGGAGCTGGCTGCATGGGCTCAGAGATAAGGCAGGCACAAGTAACTTGCACCCTCCATGGGTCCACGTTCTCCATCAGACACGTACGTGCTCAACACGCACCTGCAAGACAACAAGGGATCAAAATGAGCCCAGATGACTCTGAGGGGGTTCCCAGGACCTGTAGGGCATAACAGAGTCTGAGACCCTGCTTTTAACCCAGTCCACTTGGGAAGACTCAGCAGCCAACACCAGCCATGCTTGAGGAAGAAGTAGAGAAGCACATGCCCTGGTTTACACAGGGCTCGGTCTTCAGTGCTCCATCCCTCCCTCTGGTGGCACCTATGAGACTGCAGGGGGACAAGACCTCGCAGACAGGAGTGGGTACCTGGATGAGCTCCCCAAGCTTTGCAGAAGCACAGACAGGCATACTCTGCAAGTGATGCTGTTGGTGCCCCCAGAATGCAACCCACTCCAGCTGGGACTGTGAGATGACCACAGGGCATCTCTGCAAGCCACAGCCCATCCCTTCACAGGGACAGGCCCCCAGAGCCCATTCTACCTCTGCAGGGTTTCCCCTACCCCGTGCTGCCCAGCTACGCAAACAAAGGCAAGTTTGAGGGGAGCAGGACGCTCATATTTAATAACCCTCAACTCCGGCTCCACATGTGGCTATTGTTAGGGAGATTTAAACAGCAATTACTGTTGGTACCTCCTTCCTCCTCAGTAACAATCTAGGCCCTTAATCCAGCTAAGACCCCAAGAGTTGAGGGTTGAACTCACAGAGATGAAGGTACCAGCTTAGGGTAGGACTTACTCTGGGCTGGGGGTGCTGGAACACAGACTAGAGCTTTCTATGAACTTACTCGTTGCCAGCAAAAAAAAAAAAAAATGTGAGAGGACACAAAGAAGGGGCTTCCTGGCTGACATGGCCATGGTAATGTGGCTTTCTGAGAACTCACAGGGAAGTGTGCAGCAGAATTCAGAAAGAAGGCCAGCCTACGCCAGCAGAGGGGTCTCGGCCTCTGATCTCAGCTAGGGGGTGTGCACCAGGAACCTGAATTTAGTGCTTCCTACAGGGAGGCCTTCCAGCAGGCCTTTGTGGGAGTCCAGGGCTCAACTCACAGCCAGGGCCTTGTAGGACAGCTGGCATTAGAGTCCCCTCCCCCACCAGAGCACAAAGTTCCCATGTAAGAACAGAATGGCGGGGTTAGAAGCAGGCAGAGAAAGCTGGACTTCAATGAGATCAGCTAACAGCTCTTAAGCCCACCATTAGCACTTCCCCCACCCCACTCCCACCAGCCAGGTGCCTCTTCTGTCCTGCAGATCTAGCTGGAAGGTCCCCCTCTAAGAAGCACCAAATTCAGGTTCTTGGTGCAGACCCCTAGCTGAGACACACAGCCTGAGACCCTTCTGCTGGCCTAGGCTGGCTCCATCAGGCCAAGCCATCTGAGCCAACTGCGAGCCCTTGCTTGTTGGTACTACTGTCCCAGTGGACACACACCAATCACACCTGTGTGCTGATGGGGGACTGTGCTACCTCCACACACAAGTAGCAAGGCATATTGTCACTTGAACATTTGCCATTCGTTTCTGTTGAAAGATTCAGAAGCCCATTCTACCAACAGGAAAAAAAAAAAGTAAGCAAATAGAAAATGATGGCAAGTGCTGTCTCACTTTCTCGTTGCCTTGTGTCAAGGGAGAGCCGAGCTCCCCACTTCCAGGACGGCTCTGGGCACTGCAAGACCCACCGGTGGCCCAGTCTGGAGGCTAAGGACTGTACAGTAGGTCAGCCCTTCTTCAGTGACCCAGCCTCTCAGCCAAGTTTTCTAAGTATGATCTGGTTCTGCTTTATCGCAGAGCAATAATGAAAACCATTTGGTTTCCAAGGGTCTTGGAGGAAAGCCCATTTTTGGTCTAAAGAAGCAAAGAGTTCACAGCCAGCCTGCCAGGCAGGCCCTGCACTGGGAACTCAGACACAACTTTGTACAGAGCCCTACCAGGACCCCAACCCCACCACCTAGTGGCCGTGTGATTCCCTCTAAGCAAGTTACTTCATTATTTGTACCCTCATTCCCTCATCAACAAATGGGTGACAATGAGTCCACTACATGTAATGGGTTGCCATGGTCACTGGATAAATGATTTTGAGGCTGATGTTTGGGTACAGCAGGCTTTGCCATCATTCACATTGCTGGCATCCCTGATTAGAATGCCGATTCCCATTCTGACTGCTCCACTTCTGATCCAGCTCCCTGCTGATGCACTTGAGAAAGCAGCAGAAGTTGGCCAAGCAGTCACACCCCTGCCATTTGGACAGGAGATCCAGATGGATTTCTAAGCACCTGGGTTCAGCCTGGCCACTCCTGACTGTTGTCACTTGCAGAGTGAAAAAGCAGATGGAGTATCTCTGCTTTGCTTTGCCTTTCAAAATAGAGGTTTAATAAACAATAAATAGACAAATCAACTTACAGTGATTCCCATGGCACAGCCCTGACCTGCTGCACAAGCATCACCAGGGAACTTGGTAAAAAAAAAAATTTCACTTGCACCCGCTGAACAGAAACTTCCAGGGACGGGCTCAGCAATCTGTGCTTCCCAGGCCTGGCACTCACTGGCCTTGTGTGAACAGGGTGGAAGAATCAGCACATGCTGAGCCAGCCGTAGCCACCATAGGAGACGCCATCCAATCCTCCCACCCCGTCAGGACTGGAGTCCCTGTTAACTGAGTCACTTCTCCACACGCCAACAACCAGAACGGCCTCAGAGCCCACAGCCTGGCCACCACCCCCAGCTGTCTCCACATAGACATTAACTTGCAAGGAAAGGCAAAGGCTCAGGCTGGCCATTGCCCCTCCAGGAAGCTCAGTGCCCAGGGCCACCTCAGCCAGAAGGTGACTCTGCTCCTTAGGCAGCAAGGACACAGCAACCGCAAGCCCAGGGCTGCCCAGGACACAGCAGCCAGACCCTGTCCTGAGCTGACAGCTGAGCTCAGCAGGGAAGGTGTCAGCTTCTGCATGGGTTGGCCAAATAGGAACTGCAGGTGCCACCATCACCCAGTGAGGGAACCCCGGGTCTCAGCTCCTGCAACAACAGGCAGGGATGCCTCAGGTGCCCAGGTGTTCTGTAGTGCTTCCCTGCCTCAGCTGCAGGTCGGCCAACACCTCTACACTCCCCATGTCTTCAGGGCCATCCAGGCTTCTCTCTGCAGGTGGAGGTCTTCCTGTTTCATGATGCACAGGGTGCATGTTTTATGCATCCACTGTGTGCAGAGCACTGGCTCCCTCCACAGTAAGAACCCAAACTGTGGGTAGGTGTTTAAGCCCTGCCTCCCCATCTGGAATGCTGGAGTTGGAACCCCTGCTAAGGCACACCTTAGGGGGCAGCAATGGGGCCTCAAGGAGTTGGGTTCCTGCAGTGACACAGGAGACCTGGACAGAGGTTCCAGTTCCCGGTCTGGTTCAGCCTGGCCCAGTCCTGGCTGAGGTGGGCATTTGCAGGGAGCAAATCAACAGATGAGAACTCTGTCTTCCTCTCCCTCCCTCTAGCCACCATCCTGTGGGTGTGTGCGTGCGTCTGCCTCTTGGATTTAAAACAAGAACCAAAGCCAAGTTCAAGCTGCAGGTGAGCTGGTGCAAGGTGAATAGAGAGTACTGGTCTCTGAAAGGCCACCTCACAGAGCCCGCTTTCTGCTACCAGGCCATACTGCATCATCCTAAGACAAAGACGCCCCTGCCAACCCTGTGAGTGTCTCAATGGCTCCCAAGACAGAGGCCAAACTCCACTCGACCACAGCTCCAAAGCTGTCTCGGAGGAGGAGACGTGGTCTCCGATGAACGAGGCCTCTCCTCTTGCCCTCTGTCCCCTTCTGGCCTCTGCAGCGGCATGCCGCACGATTCATCACTGTCTGATTGCCTCTGTGTCCTGTCCAACTGTGCTGCCCTCTCCAGTGAAATGTCAGCTCCAAGAAGGCAGGGACCCGGCTGGATTCCCCAAACCTGGCCCTCTGTAGACACAAAGTAAATATTTGTAGACCGGGGGTAAATGGATGAATGCATGAAAAAGTTGCCACAGAGACAGAAACCACCACAATGGCCATCCTCCAAAGTGAATGGGAAGGGTGGCAGGGGTACAGATGGAGGGTGGTGCAGGTGGGCAGACCCCTGCTATTCCCTCAGAGATCCCCCACCAGGGGCTAAGAGAGTAGCATTGCAGTGCTTGCCACACTACTGCTGGTGACTCCTGCCCTGCCAGTCACCAGCTAGAGCTACAGCCTGAGCATCTCCAACAGTGAGTGCAGTCCATGCCCAGCACATGCAGACCAGGCCTCAGTCCTCTAGGAGGAGCCTTTCTCATGCCAGCCCACCTGGCCCTTTCCAAGGCTTGCTGCAGGCCAAGAACAGTGCCAGGGGCTGGGGCAGGGACAACATCAACCATGAGCTTGGGGAGGGTCCATGACACAACCTGACATCCTCACCAATTCCCTTCTGGCAGAATCCAGCTTCCCAAGCTGGGGCATCTCAACAACATGGCAGAGCTAGAAACCGGTCCTGGACAGGCCCTACCCACCATACCTCCCGGCTGGCGCCTTTCTGGAGGCAGACAGGGGTGTGCCAGCCCAACCAGGCTGCCCCTCTGACATGCACCCTCCCAGATCCCTGAGCAGTATCTGACACAAGTCATGATGGATGGGCATACTAACAGGAAGACTACCAGCTGGTTGCCCATACTCAGGGAAAGAACCTCACACCAGGAGCCATGTCCACACATCACGGCAGCCACCCAAACCAACCCCATGACCGTGTCCCACACTGCAGTACAGCTTCTTGCTAACCTAAAGTCATCACCTCATGAGGCTTCTCAGATCACCCTGCCGGGCCCCGCTGACCCCAGGGAAGGGGCAAGGATGGGAAGGGACAGCTCTGGCAGTGCTCTGGCTGCAGGCTGCAGTATTTAGACAGCACCCGACCGGCCAGCTCCATTAGCAGGATGTAAATAGCTCTCAGTGCTTCAAAGGCCAGAGACAGCCTCTCTGTGAGGTCCGAGGGAGCCGGCCAGGGGTTCGTGTTTCCAGCCTGATTCATCTTCATGATAGCATCCATCAGGGGCTCCAGGCAGCCCGTCTGGGATGCCAGACCTGCCAACAGCCCCTCCCTCTGGGATCTTCACCAGAAGCTGGCACCTGCTGGGCTGTTCCTGGGCACATGGCATTGGTCCAGGCACTCTGGGGAGGGAGGCAAGAGCAGCAAATACTCTCATGGCTTGCCAGGGAATGGGGCACCATGAGGAGGAAATGGCACTGCTAGACCACACCCCAGAAATGAGGTCGGAGAGCTGGCAGGGTTGCCCTGTTGAGCCAACAGCATGGTTGGCTGGCCCAGGCATTGCTAACAGTAGATGGGTTTGAGTCCTAAGCCTGCCTCTTCCTAACTGTGTGTCCCCGGCCATGTGGTATCAACACTCTGGGCTGGATTTCCCCCTGTGTATTGTGGAGATGCTGATGGGACCACGGAGGCATCATGAGGACCAGATGACACAGAGTACACCTAGCACAGTGGCAGGTGGTGTCACACACAGTTCCCCTTGGACTCTGAAGCAGAGAAAAGGGAGAGACCTTAGCTACTGCTCTGGTAGCCACAGTGAGGAAAAAAAAAAGCCCTCTCAGAGCCCCTCAGCTTCCTGTGCCAACAATGGTCCCAGGTACAGGTTCGGGTGGGTGGAGCGGGCCCATGACAGCCCTGTCACTCAGGAAGCCCAGTCTGAGCAGGGGTATGGGTCAGTTATGAGAGTGGTCTCAGGCCAAAGTCGTGAACCCCACCGAAGCAGAAGGACCTGCACCTACGTGGATTCTCCCAATGCCCGTTCTCATCCTTGGTCTCAGGGAGTCCCGGCTACAAACCTGTGGACAGGTACAACAGGCAACAAGAGCCACATGCAGTTTGCAAACAAGAAGGTAATCCAGCAACCTACCCAAGGTTTCACAGTAAGGCAGTAGCAGAGATGGGGCTCAGACCCAAGTTCTACAAGTTCTCAAACCCAGCCTCATGGTCTTCCCCACCAGCCTGGCTTCCCATAGGTCCAGCTGTCTGGAAGCCCAGGCTGTCAGGACCTTCATAAAGGTACTCCAGCAAGTCGACATTTGCTTAAAAAGTAGCCTGAAATCCAAACATGCACTTTCTGTGATCTTGTGCTATGTTACCTCCTGTTGCCACACACAAACCCCCAACCCTGTAGTGTTGGCAACATCTCAATGTTCCCCACAGGGCAAGGGAGCTCCCCGACTGAAGGCAGCATGTCTGAAGGGAGTTGTCTTCCTGCCCAGGGGCACCAGTAGGTCCACACCAAGGCGTGTTAACAGTCATGAGCAGAGGGCAAGGCTGGTTTGGATTTGCCAGCCCGCCCCACGCATGGGTGAGGACAAAAGCACAGGCTGTCCCTGGGCTCACAAGCACCTTTGTGGACACACAGAAAAACACAGGGCAAGACCGTCACTGTGGAAGATGCCCCACCCACCACCCGGGGGCACCCCCATTGACAGCCAATGTGGGGAGGACCAGCAGGCTGAATGGCAAGTACTTGGTAGAGAACTAACTCCCCCCAAGTCATTTCCCAGGGGTCCCTGGACACTGACCACCTCCCACCAGCCAACAGACATAGCTGCCCCACACTCCTCCTTGTCAGCAGTTTTGAGCTTAAGGTCATGCTCCCTGCTGCAGTAATACCTGGGAACAGCATAGTGCTTTCTGAACTGCCCTGCCCACCTGCTCACATGGTGTTCCCAGCAGGTAAACTTCCTTCCACCACGCTTGTTAGAACCAGCTACATGTCTCCTCCTAAAACAAAACCTGAGCTGGGAGCAGTGGGTTCTTTGCACTTGGAGCTCCAAGAGCTATGGTGAGTCTGGCATCAACAGCCCTGTGTCTGCGTGTGCCCTTCTTACCATTGGCATATCAGGTGCACACCAAGAGCAGAGCCCAGGGGGAGCCAGGCACCTGTCGGCCAACTTCAGTGCCATCAAGTCACTGCCAGTGCTGCTCTGACCACAGCCTCCTCTGCTCCCCACTCTGTATTACTGCAAAGCAAATCCCAGACATCCTGTGTGCTCACCCTAAGAGGAAACTGCATTTCTACATGGCCTGGGTACTTGAGATGGAATTAGGAACTAAGGGATCCTGGAAGGGCATACCTCCGATGGTGAAGGGAACCTGCCTTTTAGCATGCAGTCCTCTCCCTTCTGACTCTTAGGTGGCCATGTGGCTCTGCTGGCAGGAATATCATTGCCCACAGTTCTGAGGGACAGCTGTGGGCGTGCTCAGCCTGTTTCTGCTCTATTCCCTGCCCCATCCACTCAGGTTTTTAACATTTATAACATCCAATTTTGTGCTTGAGTCTTTCCGTGTTACCCCATCCAGCTGGAGGCTGCTCCCTTTCATTGTGATATAGGATGCCATGGCGTGGAGTCACATCACCATTTACTTATCCGTTCTTGGCATGGATGGACGTTTGTGCTGTCAATGGTGTTGACAGGGACATTTGAATAGGTAACTTCTCAAGCTCCCATGCACAGATTTCACCTAAACAAACACCTGCAGCATAAGGAGGCACGTGATGAGCCTAGACAGATGCCAGCAAGTAGGTATCCAACATGCATGCGATTTCTGGCTTTCGATGCCCTTTCTGGCACCTGGATTTTGGGGGAAGGGGTGGGTCTCACTCTGTTCAGGCCTGTGGCCGTGTAGAATTCTAGTACATTCTTTTTTTTTTTTAAAGATTTATTCATTTTATTACAGCCAGATATACACAGAGGAGGAGAGACAGAGAGGAAGATCTTCCATCCGATGTTTCACTCCCCAAGTGAGCCGCAACGGGCCAATACGCGCCGATCCGATGCCGGGAACCTGGAACCTCTTCCGGGTCTCCCACGTGGGTGCAGTGTCCCAATGCATTGGGCCGTCCTCAACTGCTTTCCCAGGCCACAAGCAGGGAGCTGGATGGGAAGTGGAGCTGCCGGGATTAGAACCGGCGCCCATATGGGATCCCGGGGCTTTCAAGGCGAGGACTTTAGCCGCTAGACCACGCCGCCGGGCCCGGAATTCTAGTACATTCTTACATTATGCCTGACGACCAAAGCAGAGCATGTTTTCATGTGTTTTGAGTCATTTGCATATCCTTTCCAGAAGTATCTTTCTGAGCCTTCGGCACATTTTTCAAAGAGGTTCTCTTTTTTTTTCTTAGCAGCCCAGCAAAGTTATACATTCCACAGATGAACCATCACCCAGATGTGTTTCCCGTACCCTCCCCTCCCCCAGGAATATTTGATCCCACAACTTGCTGTTTCTTTCACCTGGTGTTGTCTTATGATGAAGAATTGTCTGAGAGTTTAACATGGTCCAGTTTATAAACTCCTTGTCTGAGAAAGCTAACAGCTGTTGTGTCTTAGGAACAATTTGCCTATGCTGTTCTCGGCTTTCACGCAGCCCCTTAGGGAGGAAGGAAATCAGTCATCAGAGCCCAGAGCCGTGGGCACCAGAGCAGCAGCTCCATGGAGCCAGCAGTGGGAAGCTTCCTGATGTTGGGGTTCCTGGGAGAGCAGCCCCTTGTAGGAGTCGTGGTTCCTCCTGCCTGGAAAGACGGGCACAGGTGGCAACTCCTCCGGAAGCCATCTCTACCCAGAAAATGATGGAAGCACTCTGAGTGCTTTTAGGCATCAGGCAATCACGAAATGCTTCATCTGCCCAGGCCAGCCATGGAGAGGAGAGCAGGACAAATGTCAGCAAGGAAATGGCCTCCCGGGGGAAAGTGTTTTCAGGAGCATTGCTTTTCCTATAGGAGTCCCCACCTCTTCCAAAGGAACAGACTTCCCAAATCCCCACCAGGGGGCATTCCTCCCACGGAAAACAGCAAAGGAAAACACCATGAACACGCTTGGGCGCGGGGGATTATCAGCACCCAATATCCAAACCTCTCCCAGCTCTTCAAAAAAAGGTGTTAAGTGTATATCGGTAAGGCGGAAAGCAATGATCTCCCAGCAATGAGACCACGTTGTAAGGTTCCACCTGCATGGACAGAGAGAAGCACACACCAAGGTCCAAGAAAGCACCACTTGCAGAGGAGAAGGAAACAAATAGAGAAAGCATGTTCCTCCTCAGGGATGTGGCAGTAAAGCATGAGTTAAGAAAACAACAAGGAAAGCAAAACGCCACGCCCTCTTCCCTGGCCCCATTTCCACCCGCTATTCCATCAACTGCACTTCACGCTTCTGTCAAAAGAGGGCACTCTTGAAGCAACACTTTGTACAAGTGGCTGAGAAACAAAGGGAAACCCTGAATTAACTCCAACCAGAAAAAGATCGAACCATTTCTACTACTGGAGACTCACCCCACCCCATCATCCATCAACCACCAAGAGCAGGAGTGAACCACAGCCTAATATTCCAAATTGACATTGGGAGACTTTAATAAAACCAGAGATAGAAATAATGATATAATGATAAGTTTATCAGAGTCGAGGGATTGCAGAAAATAAGGTGAGGTTCAAATTGTAACATCTCCAAACTGATATATAGATCATAAAATAAGCATTCGAAGATTACTAAGCATTGGAATCAGAATTAAAAACTCAGAAAAGTATGTCTAAAAAAATCAAGAGGAACCAGGAGACAGGCTCAAAAAGGCTCAAAATTATGTCTTAAATGAAGGATAAATTATCAGACACCCAAGAGAGAAGGGATTCAAACTAAAATTTATCAAGAGACATTAAGAAAACAAAATTTTAAAAAGCACAAAAATCAGAGAGCAGTTGATATAGGAAGCAAGCAAAGAAGGTATAACCAATGTATAATTGGAGTCCATGAAGCGCAATGGAACCAACTGGAAAAAAAAAACAGCCAAAGAACAAATACTGAGAAATGCAACACCACAAAGACACATCCTAAAGCAGTACTGAAAAGGTCTCCTGTGTGTCTCAGAATACTTGGAAAACTATTACTCTGGAGATGTGTCCTGGTAGAACCATTGCACTTTAGTGAGGACAAATTTCTCAGATCTCCAGACAAAAACATCACATTTTTATTAAGGTCAGGGAGTGAGGACTGACGAAACTTTCTACAAACAGCACACACGATTGGCCAGAGTGGAACTGCATTTCCCAGACACTCAAGCAACCAGAAGCCAAGCCAAAAATTTTATCTCCAGCCGTTACCCAGAGAGGCTTCATTCAACTCCGAGATGGAGGACAATTATTAAATATATTTAATGAAAGAGCTAAGCTCAAAGTAAGGATATAGTCATGTTATCAAAGAGTCTATAAGCATGACAGACACACCATGACAAAGAGGAAAGACAATAACCTCAAAAAATGGTCCCATTTTTACAATGGTTCAATGGCTAAGCTCTCACCTTGCAAGTACCGGGATCCCACATGGACACCAGTTCATGACTTGGCTGGTCCACATCCCATCCAGCCTCCTGCTTATGGTCTGGAAAAGCAATAGAGGATGACTCAAAGCCCTGAGACCCTGCGCCTGCATGGGAGACCTAGAAGATACTGGCTCCTGGCTTCAGATCTGCTTAGCTCTGGTCATTGAAGCCATTTGGGGAGTGAACCAGTGGATGGAAGAGCTTTCTCTTTGCCTCTCCTCTCTGTAAATCTGATCTGCCTTTCCATAAAAATAAATAAATCTTTTTTTTTTAATGGTCCCAAAGGGAACAGAGAAAAAAGTCAAATGCAATTTGATTCTTGACTGTTACTGAGGGAACAGGCCAGAGATAGCATATAAAACTGGCAGATCAGATAGCAGTAAAGCTTAAGGAAAGGGAGGGGCTAAGGATACTAACAAAACATATGAATAAAATGGCAACCTCTGGATTAAAAAATAATACAAGTCTTTTTATATACCAAGATAATTTTTATTTCAACTATTTGAGAGGCCAAGACCAGAGACAGGTGGACAGAGTGAACTTCCCTGTACGGGCTGAACCAGGTCAAAGCTGAGAATCAGGAACTCAGTCCTGGGGTGGCACATGTGTGCCAGAGAGCCCTCCTACAGAAGTCATTACCTGCTGTTTCTTGGAGGAAGCTGGGACCAGGAGCCAGAGTTAGGACACAGACCCCAGGGCTCCAAGACGGCATGTGAGCGTCCTCTGCTGGGTTAAAGGCCCATGCCTACTTGGAAATCAATTTTTAGGCAACTGAAAGATATATCAAACAGAGACAGAAACTCCTCAAGTAAAGCCTGGGCCACACAGTGCTGAGCCAGCATTCAGGACCTTCCTTTACAGGGAACCCTAGCAATCTCCTCACTAATAGAAAGAACACGGCATTGATACCCAGGTTCCACCAGAAAGACTGCTCAGGATGTATTAACCCATGCACCCGGATAAATAGCAAACCAGGGCTTGAGAATCGGGAAAGAGAGTTCACTCCAAAGGAAGGGGTTAGGTTAGTCTACCTAGAAGAATTTAAAGAATGATAACATACAGAACTTCTAAAAATCTTTTGGAGCCAGCATTCTGCTGCAGTAGGTACAGCTGTCACCTGTGCACACCTGCATCCCCGTGAGAGCTGGTCCATGTCCCAGCTGCTCCACTTTCCACCCAGCTCCCTGCTAATGCGCCTGGGAAAGAAGCAATGGAAGATAACCCAAGTGTTTAGGCTCCTGCCACCTCTGATGGGTGACTGCTGGTTTTGGCCTGGCCCAGCCCTGGCCTTTGCAGCCACTTGGGGAGGAAAGCAACAGGTGAAAGGTCTCTCGCTTTCTCACTCTCTCTTTCAAACACATAAATACATCCTTTAAGAAAAACTGTTATCATGTAATTAATGAATAAATGAATAGAAAAAAAGAATTGGCAGAATTAGGTTCTAAATGTAAAAAAAATAAGTAAACAAATAAAATTTATAGATGAATAAAAAAAAAGAAAAAGTGTTATCTCAGAACTAGGCTATATCCTTAAAATTGCCAAATAGATTTTGTTTTTGTGGCTTACATCTATTGATAATAATTAGATTAAAGGTTACAACAGAAAAGTTTTTGTATAATTCATTGAAAATAAATATGCTACTACAATGGCATATTTTTAAAAATACCCATAAACAAAAATGTTCAGTAAGAATAATGATATCATGTTCTATTTGTATATATTTCTTTGTTGTTGTCTCTAATAGGAAACAGCTGGATTTTCAGATCTGCTCGTGCGCTCAATCTGTTGTGACATCACACATTACACAGTCTCTAGAAAACTCTACTGCACCCTCAAGAGAGAAGGAAAGTCAAACGGGCAGACTGTGTCTGAGAATAATTACAAAAACGGTTTTTGATCTTGTTGGTGCTTGTGGGAAACCCCCACAAGGGACCCTGATCAGATACTGGGGAGCCAGTGAACCAAATTCAACTATCATTCAGCAAGGTAGCGGGATGTGAGATTAACATCATCCACAGGCACAAAACGTAACTAATTCCAAGATGTCACAGGGCACAGGTCTGCATGTATAATATGAGGCAATTATGATAAACCTAAAAAAATCCTGAAAACCTAAATACAGAGAACTGTAACTTACTCCTGAAACACACAGAGGGAGACAGCAAATGGAAAAGATACCCTCATGCAAGGCAGAGATGCTGGTCCCTAACTCAGCTGGTCTACACACTTCGTAGGATCCTGTCAGGAACTCTGAAGCTAGAGAAGTAGGCTTCACATGCAAACACAGTAGAGGAAAGACTCAAGAGGAAAATCAGTGAGCAGGCAACTAGTCTACCAGGCATTTTGAATTTAACAAAACCTCTATAAACGGTGCACACAGTCACGGCACAGAGATAGATGGGGGTGGGCACCTGACCTGAGCAAAGCTAAGCTGCTTGGGATGCCCCCACGCACACACATCCTACCTAAAGGCCTAGGTTCAAGTCCAAATTCCACTCTTGATTCCAGATTCTTGCTACTGTCACTGAGCAGATAATGACTCAAGTACCTGGGTCTCTGGTACCTGCATGGGAGACCCAACAATCCCCAGCTCCCCACTGAGGCCTGGCTCAGCTCCAGCCATCCTGAACAGTTGGGGAATCAGTCGGCAAATGGGAGAGCTCTCTCTTTTGCTCACCCTGCCTCAAATAAATAAGGAGATAAATAAGAAAGAATAAATCAAAGGACAGAGCAGCAGAATAGAACACTAAATCTGAAAATAAACCCAACTACCTGTGAAAATCAAGTGATGTTTTTTCAACAAAAGTGCTATCAAGTCAGCTAAAAACAATCTTACAATAAACGGTTCTGGTATATTCGACAGACACATAGAAAATTATATGTAGAACTAAATTCCAAATGAACTACATAGCTAAATGCAGAAAAGTAGTAAACCATAGTTGTACTAAAATAAAAAGTAAATTCATTGTTCTACCACCCTGGTATGGCAATGCTAATTATGAAACACAATTTGATGGATGTCCAATGAAAAATTGGTAACTGGCTATCTTTTTTGAAAAATCTCGTACAGCAAAAACACAAGTAAAGTCACAAGGCAAATATCACACTGGGGAAAGAGAAAGATATTTTGCAACATAACTCAAACGTGACAGGTAAGTTAATGCACCCCAAAAGGCCCCCCACATCCTGTCGAAATAGGATTGCAGACAAGCCACCCAAAAGATATTAAAATGCTTCTGAAAGCTATAAAGAACATGGTCAGCTTTACAAATAAGAGTCATACTGATTAAGTCCCTCACTATTTCTCGCCCATCAGATTGGCCAAAGTCAACACCTTGAAGATCAGGCGGCCAAGCTGCCACAAGACAGCTATTTTCGTACCTTGCTGGTGGAAGTGTACTTAGGACAACCCTATGAAGATGAACTGACAATACCAATGAAATTACAAGTTTCTTTCATCTAGTAAGCCTACATCTCCAAGGTTACCCTAAGGAGACACCTCCGACAAGAATGGACACGTATGCACACAAGTCACTCATTCAGCGCAACACTGGAAACCACCTCAGACTCCCCGTGGGAACATGAGAACTCAATGGGCCAACTAAAGTGATTTTCATAATATATTGTTAAGCGGGGGGGGGGGGAGAAAGCAAGGTGAAAAAGAATATACATGGGATGTGACCTTTCGTATAAGAATGGGGACATCAGAAAATGTGTGTTTATTTTCCTGAAACACCAACACACCAGGAAGGTAACAACTAGACAAAAATTAAAATGGCATGTGGTGGGGTTAGAGAGTAAAGGCATGAAAAGAAGGCCAGGTTCCTGGGGAATTTTACATACGGCCTTGACCTTGGGACTCTCATTCACATTCTACAGAATCAAAAACACATCCACAAGCATGAGGCAAAACAAGAAATCAAACAGAAAGACAACAAGATGAACTAAACTGTATTTATGATTATTCTAATTATGAAAAAAAAAACATCCAACACACCCACATTCAGAATCATGCCAAAGAGAAAAGGAAGAACTTGTTCAAGTAGTTTGTGAACCAAGTTGGTGGGTGCAGGTGGAGCACCTGCAACCTGCGACTCCAAAATCTTTGACACTTCAAAACCCAAACCAATCTGAGCACAGCTACGATGCCGTCCATGGGAAGCCACACCATGAAACTCCATCCCACGTCCACGATTTAAATTACTGCATAGCATTATCCTCGGGGTATGTGCACAAAGCAGACATGAAGCATAAATGAATCCTGTGTGTGGATTCTGGGTCTCATGCCCAGAATCTCTCACTATGTCTGTGCAAATATTTCAAAACACGCAAAACACCTTAACTCCCAAGCACTTCAGAGAGGGGAAGAGTCAGCTTGTGCACACTCTTAACAACAGAGGGAGAAGTGCTCACCCTGAACTTCTAATGAGGCTGGTTTCTGCAGCCATGTATCCTCGTGGTTTCTACTTT
Source organism: Ochotona princeps (assembly GCF_030435755.1). Classification (NCBI taxonomy): domain Eukaryota; kingdom Metazoa; phylum Chordata; class Mammalia; order Lagomorpha; family Ochotonidae; genus Ochotona; species Ochotona princeps. Next base: position 34,847,744 of record NC_080850.1, read on the forward strand.
GCGCACCATGTAGGACCGAGAAAAGGAAAAAATGTGGGATGGTGCCAGAGTTTTCACCATGGAAGAGAGATCATGCAGACTATACAAGGGATGGGACAGACTCTGGGGGCAGTGAAGCCGGTGAGTAAAAGCATGAATTCACAAAAACTTGTAATTTTTCAAATAGGTATATATATAAATGAAAACGAGTGTGTGTGTGTGTGTGTGTAATTGAGTTAGCCAATTTTAAAAAGGCCTGTCCTCATCGGAACCCAAACACATTACATGATCAAGGGTCAGGATCAGCCACAGGTAACTAACCATCTCCAGGTTTGAGAGGGTCTTGTGGTCAACCAGTATCCCCCACATCTTCTCCCCTGCCCCAGTGGACAGGCAGGTGTGCCAAGGAGGGCAGGCAGCCATCCAGCACCCAGAGCACAGAATCATCAAGTCTAATCTGCCCAAGGAGTATGGATGACTTAAGTGCTTCCAGACTTCAACAGAGACACACTTGGCAAGAACATTCACACACAGGGTCCCCTAGAGAAGCCAGGGCCATCGTGAAGGCCCAGAACCAAGGGATGTGGTCTGTTTTGTCTCTCCGTCACCTTGGACTTGACCCAGAGGGCAAAAACCCAAAACTGCCCAGCCGGAACACAATGACCTGTGTTGGTCTGGCAGTAACATTGGGCCTCAGCAAGTCTCCGGGATAGCCCCTCTCCGCCCAAGTTCGGCCAGCCAACAGGAGCTGTCAGCAGCCGCCTCTATGACTCACCCAGCCCAGAGATGGGGCGAGAGAGGACAGATGGGAAGTGAGTGATTATTCACGTTTAGACGCATTTTTCTTCCTGGAGATTTATTCTGAATGACTGTATCTGAATCTACTCAAATACCAAGAATCGCTTTGGTGCAGAAAACAAAAGGAAAAACTCAGATCTGCTTTTATTCCATGTTCTTAGAGATTTATTTAGTTGGATTATACCTGGCATCAGCATGCCCACAGCTCTGGGCAGAGGGCACTGGCAAGAAGGCAGGACAGACCACACAAGCCAGGTGCATTTTCCAGCTCCTTCAGTTGCTGCACAAATTCCAGAATTTGACCATGTTCTCTCCCACAATCAGGTGGTCACCAAATGATCCTTAGGGGAGCAGGCAGGGGTGCAGAGAGCCAGAGGAAGGCACAAGATTCAGGGAACAGCCTGACTCCTGTGACGATGGTTTCGCTGTCCCCTTCAGTTCTTCCAAATTTGTTCATCATTTGTGGTGGCTTCCCATCTCTTGAATCTCATTTGCAATGGAGATACAACTTGGGTTCAGGCTAGTCAACAGGGCCTGGGGGAGGGGGGGGGAGCGGCAGAGCTGCCTCTGCTGGGCTCTGAGTTATGAGAGCAGAGGGCTGTTATCTCGGCAATGGGCTGACCCAGAGCGTGGCCCCTCGTCCGCATTAAGTGGCTAACAGCGATGACACTCAAGGGCCAGAGCAACCGCTCTCTAAGCGATTGTTTGACAAGTAGTGACCCCACTGACTGTCCTTAACTCCATTTTGCCTTCTCCTCCCTCTACAGATAAACACCATGGCGAATTTTCCCAACTGATAGTTACAGAGGAGTCCGGCACTTTACACAAACCAGGCTCCTGGGCTCCCAACCCGGAGTGCCCCTGGAGCCTCATCCGCTCTCAGCTCTGGGGACCAGGACAGCATCAACGTCTCCTTGAACAGCTCAATGTCCCAAACGAGCATCTTCCCACTTAAAGGCTTCTCCACACAAAACATCTTCTCTTCCCCAAGGGCCCTGGAATATGTTATCTCAGGACAGACAAAGTTCAAACAAATGAACTTGAGACAGCTAGGGAGGAAGACTGAAGGCCACTCAGGACACGTGCTGTCTTCAGATAGGACAACAGCCTACCTGAGCACAGACGAGGGCCAGAGCCCAGAAGAACCTGCTTCTGGGCCCTCTCCCAAGGGAGAAACCCCAGGGGACCTGAGGGACATCGACTGTGGGATCTGCCACTGGCCTGGGACCGCCCATTAAGCCGCTGCTCCTGTTAAAGAGCAAGCATGCCCCCCCTCCCCACCCCGTGTATGCCCCTTTGGGGATCATTCTCCCAGTGGCACAGCTCCAATCTCCATCATGGCTGAAAGCCTGAGAGCGCTGTCCACCTACTAGACACTTCACCCTACTGCTCCCTGAGGCAGCTGCGAGGCCTGCACTCCTCTGCAGAGCCTGTGACTGGGGGACAGGGCAGCCAGCTGTGCCAGGTATGTTTAAAGTTCGTCCTACCTCAGATCCCCTGGTTCTGGAATGAAGGACAGTACTGGGGGCAGGCACATTGAGCCAGTGATGTCCTTCTTTTCCAGGGGCTGGTAAAAGCACAGCGGTGGCGGAAGGCCGCCCTGGTGTTGTGCAGGTGAGGGCCAGCTGCCCAGGCAGGGCAGGGGATTCTCTTCTACTCACACTCTTCTCCAACTTCCCCAGCATTCCTTCTGCTCCATAGACGTGGGGGTCCCAGCTCCCTCCTGGGCAGGCCAACCTAGCTAGGGGCTCTCTGAGAGTCCCCTTGTAGCTCCCAAAAGCACAGAAGGGAATAACGAGACTGTTGCCCATTCTCCCCCTCCCAAAGCAGCTGGCACCCAGGGGGAAACACGCCAGAATTGCTCTTCTACGCTGAATTATGAGGTGAGCTGCAAAAACACGGCTCCTTCGGCCCCGGGCCAGGGCTCTCACAGGAGCCCCTGGACTAAGAAAATAACTCCTCCGGGCTGCAGCCTCAAGCACCGGCGTCCTTCTCTATGACTTCAGAGACCGGAGAAAGAAGCTTGTGACTCCCAGACAAGCCAGGCAGCCTTGCCTTTCACCCCCGCCCCAGCAGCCAGCTGAAGGCCAGGGGAGGGGCTTGACCCGTGGGGGCAGCGCTGGGGCCTGTGTGCGACGTGAGGGCCTGCACGGGTGGGGCTGCCGATGACGCAGCCTTTGTGTATAAAATGGCTGCAGGATGAAGAAACACTGCTTCTCTGACCAGGCCAAGGGTTGGCCCTTGGGCCAACTGCAGCTGGGACCTTGGTACCCTCCAACCAGGCTCTGGGGGTTGTGGGGAGGGGGGAACCGGGAACCGTGGCTCCAGATGCCTCCCCAAAGCAGTCATGTGAGCACCCTACCCCATACAACCTTTGATCACAGCGGCTGACCCCAGCACACCACCAAGGCCATCTTCGACCCCGGAGGGCGTCTCATCCTGCACCCAGAAGGATTCGAAACACAGTTGCTGTACCGCACTGGGTTAAAAAGCCCAGCAGGCTACCGAGAGCCATCGACACCCACCTAGATGCCCTTGTGCAATCATTCACCTGCTGAACCACCCCACAGTGGCTGACAGCTCCACCCGGAAGGCAGGCTACCTCTTCCGCAAGGGCCACAGCCTCCTTCCTAACCCAAGGACCAGACCTTGAAAAGAGAGCAGACTGGGAGACCTGGCAGAGCCCACACTCAAGGGCAAGAAGCCCCCTGCCCAGGGCATCAAGAGCCCTTGTCTCCCACCACTGCCCTGACATTGCCACCCAAGCCCTCCCAAAGCAGGAACCTGCAATGCTGTGAGTTCTGCCATCAAGACCACCCTCAACCCTTCCTCCAAGATCCCACTCTTATTTTCCCTAGGGGCAGGGCTGGGGGCTACTCTCTAGCTCACTTGTGCTGGCCTGGCCCATGAGGGTCTGGGAGAGGAGGGGCAAGGAGGAGAGGAACAGAAGGGCAAAAGCCCCACGGCCTCTGGGACATGGCCTCAGGGCTGCCTGCCTTGGCCCAGGACACTAGAAAAGCCAGGAGAAAGGGCGGCCAGGTTTGGCGGTGCGCGCGGCCATCCTCTGCGGGCTGCGTCAGCACCGCCGGCGGCCGACAGGTGGCAGGAGAGCCTATGGAGAGAGCTCACCTGAGCGCACTGGGCACCGGGCGCACAGGCCTAGGTCTCACCAGGTCCTGCTGCAGCCGCCACTGCCAGAGAGAGAAGCTGGAACCCCTGGGCATGGCGCAGAAGCCAGAGCAGCGTGTCCAGGGGCAGGGCGCCCCAGGTCGCCTGCTGCAGCCTGGGCCCCACTGGGTCGGCCCCAAAAGCCGGAGCCCCTCTTTAGTTCCCCACAGAGGGCAATCCAGGACGGTGGCTGGCAGAGGGGACAGAGTGAGCCCGTCGGACACGAGATGGGGGCTGCGACCCACAACAAAATTATAGGACTCTGATTGTTTCCCTGAAAATGATCATGCTAACTGGAATTTCTTCCTGTTTCTAAATAAGTAACACTTCCTACCAGCAAATTCCACAGCTGACAGAGGGAGGCCTGCCACGGTCTTTGACCCCCCCTCCCCTCCTGAGTCACAGACAACCCCGGGAATTCATCAGCTTTGATTTGTTCAGCTCTGGCCACAAACTGAGGTCTCTAGCAGCTTCCCCTCCACTTGACCATTTCAAGTCTGGGAACCCCAAGCTAATGATGTGAAACTAATGCAGTGCAACCCCCACCCCCGGGCGGGCTGTGCCAGTAGGAAATCGTGGCTGCAGTGCCTCGGAAAACCAAACCCAACAAATAAATCACCAGGTTTTACAATGTGGACAAGCCCTGGGCGCACAGGGCTGGGAGCTCCGGAGGGAAGCAGCCGCCCGAGCCCCCCAGGCCAGCGGGCAGCCGGTGTGGCTGGGCTCTGGGCGCCTGCAGCTGGGAGCAGCCTGGAGCCTGTGGCCCAGCAGGCCCCGAGGAAAGCAATCTGGGCCACAAATTCAACATGACAGTTTCAACAAATACGATCGCAGCTTTTATATTTGGATTTAGGAAGGGGATGATTGCCTTACCCCCAAATTGCTATTAAATAATAAGCTTATAACATGTTCGCTGACGGCAATCTAGACTCTGCTGCAAATTAACTTCCAAGTGTGCTGCCCCCTCCCTAGCTTTTCCTGTAGAAGCAAAACAAAGCTGGCGGCTGGTCGGCCAGCCAGCCCCAAAGCAACCCTGGTCAGGACGCAAAGTCATGAAAACCTACACAGAATGGCTGGGGGCTTTGGCTACCTCAAGGGCCCACAGGTCTGGAAACTCCCAGTGAGCTGATTTCAAGATTTACAAGAGCTGCTTCTTCCCTCGGCCGACTGGGGTCCATGATCATTTTAATATTCCAAGCGGGCTCAAGACCATTTCAGACTCCTCGGAAACGCACACTTCCCACTCCCAATGCATCTATTGTGGAATTGCAGTATTTGTTAATGAATGAGAATTGGTTGCATCTGTCTATTTACAGGTTTTTAATACCCACTGGTCATTTGGCCAATGTATAAAGCAAATAAATACTGTCCCCCCTCATGTCATTTTTTTTTAATTTCCCAGAAACAAGTATGCCTTTATTATCTGTAACCTACACGAATGAGAATTATTGTTTAAAAAGTTGCAGGTTTTTATATACCTGCTGGAGTGTTTAGAGCCCCCAGAACCATATTTCTCTAAAACATTTTTGTTGAGCTTCAACACGGTCTTACCTGCCTATCTTATATTACTTGGGGTTGGGTAACATATATCACCTTGGAAAAGATAAACAGGCGACCATAAAAGACAGGAAATAAATAACCCATTCCAAGGACGCCTTTGGTTGCAGTAAGCAAAACGTCGCTATTACCCTGGTGCTAGCAAATATTCATTTGTTTTGAAAAATGCAAACAAATAAAAAGCAATACGGCAGGGATTAACTCAAGACCCCAACCCTGGAATAACTGCCCACTGCCTTGCATTCACAGGGGGCTTCAAGAAGAAAAAAAAAACAAAACTGAAAACCTCAACACCAAACGGGGTTTGCATTTATTCAAAGAAATTAAGGTTATTTGAATCAACACAGCCGACCTGGGTCTACAAATCATTTCTTACTCACTCATCCACTAGAAGGAAAGCATCCACGGGAACCTTTCGTACGTGAACCTTGGCGTTGCCGAGAGCAGAAGCACAAAAGAGAAGCCAGCCTGCACTGCTGTTGTTTGAAAATGATTACGGCTAATACCTGATTTTCCTGTCATTCGCCACTTTAGCCTCAGAAGCATGTGATCGGCCCTCCAGATGCCCCCTTATTAATTGTGTGCCCTTTGATGTCTGGATGGTGATGGAATCTACAAAGGCATTAACGTAAGAAAATATGCCTCCTGAAAAGTTCCCGAGTCACGGGCTGGTGATCGCCGTGTGCCCCCCCCCCCACTCACTCGCTCGCTGGCTCGCTTACCATCACCAGTGCTGCAGGAATGCCCCCAAAGCCCAGACATTTTACCCAGAGTTTTCACGAAAAACAAATTTTGAGACTTAAGTTTAAGATCGCTGCTTCCGGAGTGGGGGGAATAGTGGCATGCCTGCTCGTTTGAACAGGATCAACCTAACTCTGAACAACAGATTTCTCAAATGTTTCAGATTCAAGAATTTGGGTGAACAGAACTGGAAAGAAAGAAAAAAAGAGACAGCAAGGAGGGACGGAACAAAGCCAGCGTGAAGCGTTTCGCGTGAACAGAAGGCACCTCCTCGCCTGCAGCCACAAGGCACCAAAGGGTGGACTTCACAGACAGCTCAATTTTTTCAAAGGCTTGTCGTGAGGGGAATCGCGGAGTGTAGGTACATTTCTTTTCCCAGGCGGAATCCAATAAAGAGAGCTATTGTCAGAGCATGGTTTCTTGTGTGCTATTTCAACAGAAACAGACTTTATTTAGAGGGGATGAGGAGGTGGTAGAGATTTGGAGGAAAATTTCCCTTTGAAAAATTCATAAAAAGCTGCATCTGCATACAACTTGTCCGGCTGCCTATCATAACATCTTTACCATCTCAAGGATTTCACAGAGTGCGAGGGAGAGAAAAGGGGTTCAAGGGCAGCCCAATGAGGCTTGCATGGATGGCCGCTTGCTTATGCACAACTCAGGAATACATCCATCTGAGAATATTTGTTTATCATGAAAAAATATTTGAGCCCCTCATATTGAATTCTTTCACATTTTTGTGCAAGCTCCTCCTGCCATCTGGAATTAAGTACGTTCGTAAAGCTTGTATTTCCGAGCGTCAGACTTTATCGCTGTCTGAAATTTCTCAACGCATGGAACTATCTAACCTTTCCATGGGCAGAGGGACAACGGGGCTGCTGAAAAAGCAACAAGTGTAAAAGAGGAAAGAAAGATCCCAGAGGCGACCAAAAATTTATCACACTGTGTGCTTTCGTCAGAGTTAAACCAACTAACCTTTAAGGGAACTAGAAAAAAAAAAAAAGAAAATATCAGGACACCGGTTATCTGAAATGATGCACAATTTAAAGTCAAGTAAATACTTAACACACTTTTCCTAGGTGAAAAGGAGAATTGAAAAATTAAACATTGACAGACAGGAATCCTGAAATCTCGATCCCCGGGCTCTCATACTTTGTCCGAGTACCAAATAAACGTGCCCATGGAGTTTCTAATTGTCTCAAGCTTCCCTGTGCAAATGGACCTCGGGCTTCTGTGTGTACAAGCCCAACAGACGTGGCAACACCCTTAGCTGCCCGCAGAAGCACTCGCCTTCCCAGTCACTCTAAATATGTATGAGATTAAAATTGAAACAAGGAACAAGTCTAGTGTTAGTCCTTTCAAAATACTAATTTAATAACTCTCCAAGAAATAGAGTGTTTTAGGAAAGAGACCCAGATGTCAGCATATAAAATCAAGCTATAAAGTACCTTTCAAATATATTTCAATCATTTTTAAATATTTACATTTAATAAGGACAAGTTTTTATGGCAAGAGAGGTAATTACACTTATCATTCATGGAAAAATGTAGTTTTAATGGCTTGTATATTGATTTGCAAAGGTGAAATAGTAACCTAAAATATGTCATTGTCTTTTCCCCCACCGACCCCTCCTCCTCCTTTTCAGCAACTTGTTGCTTTTGTACAAGCAAAACATGTAGCAAGGCTGAGAGAGCTGAAGCTGGCAGTTAAAAAAATACATATTCACTTACACATATTGTCTCCTCTGGTTCTGTTATGCTGAACTGAAACTCCAAGAATTTGTGCTTTGGGGAATAATTAGAAGAATCTTATCCGACTTTTATAGCCTTCCCTAATGAGGCTATTTATTTGGCAAACATTAGCCAAGCAGGAGGATTAGTACCACCTTGACAGGGCCCTCGCTGAAGCTGTCCGGCTTGCCTGCTCTCCCGCTCTCCTGCCTGCTCTGCGTTCTGCAAGAGACTATCTTATCAGCACCGCGTGCTTGGTCGTGGGCAAGTGGAAGCTTCTGAAAATTCACCAGGGGTCAGACTTTGTGAGTTAGAAGCTTAACGCGAGGAGCCAGGCAAATTTGGGTGGGACCAGCGTGGGGTCAGTCACCTTGCAGTGGCCAGGTCAGGGCAGTGGGCAGCCAGAAAGATGGGGAGGGGCAGGAGCTCGGGTCGGGGGACAGGGGGGCGGGGCGGGGGAGAGAGGAAGGAGTCCATGCCACTGGGAAGGACCCAGGCCCAGGACCCTGGGCTCTTTCTCTCCAGAGGGAATGGGGCTTTCAGAATATCAGGGAAACGGAGATGATGTCCTCCCCCCTCCCTGCCTCACCCCTTCCAGGAGACACTTTCCAGGCGTGTATGCACGCCAGCTGGGCGACCAAGGCCAAGGGACCGGGTTACCTGCGCTCAGACACCCAGCTTCTGACGCTGTGACACAATCCCCAGGGAAAGAATCTTCCTTCAATCGAAACTGATTTTCAAAGTGATTTAAGATGAATTCTTCAACGAAATACCCTCACTCACCTCTAAGTAAGAAAGGCGGCAGACTTGACTTGTCTGAGCACAAAAGCCTTGACACATTCTGGAACTCTCAGAAGGACAGGCTAGAGAAATAAACAAACCACCGGGGGCCAGCTTTTCAAAACCCGCCAGCATGAAATTGCTGGTCGAGGCTTCTGACTTCATTTTCTGCAACCGGGCTGCAGAGACAGTGCTGGGGTGGGATGACAAGGGTGAGGTTTGCCTATGACCTAAGGTGGATAAATATTTGTAAAACACTTTGGGAGTTAACGAGCCACACAAGCACCCCATCTATGGTTACAGGCACTCTCCTACACTCCCACCGACTGATGTCCATGGCCAAGTTAAAATGTGGCCCCAAGGAGTAGGCCCCCACGGGCCCATGGCCACATGCAGGTGGCAGAAGGCATTCATGTGTGCCTTTAACTGAGTGGCCTTTCTCCACTGCGACAGTCACCTGTGGGCTCTGGCTCAGAGATTCCAGGTGACCACTCCACAGGACCCCTAGAGGAACCCTAGAGCAAGGCTGTCACCCCTTCTCCTGATGCCAGGGCTTGTCAACAGCCAATCCCTGAAAGGCATTGAGAACCCAGGCTGGTGGGTTGGCCTCTTCTTTGTCTAAGACAAGTACACTAACCACAAAAACAACCCTCATGATTGGCACTGCTTCCATCACCATAGCAACGGGTGCTTCCAGTGCGGCTAACACATCCGTCTGAGGTTCATGGCCAAATTAAAATTTCTGCAGCTCAGTGAGTGCCTCACTCATCCCCTGTCCCTCCTCTGCAACCTTCAGGAACCTGGGCCTTAGGTGGGAGGATGACTCAAGCACTCGCCTGCCACCTTCCTCCCTGGAGGAACAGGCAGGTGGTCAGGCTGGTAACTGACCTCTCCCCCAACCCCACTGAGACAGGTGAGCCCCTAAGGCTGTCTCTGGGTTTCTACAGCAACGAAATATTTGTTGGACCACACTCTCCATAGGGGAAGGGAAGCTAGAGAGGTAGTTTTCCATTCCTGTTATGGTAGCAGCTGGGTCCATGAGCATGTAGTCCACCCTTGACAAGAGATGGCAACCCAGGGCTGTGCTCCCCAAGTGGTCTCAGCAGCAGTGGCAGGGACGGTAGTGTGGCAGGGAGGCTCAAGGCTCAACACTGGCTGGCTGCTATGGATGAAGGTTGTCTGACTCCCCTCCACTCAACTAGCCATGCAAATGGATTGTACTACAGGTACACCATGGCATGGCTACCTGCCAGTGTGCCAGTCACACAACCCAGAGTCCTTACCCTGTGTGCTTAGGTCCCTGCCAGCAACAAGCACTGCACTGTCCCAAGCCACCCAGAGCCAGGACAACATACTGGGAGTCCCTAGGCCAGGCCCTGGGCCTTGGATGAGAGAGCCGGCAAAGCCATAAAGAATGCCTCGGCCTAAACCTTGGCCTCTCGGACACATCTTTGGCTGCGTCTGTCTTGCGGGCTGAGTGAGATCTTCCTTCCTCGCTTTGTCTGGGTTGGGAACAATTTGCAATGAGGGCCCATTCTGCAAACCGAGAGAGACTGGAGATGGGCTATTAGCTGTAGCTCCTTTCATGTGGAATCACTTCTACTGGCGCTAATATGCCATCATTTGAAAGCCCTAACCCAAACGGACGGGCGCCCGCCCTGAGCCAGGGCTGCCTGGACCACGGCAGCAGGCCCCATGTGCTAGCTATTACTGGGTTGTTTGGTCCCGTCCCCAGTCGGCATTTGTTGCCGTGCACTGAGAAACTGCTGTCAGGAAATGTTCTTTTCTAAATTACATAATTAGGGTATTGGAGAGTGTAGTGAGGGCAGACCGGGGGCATCACTTGTTCTTACTGCACGCGGTGATTCGAAGCACATAAGTAAACACTTAAACTTCGTGAATGGTTTAATATTGATTAAACAATGATCTCCAAGACTAAACTCTAAGTGGGCTATGGAGAAGGGGCTGCCAAGGCAAAAGCACAATACACAGGCTTTACCAGCATACATTGATTTACAGACAAGTGTGGACTTTGACCTGACAGATCAGAATCAGGATTTGCAATGATTACCTAAAATAAAGTCCTAGGGTCCCCACCCTGCATGCTGACGGTGGGGTGGGGTGGGGGGCTGGTTGGGGTCAGGGGTCAAGTTCTTCCCTCAGCAAGACCGGCTTCTCACCCACATTCACTTCCAGAAACAGAGACCCGGGCAAAGTGCTGGATCAGATTGCATCTCATTCATTGTTTCTAACTACGGCACACGGACTTCAACTTGATTAGAAAATTGTGCTGACGCTTCCTGTGAAGCATACCCAGGAAAACTTCAGGACGGAGTTTGCTGCACCCATCGACTTCTCCCAGGCAGTTTTCCCATTGCCTGGAAGCACCCAAAGCCACACACATGTCCTGATGTCCAGCCGGGGTCTCAGCAGACCAGCCAGAGCAGCCGGAGAGGTCATACAGGCACACCAGTAACAAAGTCTGACTCCAAAAGGCACATTCCTGACCACCAACCCCCCACACAGGATAGATGTTTGTCATGAATAAAAAAAGGTGCCACACACTGAGGTTCTCCAGGAGCAGGCAGAGCAGTGGCATGGTGCCTACAGGCCAACATCATGCTCCGGCCCCAGCCTAGCTTGGCAAAGAGGTGCAGGATTTCCCCTCCAACCCTCACTGACCCCGTCCCAACCTAAAGAGGCTGCTGCCCAGGGGCCATCCCTGGGCTTAGACTGAACCTCCAGAGACCTCAGGGGTGCAGATAGCAGGAGGCCAAGGAGACTGAGGATGAGGGTGACATGCCCTGCTCCTCTGACACAGAGCCTGGGTGGATTTTCCACTGGGAATCTCATGCACACTCCATTCCTGACCACAGATGTTGGCTCACAGCTAGTCATGCTGTCAGCTCTGATGACCGCCCCATCTCTGCCAATGCCTCCTGGGAGGAACCACTGGGGCCAGGAATCCTTCTCGTTTATGGGTTCAAAATATGTCCCAAGAATAAAAATAAATATATCTCTCACAGTCACATAAACACACCGCCGTAAACAGCTGAAGTGCTATGTGTGGAAAACCCATCAGGGTGACTGTAGAGCATCGGGCTCAACCTTGGCTCAGCTTCAAGGCCCCCAGACCTGTGTCTGCTCAAGGCCAGGACCTCTGGCCCCAGAGCTGTTGGGGACCTCCCTGCTCTCCATGTCCCTTGTGGCCCATAGGTTCTGTCTCCCTCCAACATCAAACAACCCACATAGCTCTACACTGGGCTAGAAGTTGCTTCATCTGCTTTATGCAACTGGTGCTCATTATCTGGCAGGTTTTGTAATTTTCATCCTCACTGAATTTTATTTGTAACCTCCGAAATCAGCACTCAGCAGCTTTCATGGTCATTCAGAGACCTACATGGAATTGTAAGGAACTGGAGACACCTGTTGGGCAACCTTCTGGCTGAGCTTTGTCAAGGCCAGGCATTGCCTACTTGCTGTAGCCTGCAGTGGCAACAAGGGTCACAGCATGTTCTCTGTGCACTTCTCCTTGGCGATGTCCCTGCTTTGAATGGGACCCAACACAGAGCTGCAGAACTGCCTGAGCCCCTAGGTGCAGGAACAGGGGTAGGCATCTCTCACACAACCGCAGGTGTAGGTCCATCTTCATCTGAGCACCAAGTTACCATGTTTGCAGCCATAACTTCACAGTTAACCAAGACAATCTACTTCTGAAAGTTTGTGGAAAAAGTTTATGAGTTTATTTGGGGGTTGGAAACAATAATTGGGGTGAAAAGTAATTGGGGTGAAACAATAATTGGGGTGAAAAGTAAAGGTTTTCATGGTATATGGGAAATGCAAATTATGAAAAACTATCATAGATGTCAAGAAAATATTTTCACCAAATTCCTTGTAATTTCACTTTTCCAGAAAGCACTCAAAGGACCCTCACATGGAATAGAAGCACCCATAGGCAATGTGTGGACCAGCAGCCAAGAACGGTAAGCAGGGGCTCACGGGACCCTCATGGTGTGTGTCCAGACAGAGCAGCCCCTCGTGCACCATGGGAAACATTGGTCATGACCACAGTGTACAACTTCTGCAAATAATGCAACTTTCCTGGGATCTGAGCCCCTTCCAAGGGGGCCAAGGCCTGAGCAACATGCCAGCTTACAGGAGACTCAGCCCCCAAGGCCAAGGACAACTCCCAGCCAGGTAACAGCACCTGCCCAAACCAGGTCAGACCCCTCACTGTCTCTTCCCCCAGGTTAGAGGCTTAACATAAGAGTCATAGCCACTAACACCAACTCAGCACTCTGGCCCGAGCACGTGCGGAGCACTGGGTATTTGGCAGCCAGCAACTCATCCAGTCCCCTCACCCCTGGGAACACCTGGGAGTACAGGCATCAGGGCTTGTGCCTGGGGGTGTCTGCTGCTTTCAGTGAGGGGGGTGTCTACTTATCCCCCAGATTGGGAGAACCCAGTGCTTCAAAGACATTTTGCATCCTTCTCCAACTTTGGGAGAAGAGAAACCTGGACTAAAGCCAACCTTGGGAAGCACCTGCCAAGGGGGAGGGGGGTAGCCAACCTGTTGTACACAGCCTGATCCCAGTGAGCCACAGCCCAAGGAAGAGCAGGTCTACCCCTCTGCTGACCGCAGCATGGACCAAGGTCCCTTGTTCCATGGCCACCAACCCTCACTCCAGCCTGGAGCTGTGGCGGAACCCAGATCCCAGCCCCAGCTCTACCCTGGTTGAGATGTGATAGCCAGAGCATGGTATCACTTGGTGTCATGTGGCCCTGAGCACACTAGTAAGTACTTCAGTCCCTGACTTTTCTACCTGCAAAATGCCAGTAGGTACAAGCCCTGCTGCCATTTATCACATCCACTGTTGCACAACCTTAGGAATGGGGACCCCAGAAGTGACTGTCCCTGTTGCTGACCCAAGTGGACTAACAAAGAGGATTTCCTGGGCACCACAGGAAAACCTGTGGCAGAGCAATACTCTCACTCCTGACAAGTGTCACTGAGGTAGGACAGGCTGAGAGGCTCCCATAGTCAAGCTCTCCCACTGCTGCCCCTGAGCTTCCCAGGGGAAAAGCACAAGGCACTCACAGACCAGTCACCTCAAAGAGGCCTACAAACCCACCTGCAGTGGTTCCCACACAGCCTCATGAGACACGGGCCCAGCTGGGCCTTGGAGAAGATGAAGAAGATTGGAAGAGGTTGGGAAAAGCCTTTCCTCCCACTGTGACCCGGAGCCCCAGCAGTCCCACCTGCCTCCTGGTGGCCACTCCTGCAGGAAGCACATAGGGGCCTGAGCCTGGGCAGCAGGAGCCCAGGTAAGCTGCCCCAGGTGCACAGTGGCCTCGGCCACAGGAAGTCCTGTCTCCCGCCTGCGGCTAATTGCCGTGCTGCAGAGCAGCCAACCTAATTACACTAAAGTATGTGGCTCCCACATTCCTAGGCCACCACACGCTTGCTTGCTTGCTTGCTTGCTTACTCATTCACATCTCTTAGGTGGTGCAGCCTGTCCCCAGGGAACTGCAGCCGCAGTCCCCTTTCCTGCAGTCTTCTTCAAGTTCAGCAGGCTGCCCCAACAGCAGCTCCCTGCTCTCTCCCCTTGCCTGCCTTTGAGGCACTTAACCCTCATCTCTGCCTAATGTAAATATTTAATCCTGAGTGAGGAGGACCTGCCTGCCTGTCACCTGTTCCTCTGTTCCTGCCACAGACAAATGCTTTCTGCAGCAGCCCCCAGGGGCAGGGTGGGGCTCTCCCAGGGGTCCCCCTCCCCAGTGCCAGCCCCACACAGTGAAGAGTAACCACCCGCGGGGCTGGCAAAGACCGTCTCTTAGTGGCCACAGTGAACCTGCGGTTGATGTGCATTGCTTGGAGTTTCAGTCTTATTGCCTGCTACCTGGAGCCACACCCACCTGGTGGTCTTCCATGGGAACTAAGATCTGTGGATGCCACACACAAGCCACACCATCAACGCGGAAGGAACTAAGCTGGCAACCCCATGCCCACTGAGTGTCAACAATAGGCTGGGTCTCATGCCGCTCCAACGGGACTCAATCCTCTATGAGGCAGAGGCCCCGCCCCTCCTCCCATCTCTATTTCTGTCACTTCCATGACAGTGACACAGAATCAGGAGCCTGGCTGGCAAGACAGAGGAAGGACCAGGGACCATGAATGTTTCAGCTTCTTGTGCATTTGGGAATGTTTTCATATACATAAGGAGCTGACTTGCACACAGTAACACAAGTGTAAATATGGAATTCACCTATTTTTCATGCAAACGTTTATACAGATAAGCCTAAAAGTAATTTTACTGCATATGATATTTTTTAGTGTATTTGTGACCCATCGAGTATGGAACTGTAGCATCATGTTGAGGATCACAAAGTCTTGGATTGGGGCTGGTGGTATGGTACAGAAGGCTACATCACAGGTCATATCAGCACCTGATAGTGGTGCACCAGTTCAAATCCCAGCTATTCTCCTTCTATCCCAGCTCCCTGTCAGTGTGACAGGGAATGCAGAAGATGGTTCCAGGTTGGGGCCCTACCACCCACATGGGAGATCCATACAGTTTCTAACTCCTGCCCTGGGCTTTGCCCAGACCTGGCTGTTGTAGCCATGGGAAGAGTGAATAGGTGGACAGAAGCACATTCCATTTGTATCATACAGTTCTTATTTCACTCTTTCAATGAAATCTATTTTTCAGAAACCTTCAAGTTTGGAGCCTTTCAAGCTGTGGATTTTTTTTATTACAGATGCCCATCCTGCGAAAGAGAGTTGGGACTGGGTAGTATACCTCAGGAGGGGTGCTGGGGCTGTGCAAGCCAGTCAGCAGTGGATGCCAAGAGCTGCCTGAGCCAGGGGCTCAGGGCAGGGCTGGGGTGCAGTTTGGGACTTCCATCTACTTTCTTTCAAGAAAAATAAAGGGACAGCTCCTTGACTGCTCAACTGTGCAGACAGTGGGCCAAGCAGAGCCCTGGGCTATGCGGCCTACATAGCCACGATCTTGGACATCCAGTTGAGGCTTATTTCCATATCCATTTAACAGATGAGGAACCTGGGGCTCTGAAAGGCTAAATGGCTCACCTGAGCAAGGAAGGAGGGCCAGAGGCAAGTCCCTGATCTGTTCTCTTCCGCACCTTCATCCTCACCACTGCACGTGGCTCCACATGCAGCATGGAGCTCCTCTGCTCTGGCTGCAATTTTACTCTAAACCTGGGGGCTGGGACCGCACCCTGAGAACTCCTGCCCATGCCTGAGGAGTCTCGAGCATCCACACAGCACCCGGGTCCTTGGGGATACCCAGAGCAGGGACAGGCCTGTAGCACTGCAAGGACAGCCCAGGGTGGGTAGTGACAAACCCTGGGCACAAAGGCGATGCCCTGAACATGAAGAGTTGCACTCCAGCCACAAGGGCTAGGGAAGCTAGGCAGGCTGCTCTGAGGAGGTGATCCTGGCCTTCCTGCAAGAGTGAGCATGACTGGGAGATGGGCAGCTCTGAAGAAGCAGCAGGACAAGAAAGGCCTGGAGGGCAGAGAGAACCAACATGGGAGTGAGGTGGGCAGGGCAGAGGCAAGTGGCTGGGACCCAGGTGTTAGCCCAGCAGAGATGCAGGGCACATAGCTGCCAACCTTAGGGCCTACACATCTGAGCCTGGTGCCCTCCACCCAACCCAGGTGACAGGTACAGATCTGGGCCCCAGCAGCTGGCTGCCCCACTCCAGCCCACCACTCTGAGGCCCTCCTCATGCCCATGGCCCCTTTTCCTGGCTGCACCTCAATTTCTTGTCTGTAAACTAGGGGTGGGCAGCCTCCCAAGTCCCACAAGGGAAGAGAAAAGCTTCTGGCACCATGGCCCCTCCCCCCATTCCTTTAGAAATTTCTAGGCAGGCCCAGGGAATGCATCCAGAAAGGAAAAGGGATTGTTTTTCTAGACTTGGCTCAGTGCAAACTTGCTGGAAAGCAATTTAGCAAAGAGTCACAGAAGCCTGAACAACACAGACACCTTCTGACCAGAAATTCAACTCCCGGGCTCCTCTCCGGGGGCAGTCGCTGTATGAGGCCATCATGGCGCTCATCCAGGGGTGTCTGTGACCACGTGCTGGGCGAGGGCTGACACCCAGAGAGCACTGAGGACCCGCATTCGGTACAGCAGTTTGTGCAAATGGCAGTCCCTCCCTACTCACAGCCCCATGCCAACAATGGTGATGAGTGTGAAAGGCTACTGTGATAGGTTACTAAGTGCTAAAAACAACCCACAGAAGCAGATCACATTGCTAAGGAAATAGCAGCATGCATATATCAAGAAGGTTGTCCCATGTCCTAGTTGCTCCAGTCCCCCTACAGCTCATCTTCAGCACTGAGGCAGAACCACACTGAACACAAGTAATCATGCATAAAGTCAGCCACTGCTCACAAGTTGAGAAGAGAGTGATCATTGTGGTGGTGCCATCCACACCCCACGACATGCTCCCGCACTCCCAGGAGCTCACATGCCCTGAGCTCCATTCCTAAGCATAGACACACTTCTGCTCACCCTCCCAGCCAGACTGGGTTGCCAGACCCCAGCCCAAGGTCTGTTTCTGAACCCAATTGGCACCCCTAAACAGACTCCTAGTGACTGCCTGGCTGTGTCCTCTGCAGGAAGTCCCTAGCAACCCTTTGAGGCAATGGTGGTGGATAGCAGCCCTTGGGGGAGTGACTGCTGACCTCAGGCTCCCATGGAGTCTAAGAGGCCTGGGATGGCAGGAAAGAGCTAGGAACAGAACCCAGCCAGCAAAGATGCCTTCCTATTCATGACAGCACTCATTCTCTCAACAGCTAATGACCTCATGCCTTACATGAAGGCCCCAGAAGCACCCATTGGGTCTGCCTTGTTCTTTGATCATTAAGTGGACATTTGGCCCAGACTGCTGGCCCAGTCAAGCTCAAGGACAACACAGGAAAGGCCAGGCCCTGGCTGACCCTGGCAAACAAACAGCCTTCAGGACACTGGTGCAAGGTGGATGCCTGTAACTTCCCCTGGAAACGTCCACATAGCACCATCACCAGATTTTCTCAAGGTCACACCAGGAGACAGCTGAGATGCCAGCGCTGATCCCTAATCTCAGCTGTGACCCCCAAACTTCCAAGATGACAGCACTGATTTAGTTTTCCAACCACAAGGACCCATGTCCCTGTAGACCCAGCTGGGGCTTGTCCATGAACCCTAGGCTGATGCCTCTTCCCTGTGCTGGTAACACAGAAGAGCCCAGAGCCATCCAAGACTCATTGGGCCTGGGAGGTCCTCCAGACCAGGGCAAGAACATGGAGAAGACACCCCCAGTCCCAGAGGTAGCCAGAAAACCTGCTTTCATCACAGCTCATGGGCCCCATGATGACTCCCCAGGAGGTATCTGGGGTGCTGTTGTCAGGGCCTTGGCTCTGTTTTTAGGGTGTGCCTGGGTGGATGAGGCTACAAGACACAACAGAGGGGTCCACCATGCAGGTTTCCATTGCCAAAGCCACAAAGCAAAATCTTTTTATTCATGAGTTCTTCTGGCCTAAACGCATACCTAATCCCTGGCACCCGACAGCTCAGAGCAGCTCCCAGGCAGGGGAGAGCCAAGGGGTGCTGGTGGATGGCAGCAGGGCCAGACATAGCCACTTACCACCCAGTGACCATGGGCAGAATTATGGAGCTGCCCAAATTGAGTAAATCCAGATCAGCCAAGGAGACCAGCTGCTTTGGAGCAAGAGTCATACTGCAGTCCATGCACAGCCTATCCACAGTGCTGCTTGTCTGGGCCCTGGGGCCTGTGGAGAGGGGCTGGGGGCCTTCCACCTGGTTGCTGGGTGCAGCTTCACTCTCAAGCTTGGTCTTCAAGTGAGACATGGCAGTGGCGGTAAGACGAGGGTGCAGCAATGTGGCTCTAGTACACTCCTACTGTCTGCCAGAAACGGCCTGTGGATATCCCAAGAGAGGCAGATCTGGGCTCAGCACCTGTAGGTATGGGCCACTTGTGCCTCTGTGCAGTGCTGAGGGTTCAAGGAGGTAGCTCAGGCCATGTGCAGCCTCAAAGGCTGGTTCCAGCTGAGCTGGCCAGGTATGCCTGGAAGGCAGATTGGCTAGGGTTGGCAAGATTTCCATTGGTCTTCCTGGGGCAGAGAACTTATACAATCCAGAATTTGTAATCTTTTCTGGGAGACAAGCCTGCCCATAGGGACTGCATGTAGAGGAAAAGAAAAACTAAATAGAAGGAAAGCACCACCTGCAAGAAGGATGAATGCAGGGAATGCCAGAGCAAGCCTGCCCTGCCAGAAATCACATTTGCACGCATTCTCCCAAAGGTAACCACCCAGCAGGAACCACTTTCCAGGCCTCAGGACTTCCACAGTCCTGCTGACCTCAATGCCAACCAAGATCACAGCCAGCAGACTGTGCCAGGCAGACCCTAAGAATGTGCCACAGCCCTGTGGCTGCGGTTCTTGTTCCTGAGCCACCAGTTTTCCATGGAGAGTCAATGAGGGTCCCCCAGGAAGTCCAGGAAATTTGCATGCAACAGGGCCCCCCAGCATGCCCTGTCAGCTGCCAGGTGTGTCTCACATATCTCCCCTTCCCACATGAGGAAGCCCACGGTCAGAGAGGTGAAACCACTGGCTGAAACTGCGGGAACCCAGCCCAGGTTCCTAAGCCCTGAGCCAGCTCAGGACCTGCTCTGTCCTCCGAGGAAGTCTGACCTGGCAACCCAGAATGTTCTCAGAATGACAGCATCCCTAGAACGGAGATTTCCAGCCCCAGGGATGTCACAACTCAGGTCAAACCCGATTCTGCAAGGGGTACATTCTACCCCCACATCTTTGTCTATTCTGGGTGGCTCTGCCCCAGTTCACACCTTGCTACATCACCACTGCCCTCCTCTCACACCCTGTCAGAGGGCAACACACCTAACAGAAATTTTCCTAGCATGGGACAGCCCGTGTTCTCAGACACCATGAAGGCAAAATTACAGAATTGTCATCCAGTCTGCAAGTCCCAAGCCAGGAGCTGCATTCAACTCACGGAGAGAATTTAGAATGCTGAACCGGAAGCCTAGGCTGCAGTCCCAGCTTTGTTTGTAACCTCTGAGGGTCAACTGATGATGCTGCTGGTCCTGGAATGAGGTTGAAGCCATTGGGGCTCATCCCAGGCTCCCCCCACTAAGGCTCACATCCTCTCCGGGAAAAAATGCAGACTTGCACACAGCACACCTGACAGGGTGAGTCCCCAGGAACTCTTGCGAGCCTCATGGTCACCTGCTGACCATACCCATGCCTGGGGACACCTAGCCCCAGGTCAGGAACTAAATTCAAGGGGTGGAGTGGGACAGTGTGGTACCATAGACATGAGAGGACTTTCACCCAGCCAGCCCAAGGCAACCATCCTGAGCGGCATGACCCTGAGAGCCAGAGTCCTCACATTCAAGATTGGCCATCACCAGATGCGCTGCACCTAACAGGGCCAGCCAACTGTGAGAGCATCCATAGGAAATCACATGACAGCCCCAGACCTGAGCAAAGGCGAGAGAAGGGTCAAGAGCAGCCTGCTCCTGCTGACAGCTCTGCACATGTAATGCACATCGTGTGTTCTGGAAGCCACATCGCAGAGAGCAAACAGACACGGGTGAAGGTAACATTAACAATATTTGTTTAACCTCGTAAACACAAATATTATTATTCCAACATGTAAGAAACAAAGAACTTTAGTGGGCTACTTGACATTCTTCTTCCCCACACTGGATTCCCCAAGTTCAAGATGGGTCCTCCCAGAGATGGCACCTCTCCATTCAGCAGCCAAGGTCTTCTCATGTACAGGATTGGTAGCTCTGGCTCATAAAATTTACAGTTGGCAAAAGCAAATTCACACACCAGGTTATTCCAAATAGATTCACAAGTTTTCTAACAACCAAATCCTTGGGTCCGCTTTTTAGTTTTTTTTTCCCCCTCTCCTTGCTGTTGGAAGTCTGTAATGTGTTTTATTTTTAATAATAAATGTAAATTAATCATTTTTTTTTTACTCAGATTGAGCTTCTTGGTACTACTGATCATATTTTTCAGTGCTCAAGGTCACACATGGTTCGTGGTCACCCACTTGGACAAGGCATGCAAGGCGAGATGCCTGGGCAGTAGGGCCAGAGCTGGGGAGGCCCATGTGCCCAGGCATCATGGCACAGGAAAACACCCCTTGCAGAGGAGCATCCTCCTGCTCCCAGAGCATCTCCTATTCCCCTAGTCCCAGAAGCCCCAGTTGCCTAATGGATAAGGCATTGGCCTCCTATTCCCCTAGCCCCTTCACAGTATGGGTCCCAGACCATGCACGTACCACTCTTACAGTTGGGTGTCCCTCAACTCTACACACACAAGTCTCTATTCAGTCTGACATACAGTGCATACACACACACACACACACGAACACTCAAGCCAAAACAATGGTGATGTTCACCCAGGTGCTAACCAGTCATGCCTCTAGAGACAAAAGCCAATATGGGATTGCACCTGTGTGCAAAAGGGGAGGTTCAGTGTGTGAGGAAGAGGAAAGAACACAGGTTAGAAGGGCCCACAGGGCAGTGGGCAAACTGTACAGCGTAGACCCAAAGGTCCACAAGTACAGAGCCTGAGACAAAACGTGCACCCAGCTGCAGAGGCAGCCCTCAGACCACAGCACAGAACAGGTGTGACCACAACTGCACATGCACGTAAATGTAAGACACGCTCCTGCGCTCCCTGACACAACCATCATGCAACACAGCAACAACACAGCACTGGGCAAAAGGAAGCTGCCAGCCAAACAGGGAGCCAGGAGCCACCTGCTCTCCAGAAAACTGAGACCTGACATCAGTTTACAAATAGTTAACAGTGATACAGAACTCCATTCAATGTGGTTCCAAGTTACTTTTATGTACAGTTCATCTCTGGACACATTACTGATTCATCTTATGTTTGACTTCCCAGTAGAATATAAGCTGCATATAGGGGGAGGTTTTGCTTTCACCTGTTGCAGTATCTCCATGCCTAAGCACTGGTGCCCGGCACTCAGCCCATGCGACAATGGGAGGGAGGATGGGAGCAGGATAGTTTGATATACTCCAAGATGCTCCCAAATTCAACACTTTAGTCATGCAAAATTTGTTTCCTCAAATGGTAGTTGCCTCAAGCTTTCAACCAACCCTAATTTTCATATAAAGAAAAGTTCTAGATGTTCAGCTGGAAAAACAAACAAACAAACACTGCACTAACCACTCACTGCCTCAGGCTGCAAACAGCCCCAGACAACGCCGTCACTCACTCTCCACAGCACAGGACCGTAAGTTTTCTCCCAGCTCACAGTGCAGGGGTATGCATGCCACCAGTGGAGCTTGCCTTTCCCATGCCTGCCCCAGTACCACTCCGGTCCTGTCTCTGCCTCCTTCCTATCTCCACAGACCACAAAGCCCCAGCAGTCACAGAACAGTCTTGTCTGTCTCAGAGGAGCCACATTGACAGGCAGCCACATGATCCATCCAAGAAAAGGTGCTGTGTGTTCAAAGCAGCATCTACACCTGTGTCTCACCCCCGCTTCGCCAGTCCAGCATTCCACCTGAGGGCCAGCTGACAGCAGGACATGCATTTCTGGGCTCCCTCACACACACGTTCCCCACACTTGCTGTGTTTTGCATTCCTTCTGCTTCCTCCTGCCCCTGCTCCAATGTCTCCATCTTCATCACCCATTCCTCTCCTCTCTCTTGAGGCCAGGAGTGTCTGTGTCTGAGGGCTCAGGGATGCATCCCAGCTCCTAGGAGAGGCCTGGCAGGTGGCAGAACTCAGCTACACCTTGAACAATGAATGAACAAGACAGTGAGTCACAGCCTCCTCAGTGGTCCCTTCGCATCACATCTGGGTCCACCCTCCTCTCACAGACATCTGTCCAAGGGTCCCCATTCCTGATGAAATGGAGGACAAATTCCTGTACAGGACCCTGGAGGCCCTCGCACAGGTGGGGCCCCGTCTCAGCCTTTCACCCTGGACATGACCCTGACTCCGTGTCTGCCTCTGTTTGACCATTCTGTGTTCATCTGTCCCTGTCCTTCTTTCTCAAACGAGGAGTCCATGATGCTCCTTCTGGATCTGTCCACCTCTTGATCCTTGCCATCCTGCTCCAGGCATGGGGCCCAGCTTGTGCCAGGGGCTGGGTGGTGCGTGAATGAACACAGGAAGCAAGCAACAGCCCAAGCAGGAACTCAAGTCTGCCTGACTGCCACGCAGGCAGCAGTTTCACTGACACCAAGCACACACCTCAGGAAGGCTTGTCACCCAGGCTCCCCGCTGAGCATTTCACAGGGACCCATAGGAGCTGGCTCTCAACTTGCAGACATAATCCAGCTAATAACAGGATTAGTTCAGGCACGTCCCCTAAACCAGATACTTGAAAACTCTACTTGGGTAAATGTTTGGCCAACCTCCGCCAGGCTCTCTACCTGCACCAACCACAGGGCCTTCCCCACCGTGCAGGTCCCTTGGCTCTGCCAAGCCACCCATGGGGGCAGAGGCACAGCTCAGGGATAAGCAGCCTGCTCCAAGAGGCCCTGGCATCCCGGCACCAGGAATCCCCACGGCATAGCCCTGCCAAGCTCCACTCCTGTGACACCACCTGCTGTTGTGTGTGCCAACAAAGGTGATTATACAAGTGGAAAAGGAGACCCCCAAGAGGGCAAACACCAGCTGCTCTGAACTGACAAGTGATACATGGCAGCACCTGGGAGGTTGGCTTTGGGACTGAGACACAGTGCACAAGGGGCACTGTGATCTCACTGTGATCTCTGTCATCTCATAGAACCTGGCTCCAGCCTGTATGCTTCTACGGCTCACACACACCCTAGTCTCCTCTGGCCCCCTAATGGCATACACTGGCTTAGAAAACCCCAATTCCAAGAACATTTACAGGAAGGAGCCAAAGACATGTGGAATGAGGCTAGCCAAGGGCTACACACAGCCAAGGTGCCCATAGTTGGGGCTGATTATGGAGATGCAGCTACATGGACATGTGACAATCCAGCACTATCCAATCCCAAACCTCATTACAATCCTCATTTTGGCACAGGCTAAGCAAGATCTAGCACAGCAATCACATTTACTATGTAGGTAGCATTGACTGGATAAAATGAAGCATTTAGTTCACCAGCGCTCAAGAACCACCTGTGGCTAATGGCTTCCATATTGGTCAGCATAGGTTGGAACATTTCCTTAAGGTTCCATAATGGGAACAGCCGTGGCCATATAGCAAGAGCTCAACCTCCTTCCACTCGTCCCAAGAGGTCCAAACATTCCCACCACCTTTCATCGTTCCTGTTGCCTCCTCAAAGCCTTCTTGGGTAATCCTCTTGGCTTGCCCATGGCATGATGCTGCTGCCCTCTCTGACAGATAAAGCAATGGAAGCCCCATGGAACTAAGATGTTTACTTTCAGACAGAAAATTAGATGCTGTTCCAACCATTGAGTCCCTATGGCCAGGGACTCTGGATTGGTCTCCAGGAATGACCGCCAGCATCCTACGGAGCTGATCTGCCCATCTGCACAGGAGGTGTGACACGCAGCACCAGGTCCTCCCCAAAATGACCACGTTCTAAACCCCAGAAGGTGCAAATATTTACAGTTCAAAGAGGATTCAAGATAGCAGATGGAAGTTAGATGGAGAAGTGGCTGATGTCAAGGAAGGGAGGTCATCACAACAGCCCTTAAATGTGGAAGATGAAGAGTCAGTTACTGGGAGAGGGAAATGCAAAGCGGAAAAGACACAACTGGGCCCCACCGGCTGAACATGGGGGCGTCCATGAGCTGAAAAACAAGGGGACTCTCCAGAAGCCAGAGAAATGCAGAACAGGATCCTCCCTGGAACCAACAACTTTGTCTTAGCAAAGCAGGGCACATTTTGGACTGTAGCTTCTAAAAACTGCCAGATAATACATTCATGATACAGCAACTTGCTACAGGACCATAGGAAATGAATACAGATGTTGGTTCCACAAGTGGAGTGCTACTGTCACAAATACCTATAGGGGTGGCAGTGGTTTTGTGACTGAGCATTGTGCCATCTGGATGAACATTCAGGAGCAGGATAGCAAAGCCTTGATCTAGAGCAGACCACTGCTGGGAACACAGACACCAGCCCTGCTGCCAAGGACTCAGAAGGAACAAGGAGCAGGGCTGGGAAACACTGACATCTCATTACAGAACACTTAGGTTGTTATGGACGGACTAGGAATAGCAATGTAGATGGATAAAGTGCTGCTGCTGAGGGCTCAGAAGGAAGTGAGGAAATGTTATTGGAAACTGCAAGAAAAGGGCATCCTTGTTGCAGAGCGGCAGAACCTCGCTGGAATGGTGCCCTTCAGTGGTGGGCAAGCAAAACTTGCAGAAGATGAACTTGGAGACTGAGCTGAAGCGCCGTCCGAGCCAAGTATTATAAGCATGATCTGGATTCCTCTCACTGTGTATGATAAGATGCCAAGGGGAAGAAAGGTGAACAAAAAAAGGGTTGAACAAAAGGGAAGCAGGACTTGAGGACCTTGGAAAATTCTCAAACTTTGCAGTTGTAGTGTGCTCAGGGGGAGGGGAGAGCGCTAAATCAGAGAGCTCTATTGCCAAGAAGGAGCATCCTGGGGAAAGCTGAGGGTGTGGCTGGACAACCTCTCACCCATACCTGGAGAGATCAAAAGGTCAGAGTCAGCAGTGCCACACAAAAGGCTCTTTGCAACGATGAAGTGCAACCCTTCTGACCCCTCAGCCGGCTCAGCAGAAGTGGAGATTATCTAACAATGTGCTGGGAGGAGGAGATCCACAGGGCGTTTAAGAAAGTTACAGCGGCAGAAACACCGCGCCAACCTGTACTGGAGTTGGCAAGGACAAAAAAAATCAAAGGAACTGCAGGGCCTCCCAAATTCTCCAGGTAACAAGCCACAAACACATGCAGCCTTGAACGAACAAGCAGGATGACTCAGTGGGCGGAGCCTCAAACCCCCACACTGGGGCCAAGGGTCATGCAGTTTGCTTGCCTGGATTTCAGAGGTGCTTGGGACCACTGGCTTTGCTTTTCCCCTTCTGAACCAAAATATCGAGCACTGTTGTGCAGTGTCTGTGCCACCACTGTATTTCTGGAGCATAGACTGTGCTTATTGGCTTTTGCAGGTCGCCAAGGAGGTGGAATTGTGCCTGAGGATGGGTTATACACCCAGAGACTCAACCCTCACCAGACTGAGGCAGCAATCAGGGTGCTGTCACTGCCATTACCAATCCCTGTCATTCACCAAACTATGACCAGATCTCAGAACTTGGGCCCGGGGAACAGAACATCTCCATGGCCATGCCTGCTTGTGCCATGCTTTTTTGCCAAGGCAACGGGAAGACAGTCTCCACCTCATTTCTGTCTTCCATATCATGCACAGATGTAATTCACATGTGAGATTCATTTTTATGCAGATTGGACCTAGAGTGAATGTGAAATACGTGAGTAGGGTTGTCAGGATTTCTATATATGCGAGCAGACCTGGAGGGTGAAAGCAATGCGTGTTGAAGACCAATCCCTTCTCCTCCCTCCATCACCCTTGAAGCTAAGTATCATTTCACTGACTTTCTGGTAGGACTGACATCAGTGTTTCCTCCTTTGGCAGATGAGGAAATGGAAGAACTAAGATGCAGGGAAAATGTTGTGGCCCCAACTCAGGATTCTGAATCGCATTCATGTTCTTAACCCCTCTGTGCATAGTAGGGTAATCCTGGTCCCCCCATTCAATAAACAACTAGAAGATAACTCAGTGGCACATTCAATGTCATAGCCCAAGTTGCATGAAAAGCAAATATGTTGGACCAAGCAAAGGAAATGAGTGTCATCTCAATCACACGTAGTCCTTAAATAATGTTCTATGTTCAGCTCTGCTCTGGATGTAGGGATGTCACAGTGACTCAGAAAGACATCTGCCTGCCTTTGCTTGCATGGACTTACAGCCTGGAGGTCGACAGAGGTGTTGATCACATGACTGCACACATGCGCAGTGTGAGAATGAGCATGGAGAGACCTGATACAAGAACGTCACAGTGGCTGCCATAAGGAAGTCACAGTCACACCTAGAGACGTCCTGTCCTTGAAGAGAAGCTACGTCATGGGAACAAACATCCTGCAGAGAATACCTGGGCAACTTCAGACATTTTTAATCTTATTCAAAGAATCAAAAAGGTAATAAGGTGGCAAGGAATCACCCAGCCTAAACTGATAAAAAGACAAGGACATAGCATCTGGTACAGTAGGTTAAGCTATCGCCTGCAACACCAGCATCCCATCTGGTGTCAGTTTGAATCCCAGCTGCTCTGTTTCTGATCCAGCTCCCTGCTCACGCATTTGGGAGAACAGCAGCACATATCCTACCACTTGGGTCCCAGCACCCACATGGGGCACCCAGATAGAGTTCTAGGCTCCTGGTTTTAGCCAATCCCAACCCTAATCACCACAGCCATGTGGGGAATAAACCAAAGGACTAGAAATCAATCTGTCTTTGTCTCTAATTTTGACTTTCAAATAAATTTTTGTAAGAGAGGGAAAGCCAAACACTCAAAAATATTTTTGCCTCCAAAACATTTTCTAAGCCAGAAGGAAAAGATAAGGGTGGATAGTAACTCCTCTAGAATGAAGACAGCCAAAATCAAAGCCTGGGCCTGGGCCCCAGCCACATAAAATGAGCTTACAGAGAGCTTCATTCACGGAATGAGGATGAAGAGGAAGAAAACAAGCCCTCTTACATGCCTGCAGCTCACGATCAAAGAGATTAAACAATTTTAAATTTGAATTAAGTGGTAGTAACCTAAAGACCAGCAGAAGCAAATGAAAATCTTCTTTGAAGAATTATTTCTCAATAATTTCTTAGCATTCCTAACCAGTACATAGTTAAGAAAAAGCCAGCATAGAGAGAACGAAGACATCCTGAACCAAACACAGACTCGCCACACCTCAGATAACAGAATCCTCTCCCAGGCTAGCAAACACTGATGACTGGGATGTATAGGAAAATTTTATTAAAATGGAAAACATCTCCAGGAACAACTGGTCTCAGAGCTGAAGGACTGTAAGACTTCACTGGACAATGCCAGCAAAGACCCCAGGAGGCTCCAGAACTTTTTCCCACCCAAGGCTTCTGTCCGCCAGATATTGTGCAAAGAGGTCAACACGGCTGTCAGTCCAGAGCACCAGGGGCGGGAGCATGGTGTGACATCTGAATCCTGAACAAGCTTCCTGCTCTAACTGGTCTCCAGTGTTCTACAGCGGCAGGCTCTGGTGCCCACAGGCATGGCTCCGTCTGGCCCCCGTCTTCCCCTTACCTCAGACCTGGAGGCTTCCAGGCCTCTTGCCTTCCAAAGACTGCTGCCCCTACAGGACAAAACGCAACCCGTGGGGAGAGGCTGTCCTCCAGCCTTCCACATCCTCTGGCAGGCAGTTTTTGAATTTGGGGAAATTCTACGTTCTACTGGCTGGGATTGCAGCAGCCATTGGTACAACTGTGGTGAAGGTGTTCCTGGTTGACACAGAATTAGCACCAAATCCGAAATGTTGGCATTCAAGTATGCTGGGAATACTACAGGAATCTTGTATCAACATGTACTGACCATGCTTTCTTGGACAGTCCTGAAAACAGTTTTGAAACAACAAAGGCTGGACTTACAGTGAAAAGACCCAAAGACTGGAGATCAAGGTGTATGACAAGTGACATCCCAGCATCTGACTGGCGTCTCGGACAAGCATCATGGCCTCTGCCCCACTAACACTCACCGAAAATGACTGTGGAAGAATTCGAGAGATTTTCAACAGCAGTGCAGGCCAACACACTCAGGTTTGGGAAGACAAATCTTGTCTCCTGCTCTCCTCTCACTCTCTGGAAACCCCTACTCCCCAGAGACTCAGGAGCAGCAGACATCAGTCCTCCACCTAGCAGACACTGAGACAGGCATGGGTTTACATCAAAGGTCCTGTGAAGTAGTGTGGCTGAGCCTGATTTCCTTTCACCTAGGGATTCACACAGAACCAAATGTATATGACCAAGTCCCTGCTGGCAGAATCTTCTAGAGAGTCCCTGGACACTGGACAGTCTGAGCTGCCAGTCCACATGAATCGTGTAGCCTCAGTCAGCAAGGTGGCATGTGCATGTGTATGCGCCTGCACACACATGTATACATGTAGGAGGAAGGACAGGGCAGGGCCTCGGCAGGGCCAAGGTTTCTATCCCCAGCACAGCAATGAGCTCAGCACTGCACTGTAGTTTAGGTTCCAGCAAACACACCTCCAGAGCAGGGTGTGGCAGGACAAGTACACCTCCCAGTGCCTCACCAAGTCCCACCCTCTTTCCTCACATCGCTGGGTAGGAGGAGCTGAAGAAACACCACCCAGCCAGCACCCAGTCACCCCTACCTGCCACACAACGCTTACCCCACCCCCAGCCACCAAGCCTTTGTTCCTGCATGCCAGAGAGCTGCCCAGCCTGCCCTTCACCCCACCACACAGGGGATCATGGACAGGTCGTGACCCCATCAGGGTCTGTACTCTCCCACCCCCCAGTCTGAGCCTGCCCAGGAAGCCCTGAGGAGGGGCAGCAGGAAGACCACCACCAGCCTCAGGCCCTGCTAGCAGCACAGGGGCCTTTGAGGGGAAAGTTCATTTCGTCAATCAGCCCATTGTTGGCCTGCCAAGCGCAGGCTCGTCCTCCCCCAGCATGTCACTGGGTGCTGTTGACACAGATGTCAGCTGTCAAGGGTGCCCTCCGCCCTCTGCCTCCCTCCTGGGACGTCCCACAGGGACCAAGCACAAGGGCCTCTGTCGCAACCCTCTCCACCGGGCCCCTGGCGAGGAGCAGGATTGCCACACCCTCAGAATTGCCAAAACTTGACTGGATACTTCATCATGCAGATGGGCCACGCAGGCTGCTGCTGACACACACAGGCACGGCAGGTACTTGACTGCTTGCCAGGTGACGAAGCCCGGTGGAGCGAAACCTGCCGACTCCACGGGATCTGCAGGGCGAGCTTCCCCCACCCTCCTGACCAAGCAGCAGGTGGTGGCTTCTGGGACCTATTTCCGGGATGGGAAGGAAGAAGCCACCATCTGGGCTTGACCCATAGCATTGGCCACGCTGCCCAGTAGCCCCTTCACACTCTCCCCAAAGCTGCTCCCAAGAGAACAGAGGAGCCACGAAAGGAACCTACGGAGCACAGTCCCAGCAGGCACCATGCTTGCTTCTGTCCTTCACCAATCCCAGTGCTGCTTGGTGCAGAGCACAGCCAGACCACAGGCTCAGCCACGCACCCCAACACAGTTAGTGCTGGAATCTAGGGAGTGATGTTGCCCACTCATCTGTCATACCTGTGAACCCCAGACCTGCCCAGACGCTGTGGCTAGCCAGGCCTGTACGAAAGGGCACAGGAGTAAAAGAGTTAGCTTCTGGTCTAGAGAGAGAGAGACTGAAATGAAGACCCTAGCACAAGTCAGAATGAGTGCGCAGGGAATAGGTTCATTATAGGAGCCTTGAGGAAGAAGAGCATGGTGTGCTGGAGGGAACAGTGAGGGCAGGCTTCCCACCAGGCAGGGTCTGCTTCAGGTGAGCCAGGCACAATGGAGGAAGAACAATGGCTGGACAAAATGGGGGGCTGTGTTGTGGTGCAACAGGCTGAGCTCCATCTGCGATGCCAGTATCCCACATGGACACCAGTAACAGGTAATACCTCCAGCAACAGTTGGAAACTATTTTAGGAGCCAAAGCTGTGGTATAGTGAGTAAAACTGCCACCTGCAAAGCTGACGTCCCCTATGGGCACAGGTTCCTGTCCCAGCTGCTCCACTTCCCATTCAGATCCCTGCTAATGGCCTGGGAAAAGCAGTGGAAGATGGTTCCAGTGCCTCGATCATTGTCACCTACATGGGAGACCTAAATAAAGTTCCAGGCCATTTGGGGAATGAACCAGTGGATGGAAGAGCTCGCTCTCTCTCTCTCTCTCTCTCTCTCTCTCGGTATGTATGTGTATGTCTCCCTTTTCCTCTCTTTTGACAACTCTGAAACAAATTAATTCTTTTTTTTAAAGCAATTACAAATGGACAGCAACCAAGTGTTGAGGATACTCAATCTGGAGCCACAGTCTAGCTGACACTCCTGGGAGAACTGACCATCACTGCTACTGTTTGGTTATGAAGACTGAGGCCTGTAGTGGGAGGGGGTACCCCAAGAGGATGCCCTGGGTCAGCCTCAACACATGCTGTTAGGCACACTCACAAGCCCTTCCCAAGATCAGGCAAGCTTCTGCACCTGGAGGCCAATCCCACAGAGATGTGGTAAGAGGCTGGGAAGAGAGGCCAGAGTGAGGAGCCAGGCAGCCACTTGGCCGAGCTCTGGCCAAGGATGGGGTGACAGCATAGGTCTTTGCATCTTCCAGTTTAGAAATACCTGTGAAAAAACTCCTTGAAACCTTGTTTGATTTTGAAATTTCTTCGAGATTAAAACCAAATCTGGTTTTGACAAGTTGACACCTTTAGCGCTGGCCTAGTGTTCCCTGTCCTGATAACCTTGGCAGCCAGATCCATGAGCCCTAATCTGCAGGGACTGGTACTGCATGGGGCTCTGCCATGGGCAAAAACTGCTGACAGGAGGACAGGAGGCAGCCCGTGTGGCAAGACAGACAAGGCACACGTCAGCTTCCTCTCTGGTGCTCCAGCCCCAGACCCCACCATTAGCCTGGTGTCTGGCATGCTATTGCATCTTATGAATACACAGCCCTAACTGTATTCTAAAATTATTCAAGCACTGAGGGCCACAGTTTACTACTGAGTGAGGTCAGGCCCAGGGTGCCTCCTTCGGCTAAGCTCCACCAACAGCTTTGTTAGGGAAGATCTCTGAGCTCCAAGACTGCAGCCTTGGTGCATAACCCAGATGGACATGTGTCCAACAAGCCCACCAGGACCCCAGCCCAAACAAGTCAAGGTACTTTCTCTTTTGTGACAGGGAACAGGTGTCTGGGCACAGAAAACCACAGAAGGAGCACCCAGAGCTGCAGAACCAAGGTCCTAGTTCTAGAAAGTTCTTCCAAGGGTGTGTCTCCTCACCTCCCTTCTCAGTACCCCATCATACTCTGAACATTAGGCTGGCACCAAGAATGGCACCCAGTGTAGTAGTGAAGAATCTAGAATGCCAACCTGCTTCTAAGGCAGGATTTCCTCCCTGGCATATAGGCAGACAAGATGGACAAGACCTTTCAACGCTGGAGAACCCCTGAGATGTAGCAGTGGCAGGTGTCACCCTGAGCTACCTGTAGTAACCATCCTCAACATCTTTACCCATGGAAGTTAATCATCTCACACTATAGAGCAAACAGCCCCAGCAGGTGTGCAACTCAAGTTCTAAGGCCATTGTGCACTTGGATACCATGTGACAAACACCTACACACCCTCTCCACTGGTCCACTCTATGTCTTGCATGCTCACTGAGCAGTAGGCACTGCAGCAGCTCCTAGTCCAGTACAGGAACACATTCCCCTGAGGAGGAGCAATGGAACATTCACTCGGGCTGCTCTCAACCCCAGTCCTCCAGCTCTGAGCCTTGCTGCAGCCTCAGCACAATTGGAGACCACAGACATTGACCCCGAGTCAACCCTGTAAGCTGCCTCAGCTCTCCCATCTGTTCAGCAGGGTAACAGGAGGTACCCTGGGTGTCACTACAAGCCAAGAGAAGGGGTCCACACACCAGAGGTGACACCCCTTCTCACAATCTCCCCACTGCCCCTTCAGGAGAATGGGAGCCATGGTCCCCTCGTAAGCGAGTGTTCCTGAATATGTCCTCAATGTCCTCTCAGTGCACAGCCACTCTAAACAGACCTGGCTGGGCCACCTACCCCTGCTCTCACCAGCGTCGTGCCACAGCCCAGCCTGCAAGCCACTCACCCTCCCTCCCTGGGCAGAGGCAGGAGAAACACACAACTCAACACCCTCCTTAATGCTGCTCCACTTCGGGGCTAAGACAGTGCAGGGAAGGAGGCAGATCTTCGCTGTGACTCACCTGCCAACAGGGTCACTGCCCACAAGACCAGGGCCAGTGACCTGGGGGTAACCCTGGGAGTGTGAAAGAAGAGTTCTTTTCTCTCTCTTAAAATCTCTCAGCCTGTATCTACCACAGCTCCAGCTCTCACCACTGGCGTGAAACCCTTCAGATGCTAGGCTTTGGCAAGTTCCAGAGTTCCCATTTGTAACTGTTCACAGTTCTGCAGGTGCATCGGTCGCACCTGTTTCACAAACTTAATCCTCATAATCAACCTACAAAGCAGACCTCTTTTTTATTATTATTATATCCACTTTATAGATGAGAAAGAGGAGACCCAAATGAAGAAACATGGCCAAGGTCCCAACAGCTAGTGAATGACAAGCCCGGGAACCAAATCCAGGCACTGTGACTTTAATGTCATGATCTTAATCTTCACATTGTCACCCAGAGGGAACCTGACTTAGGAAAGTGCTTCATGAATTGTTTTCCAAAGAGCCACAGGACTACAGGATGGTACCTGAGGAGGCACTGAAGAAGGGAAAAAAAATAGAGGCAGCCACAGCTCAGGTTCTCTGCCTTTCTAACTAAAACAAATTTCTTAATGTAGAATCTCCATTCTTACAAACACATGGCCTAGCTTCCTTTTCAAAATTTTTAT
The DNA here is from genome assembly GCF_030435755.1 of Ochotona princeps. Taxonomy (NCBI): domain Eukaryota; kingdom Metazoa; phylum Chordata; class Mammalia; order Lagomorpha; family Ochotonidae; genus Ochotona; species Ochotona princeps. The sequence goes on from NC_080850.1 coordinate 34,881,210, forward strand.
TTGAAAGACAGATGGGAAAAAAAACAACACGTTTTGATCTCTCATCCACTGGTTTACTCCCTATGTGTCCCTAACAACAGGAGCTGTGTCACGACAAAACTAGGAGTTAGGAATTCAATCTAGGACCAAGTTACTTGAGCCATCACCCCTGTATCTGAGGGGCTCATTAGCAGGAACCTGGAATCAGATGCAGAGCCAGAACTCGAACTTAAGGCCTTCTATAGAGGGTGAGGGCATCCCAAACTGCAAACACCCATGTGACATCTGTCAAAGTTTAGACTTTCAATCTGGTTGTAAAAATGGACCCCATCACCAAATACAGTTCTGAAATCCTCTCTAGGAGATGCGTCCGTGCACAGTGAGGCTGCTTGTTCCCAACGCATGAGGCACGGGGGAGCTTGTTCAGATCTTGGAGGCTATTGGAGTAGTGCAGCTCAGAGTTCTCTGTCTCCATGCCCTGGAATCCCCCTGCCGCTTGCTCTCCTTCCTTCCCTAACCCTCATGGACCCAGGTAAGCATAACCCAAGAGCTTGGAATACATCTGCTACCAGCAGGTAGACCGGGGAGCCCGATTACGCACACCCTCTCCTCAGCAGTGCTGAGCAGCAGCCCTGGAGGGAGGAGCTGGGAGTGGGTTTTGGTCTGAGTCAGCCTCACCCTCTCAGCCCATGGGGAGCCCAGGCCATCACCACAGCTGCATGACCAGCAGCTTCACCTGTCCTCTTGTACAGAGGGAGGTAAGGTGTGCAGGGCCTCCTTCATGAGGGCTCTAGTGTCCTGCCCCCTCCCTACTGGCCCATAAGCTCCTGGAGTATGGAGCTGAATGCTACTCACCTCCCACTCCTCCAGGCAGGGGTGGGATGGAGGGTGGGGGAACGACTGTTGGGCACACCTGCGTGGCTGGGCTGCAGCCAGCCACTTGCAGAAGCTGGTGCTGATGGGTCTGGAGCTGATGGGCACTCAGGATCTACCAGCAATGCACTCAGACCCACTGTGCACATCCACATGCATCACTGGCAACTGCTTCTGCCTCTCTCACACCTGAAGGTGAGTCAGGGGCCCCTCCTTATCTTGCATGGGGACAGAGGTGGAAGCTTCCAGAGCCCTTAGCCAGCATCCCTAGAGCAAAAGCCATGCCCCGTCCTGCTTTCCCTCCTCAAATGCCCCATGTCAGGGAGGAGGCACAGGGAGCTGACTGGTGATCACACAGGAGTGGCTTGCCTACAGCCACAGCAGTGTCCATCCACAGCAGACTACTCCTGGTCATCCTTCCCCTGCTACACCAATCCTCAAACATGGGTGCTGATGGTCCTGGAAGGTACGAATCTCACCCCACCCCTTCCCCACCCACCACACACCAAATAAAATCAAGGATAACAGGAGTCAGCTCAGAGAAGCTTGCAGGGGGAAGGGGGGCTTGGTTACCATAACGTATCCCCCCTTCACTCCTCTGGGTCCCCTCTGGAGAGAAGAAGCAGGAAGCTGACCATGCCCTGATGCCCACTCCAGGAGAGGCTCAGCCCCAACCCAATGTGTACCTGCAGCATCCCCAGAGCAGCCCCATGCATCTGGAATGGCACGGAAGGACAGGTGCCAAGGCCCTGGAGGGCAGGCAGCCTTCAGTGTCCCCACTCAGCCTCATCAACACCAGGAGTGGGTCCATGAGTCTCCACCAAGGTTTCCCCACCCCCAGCACCCGGTTAGTCCAGCATCTTTCTCGACCCCCACACCAGCAATCACTCCCAATTACATGATGTGACAAGGAGCTGGGGCTGGGGCACTTAGCTCAGGCCCTGCATTATGCAACGTTTCTAATCCTCTTACTTAAGGTGGAAAACCGATACGGCACTACGAGTTCATGTGAATGACTGGAAAAATAATTCCAAGAAATAAAAACATCACCATCAAGATCACCTTACAGGCCCCCTGAAAGGATTCAAAGATGCATACTTTGAATTTTGAAAAGCCCTCTGCTGAATTTCCCTCAAGCCCTGCTGAGGCCATGGCTCCCCTAGGAAGAGTAGTGACTCCCTGGAAAAGAAAGGACACCCCTGTGGCTCACTGGTTGGGGACAGGGGTCAGGGGAACAACATCAGCTGGAACCGCGGGGCCACCATTGGCTCCTTGGTCCCACAATACTCCATCCATGCACAGCCCTGGGCAGGTGCCAGCTCCCAAAACCAGGACTCACCCACTACTACCTTAGCCCCAGTGTCCAACCCTTCTAGACATATACTAAGACCCCACAGGACACAGGGTTACCCCCATAGTGAGGGCTGCGGTCGCTGGGACAGCTCAGGCAGCTGCTGGGACCTCTCCACCGCCAACTGGGGGCATCAGTCCCTGCCAGGCCACCAAGCCCTGATACCCTGCCCTGTGGCCAGCAGTAGTGTTCAGGTGGCCCGGCCTTGGGCCCTGGCCTCGGACACCCAAGCCCCCGTGCATGGGAGGGAACAGCCCGGCACCAGCAGGTACAATTACAGTGGCTGGGCCCATTAAACTTTGGGAATAAAGAGCTGGCCTGGTAATTACCCCTAATCCCCTTGGAGCTTTGTCTGCTAGCAGCACTGCCCTAAGCCTAATGGTGTGAGATAAGTGGCCAGGGTCCCCAGCCCTCCTGAGAGCCGCCTCGAGCAACAAGGGGCGCTCAGTCTTCATGAGCCCACCATGTCATTCCTAAAAGTCTTTTGATAGGACCCTCAACAAAGAGGAGTCCCCAGCAGACAAGGAGGTCCCTGGGGCTACAAGGTAGCAAAGGACGACAATGCCTGGAAGAATCTGGTGTTTGGTCAGCAAGACTACTGCCACCGTGGACCCAACAGCCACATTCAGTCATGCCCAAACATAACTCCTGCCCCCGGGCAGCCAGGACATGGTGAGAGTCATACAGGGACCTCCAGCTGTGCCATGTCTACCCTGAGCCTTGTGGTTCAGCAGCCTGCTTGCTGCAGACATTTCTGAGTCACTCCTGGGTGCAGGCCCATCCTCAGCTTTCTCTCACCACCGTAAAATACGACAGTGTGCTCCATGACCCAGGACCCACCAGGGTCCAGTCCACAGACAAGTGGCGTTGCCTTCTAATTCCATTGTTCACCAGCTGTTTCAAGCCCCTGGGTATGGTGCAGCCCTGGTCCTCAGGACCTCATTCACAGTCTCCCGTTCAGTATTGGCATCCTGAGTGCCACAAGGAGGCGAAGTGGATCTGGGGTGCAGCTCAACACCAGCACAGGGAAGACGGGCCCTGCACGGGCCTGACTCACCCCCCCCACTCACTCACTCACACACTCTCTCTCTCTCTCACACACACACACACACACACAGAGTTCTCCACACCACTCCTTACTCTGTCTGGAAGAGGTCACCTCTCATGACCATCCCCAAAACTGTTTTCTCTCCAAAGCCAGAAAGCCAAACTTTCAGGTAAAAACCTCCCAGTGTTCAGTACCGGTAATTAATCCCAATGAGGTAAAGCATTGGATGGACCTAGCTAATGCATCTCAGGCTCTCAGACGACAAGAGCTGCTGCCCTAGATGTTTCAGTTCTCAGGGCGCTCTCCCCTCAGCTCACACCAAGAGCTCCCTGGGAGCACAAATGTCCACAACATGTTCATCACAGCATTGCCGGCACCTTGCACAGGGCCTGGCACATGACCAGTGTTTGGAAGCCATCAAATGAAGCCAAGGGCACCAAAGTTCAATCAGGTGACACAACTGATGAGCACAGAGCAACGAGGAGCAGCCAACCACAGGCTCCAGGCCTAGTGCACCTGCTACAGCACCATAGGACCAGCTCTCAGCCCCAGTCTGTTATGCTCATCAAAAGAACACTTGTTTCACTCCATAATTCTCTCTTTTCCATGGCTGAAGTCTAAATCCCATTGTTCAAATTAACTTCTGCAAAGAATCCCTAAACACAGCAGGGGCATAAAGAAAGCTGGGCCTCAAACCTCTCCACCACCAGGCACGACAAAACAGGATGCACACCCACAGGTTAGACATCAGGGTTTCCAGAGCTTATTAATCATTCCCCTCCACCAACCCTACCACCTCACCCCAGGCCAAGAACAACGTCCCCCTAAGAGGAGCACCTTGGGACAGCTCTTGTGGCACAGTGAGCTAAGCCGCTGCTTGTGTCACCAGCATCCCAACTTCTCTGCTTCCAGCAACCTGCCAACGTGCCTGGAAAGATTCCTTCGGACAGCCTAAGTACTCAGACCCCAGCCAACCACATGAGAGACCAGGATGGAGTTCCTGGTTCTTGCCTTTGACCAGGCCAGCCATTTGAGAAGTTAACTGTGGATGGAAGAGGTGGGTGGGTAGGGGTGTGTTTATCACTATTTCAACTAAATGAATACATCCTAAAAACAGAACAAAGAGGTGTCATCCTGTCTCTCACTCCAAGGCCCCTCATTCTGGTTTCCTGTATTCATTAAGCACAAGGTGGACGCAGAACCCTAGCTCAGAGCTCCTGCTGAACATTCTAACACACACACAGCTACCAGTGCAAGAGGCCAAAGCATGAGGTTTAAACCGCCAGTTCCTCATATCAGCTCCGATACTGGCTGTACCCATCACCCACGGGTGCGTAACTGTTGCCACACACCCAAGCAGCTTAAAGATGTACTTATCTAATGATTTGTAAGTCAGGAGGCTGGACTTCACAACAGAATTATCCAAAAGCCTGTGGCCTTAGGTCAAGACTCCAAACCGGGGTGGACTGAGATCTTCCAATCCCATTATGCCCCTGGCATGGCTCAGTCCCTCACAGCCCCCTGGACTAAGAGGGCGGTGGGGATGCAGGAAGGGGTTCTCGCAGGCTCTCAGATGGCAGCCACTTTAGCTCCCAGCTTGCTGTGAGGGACCTCCCTCAGCTCCTTGCCACATGGGCTTCTCATCCTGCCACTTGGCACATTGGAGCCATCTATGCTACGGCTATTACAATCTTACACAACGCATCATGGAAGTGACAACCTGTCACCTTCACTGTACTTCATTCTTGCGAAAGAAACCACAGGCCCTGCCCACACTCCAGGCAGGGGAATCCCACCGGATACAGGAAGAGGGGACAAGTAGGCATTATTTACCCAATGCAAATAATAAAAAGTTTTCTTGCTGAAGTCTGAAAGAATCAAGAGAAGGGGAAAGATGGGCCGTGCCCACACAATGGTAGAAGCAGACAAGTGCATCCGTGGGTGACACACACTCAGTTTCCAGCACTCGGCTGCCTCCGCCTGCACTGGCTCAGCCTCCAAGAAGCAAGGTAGAGAGAGCTAGAACTCAGCAAGGCCCAACACTTAGAGGTAACAGGGAAGCTCAAAGACTAAAGTGTTTCTGGAGCAGAGAACAAACTGATTTGGCAGAGACCCCAGCATGGTAGCCTAGCGGCTAAATCCTCAACTTGTATGCACCGGGATGTCATATGGGTACTGGGTTCTTATCCCAGCTGTTCCACTTCTCGTCCAGCTCCCTGCTTGTGGCCTGGAAAAGCAGAGGAGGATGGTTCACGTCCTTGGGACCCTGCACCCACATGGGAAACCCAGAGAAGGCTCCTGGCTCCTGGCTTCAGATTGGCTCAGCTCCCGCCATTGTGGCCACTTGGGGAGTGAAGCAGCAGATAGAAGATCTTTCTCTGCATTTCCTTCTCTCTTTAAATCTGTCTTTCCAATAAAAATAAATAACAAAATCTTTTTAAAAGTTTTGGCAGTGAGGGCTGGCACTGTGGCATAGTCAGTTAAGCCTCCATCTATGGTGTCAGCGTCCCATACAAGCACTAGTTGGAGCCCCAGTTGTTCCACTTCAGATACAGCTCCCTGACCATGTGCCTTGGAAAGCAACATAAAATGGTCCAAGTACTTGGAGCTCTGCCACCCATGTTGGGAATCCAGGATGGAGTTTCAAGCTCCTGCCTTCAGGGCTGGCCCAGCTCCATCCATTCAGGCTATTTAAGGAGAGAAACAGCAGTAGGAGGATCTCTGTGTCTCTCCTCTCTATGTAAAGCAAGTAAATCTTAAAAACAAGTTTGTAGCAAAGTTTGTAGGAGTAGTTACACCAACAGGTTTATCCCAAACTCAAACAAGAATGTGGAGGACCCACGGAAATTAACATGGCCAACAACAAAATCCCACACATCCCTCTTTTTCTTCTGGCTGTAGGAGTGACACGTACCAGGGTGAAGATTGTAACTCCTCCCTGCAACCAACAAGCTCCTAAGAACACTCCTGCAGATGCCATAGAGTCGCCATCCAAGCAGGAAGGTTCTGACCGAACCCCCATGACAGGGAATCCCAGTTGTGCCCCAGTCCCAGCCCAGCCCAGCCCAGAGAGCTACCAGCAGGCATTTCAGTTCCTTATCTCAAACACGAATCAAGAAGCCCCAAGCACCAGGAAGACAACACCCCTAACCCAGAAGAAAGATGGGACCTGCAGAACCATGGAGAACTGCAGAAAAACCTATAATTTCTACCTGCAGAGAAATTAGACATGAAGATGAAATTTTTTGTTCTGAAAAACAAAAACAAAAAAAATCTGCTAAGTTTTTCATCAAATGCGAAACAGGAGCAAACCAATAACAGAAGGTTGTAAAGCATGGTCTAGAACGGAAGTTTTCAGTGTGGTCCTCATGCCCAGGAGAGTCCCCAGAGCCCCTTCAGGAAGTCACAAAGAACACTAGGGTCTTGATCCCAAAACTGACAGGGCACAACAGTACCAGAGCAGCTGCAGGTACAACTACGGCAGCCATTCAGGAGGTGAGGCCGGCCAGCTGGACAAGTGGGCACTCTGTCCTTCCCTGTATGGTGAGACAAAGAGTAGTCCAGTGTGGTTCAGCATGGTCCAGCACAGACCCGAGGAAACAGGGAAGGGTATCAGTCTCTTTCAATACCACATGTTGAGTATGTCCCTTATGATTCCAGCGGATGAAATAACAAAGTACTATCGAAGGCTGCCTCCAAGATAAGCACCTGTGTGACCGCCTGGGCTGCAGCATAAACTAGCCACTTATCAGAAAGCCTGCTTTCTAACCAAAAGAACCCTGACTATCCAACTGAGGTGAGGCCACCATGGTGTTCCAGTGACCAAGCCACCAACTTCCAATGCTAGTGTCCTGTATCAGACAACCACTGCCATGTTCCAGTCACTCTACTTCCCCTCCAGCTCTCTGCTAATGCACCTGGGAAGGCAGCAGAAGGTGGTGCATGTGCTTGCTCCCCTGCCACACACTGGGAGGCCAGCATGGAGCCGCTGGCTCCCGGCTATAGCGTGACCCAGCCCCAGCCAACAGAGCCATTTAGGAATTGAACGCCAGCAGATGGAAGATCTCTTTCTGTCCCTATGTCACTCTGCCTTTCAAATAAATCAATAAATCTTAGTAACAATTAAAAAAAAACAAACTGGGGCATTTGGCAGAAATGATTTCTAGGAAGTGAACAGCATAAGCCTATCAATGCCGAGGGAATAAGTCTTTGTTCCTCATGGTAAAACTCAAACTGAAGAGCGCCATGAGAGTTGTGGAAAACTTTCCTCTCACACTGAGCTTGAGAGCTTTTGAATGTGTACTTTTCAGTTGAGATCAGTGGCAATATTTACAAATCTGATTGTGTGATATTATGTAAAGAAATGTGTCAACATTTGCACGATGTGTATAGCTCAGCGAACCAATGTTTTGCAAAGGATCAATGAACGTTACCGGGGCAGTCACATGTTCTACTACAGGCAACTCCTAAGAACTTAACTAGTGGTAAGTTCCTGTGTAATAGCAAAGGATATCCACAATGATCAAAAAAGCTATTAAAATAGTCTTTCATCTTTTCCAGCTATCTATCTAAATGCAACCAGACTTTCTTGATATACTTCATATCACAACAGACTGAATGCACAAATACCTCAGTATACATTTGTTTGCTGTCAACCAACATATGAAAAAAATGTATGAGAAAATGACATTTTCATGAAATGATTTTGTTTTAAAAAATACGTTCATAAGTTTATTCATATTAACATGTAAAATATTGCTTAAAATTAATTAATACTTTTAAATTCAGTATTAATTTCCAATGTGTTAAACATCAATAGACAGATTCCCACAAAGCACACATTTGGGATTCTTGATGACTGCTTCAGGATAAAAAGTTCTCGGATAAAAGAAAACTTGGGAAATGGGCAGATTAAGTACTGTTGGTATTGAGAAAAATATGACAAGAGGAGAAAAGCACAAGGTTAATTGGGAGGTCACTCTAGGAGAGTCGATGATTTCTTAAAAGTCGAAAAAGAGAAAAAATGATCAGGTTTTAAATATGCACACACATCCACAATATTAATATTTGCAGCAGGGCCTAGCACTCAGTCTCCACAAATACTGAGAGACCCCTGTAACGCTAAGCTGATTGAACCAGAACAGCACATCAGGAGGCTGGGGGTTGGGCCCAGTGGTTAGGGTGCCACCTAAAACACCAGAATCCCTCATTGGAACACTCGTGTTTAAATTCAGTATCAGCTCCCAATTCCAACATCCTGCTAACACACACATGAAAGGTAGGTAGGTGTAATGACTCAAGTGTTTGGGCCCCTGCCACTCCAAGTGGGGGATTTAGGTGGAATTCTCAGCTCCTGGACCAGCCCTGATTCCTACCCCACCCCCATGACATTCCAACCTGGACTCGCACTCCCCCGCCAAGCCTCAGGTTACCACACATCTACCTCTCTTATTGCGCACACACAACAATTCACATGCACTTACAGCAACACTGCGGACCTCAGACCCCTGAAAGTTGTCAGTGGGCGAGAAGGGGAGAAGGGGTTGGTGAACAGGCAGTGTCACACTGCACTTGGCCTAGGATGACAGTGAGTCTGGGGAGAAGAACCAACTTGTCTGCAATCATACAGCAAGGCCCCAGGGGGCCTGAATCACCCTCTGGCAGCGCCTCCAACCACACCCCAGGGGACCCCTCCTTGTCCACACCCAAGCTTGGGGTTCATCTCTTTGCGAGGAGGAGGAAGCACCCAGAGGTTTACCGAGGCCAGCATGGAATTTACTCTCGGTAGCAGCAAGGAGCTGGGAGACGGACACGGGAACACAGTGTGTTCCACACAGGTGAGGGTGGGGCAGGGCGGAGGTTCAGGTGCCAAGACAACACAGGTCAGGGAGAGTGCTGTGACCTGGGAGCGAGCTGTAAGGCAAGAGGACTTGGAGCTGCTCCTGGGGATAGGAGCGAGGCTGGGGTGGCCACAGATACCGACCAGCAGCCCGCAAGGCACCCGGAAGCTTTGCTGCCATCTGTTGCATCAGCAATTGCCAGAACCATCCTGTCCAACAGTCTTTCCTGCTGTCGAGACCACATCATGCCCAGGGCAGGGCGTGGAGCAGATGCCTGTCCCATGAATCTGTGAGTCCAGTTAGCCAACTGCCACTCCATGGGGGTAGCTGCTGGACCGACTCCACCCATGTCACAAAAAGCGCCAGCTTCCTTCTCACAACAAGCATACACTGCCATGGAAACCAGTGACTTTTCTCAAGGACCTGGTCTATGGACCCAGGGAATCCTATCAAGGGTCCACTGCCCCAAGCAACATAGTGTCTTACTGGATCAAGGTCTTTGAAACAGGATCACCACCTCTATAGCAGTCACTTCACCTGTGAGCTGAGGGAGGCGGGTGGCAGGAATGCACAGTGTCGGGAGGCTCCCCCAACCTAGTGAAACTGCCAGGTGGGTGGGGACCAGCAGGCTGCCCCAACAGGCCCTGCAGGGGAGTCTCATGCCCTCCTTAGAACAAAGCTGACACTTTTCTCCAAACCAGATCAGCACAGCTGGTGGCATGAGCTCTTGCCACCAGCATCGGATCCCTCCAGGATCATTTCTTCACTGTGTGTTCCCTGCCCTCCGCCCCATCCCACCACCCCTCACTGTGTTAAATCTCTGCACAGATGTAGATGTCTGTAATACAAAAGTTCTTCAGAATGCTCATGGAAAATGCCATGTGCAAGTGTCTCCGGGCACAAGGACATTTTGTAATCCACAAATCCAGAATTCTTTCCTAGTAAGCATTTGAAGCCCTCAGGTCCGATAGAGGAAGGAAAGCAAGTCAGCTCACAGCCAGCTGCAGTCACGTGAGGTGCCTCGGACGGTTCTTCTCGGGACAGCCCTCCCCTGGCCATCTTCTGGAAGGATGGTCCAGCCCACTCCAGGGGAGCCAGGAGCTCAGCCAGCCACTGCCCCCCAGCTGAATTCACACCCAGGCCCTGCCCCCAGGGGACACTCAGCAGAGGAGTCCCCAGGGAGTTGCTCCTTGCGTCCCTCCTGGTCACTGCCTGATGCACTTCTGTGCCCTCCTCCTGCTCAACTACAGCCACATCCATCACCCACACTCTGAAATCCCAGAGCTCAGCTCTGCTCCACTCTCCACCAGCAGCCTGGCCAGGCTCCGCCTCTGGCTCCTCCCACTCCTTTTCCCCATCAGTCTCCAGACTGGTGGCTCAGGGTGCTGTCTTCTAGTTTCTCATTCCCCATTTCACACTCCAACCCCTGATGGGCTCTGCCTGTCTTCCCAAGGCAGTGGGGAGGGAGGGGGTCCCCCAGGAGCATGCCACAGGCAGCCCCAGCTGGAGACCTGGGCCTGCACCATGGACCCCTCTGAAAGCCTCATGAAAGCATTCCAGGATGCAATAAACCCGTCAGGCCCTGGCTAATTTATATCTGAGCGGATGAATTCCCATTTTTTAGAATGTAAATGTTTAGATTGCAGCATTCCCCTGCCTCGGCATCCGGGGTCCTGGCACGTCAGTGATGAAATCGGCCGCTTTTCCATGGGGAGCCTTACATGGAAGAGCCCAATGTGCCAGTACCCACTGCCAGGAAGATTCCAGCACGACCAGCACATGTGCAATCCCCTCATGGCCAAGGGCAAAACACCTGGCTGGTTCCACATCAGGAAGGTCCCCAGGGGCTCTCACAGAGGCCGGGAGGCAGAAGGGTGCTCCAGAGGCAGGGCTGGGAGTGCGGAGAGCAGCACACCCCTGCTAGGTATTCTAAGCCCCACTCTCCTTCTCCAGCTTCTCTCCAAAGGACTTCTCATCTGCTCCGGCCTCAATTACATTTTATTAGATCTCTGCATTGTATAAACAGGCAAGAGGGATAGATTAGCGGGAATAAATATAACACAAAATCCAAGACAACAGTCCAGTTTGGCTGACAAAGCCGGCAACAGCCCACTGCCCGCTCTGTCCAGGGCTGCAGATACCAGTGCACGAGGCCAACCCTGCCATCCAACACGCTGGGTGGTCCCAGCAAGGAGGACAACTCCCAGGCAGACTGTCTCCACCAAGGGACCCACGACTGCCTTTTGGACAATCAGCTCCCCAGGAGTAAGGAAGCTTAGGGGAGAGCCCCCAAAGCCATGCCGTGCCATGTTTCACGCCAAATGCCCATGAGAACAGGCAGGAGACCTGCAAGCTGACCAAGTCAGGCTAAGAACACTCCACCCTCCCACTTCCAAAAAACAGGGTGAAAAGTGCAGAAACCCTGCAGGAGGCAGATTCAGAGTCCCAGGAAGCAACACGGTATGGTGCCTAGAGCATTGGCTGCACCGTGACTCCAGTCTACAGCTTCCTGTCCCTGTCCTTGGGCAAGTCACCTCACGCCTCTGAGCCTCTGGTCACACCAAGATGCCAATAGGGATGGGTCCTGAGTATAGCAGTTAAACACTGCTTGGGACACCTGTGTTCTCTATCTGAGTGGCTGGGCGTGAGCCCCAGCTCTGCTTCTGGTTTCAACTACCTGCTCATGTCCACTCTGGGAGGCAGCCAGTGATGGCCCAGTACATATGGGGGGCCTGGACCAACTAGGGACCTCTGGCCCAGTCCTGGCCATTACAGGCATTTGGAGGAGTAACCAGTGCATTGCAGTACTCTCCTCTTGCCTCTAGTCCACAAACCAGTTAGAAATGACCATACAGATGCCCTGTCACCAATGTGCTGAAGCTGCTTAAATGGGCCTTGACCCAGGATGCAGCTGCCTCACCCTGCCCCTCCCAAGCCTGACCATGGCCGGCTCTTCCTGCTACCTGGGGCCAGCCTCCTCCAAGGCTGACAGACCCCTTGGGTGGAAGTAGAAGCTAATCTTCTTCAGACCCTTGTCCACACTCCTAATGATAAAGGACTGTATGTGCCAACACCACCATATTCCTGCAACACCCACTCCCTTCTCCAAGTGCCATGTGCAATGAGATTCTCCTGCTCCCTCTTATGGGGGCCTCCTGCATGCACTGCAGCCTCAAGAAGCTCATACCCTCCTGACCGGAGCCTTCAGGGAGCACCAGCCCAAGGCCTGGCACAGAGCAGGTCCATCACGTCATCCCCCTGCAGCTGACGATCAGTCCTCTTGGAATGTGGGACCAGAATAGCACCTAACTCACCTGATTCTTATAAAAACCCGACTTGAATTTCTTTCTGCCTTCCTTCAACTGCCCCCCCACACACACATACACACCTGTGGGACTCCTACCAGGTACTCGGCAGCCTGCTAGTGGCATAGGGTATGGCACACTGATGAACAAGGGCCATGCCTCTATGGGGTTTCCACTCCCATAGGAGCCAACAGATACCAAGAAATGAACAAAGGAACTGAAACTTGGAGAAGGCAGAGTGAGATAGGAACTGCGGTAGTACAGGGAGGTTTGCTCTGGGTGGAAGATTCAGGGCAGGGGGCTGAGTGTACATGCCCAGCACAGCTAAGCTCATGGGACCCAGGGCCCAGCACACAGTGAGGATGTTCCTGCCTCACGGTGCAGCTGGGCTCACAAAGGGGCCAGCAAGAACCCCATATCTCCAGGGCCTTACTGCCACTTCTTTACCCAGGGTGACTCCAGCTAAGGCTGTGAAATCCTCCCCTCTCCTCCTGCATGCCCTGCCATGGGCCTGTGCCTGTCCTGCTCACAGCTGGGCTCCGGCAGGTAAACCAAGGAAATTGAGCCTCAGGAAAGGCTGCAGAGGTGGCCCAACTCGGCCCCAGAACAAACCCACCCCACCCTACACACAGAGAAAAGCAGAAAAAGCAGGTCCTGCTATGGCCAGATTCACAGTAAAGCCATGTCACACACTGGCTTGCAAAGGCTTCCCAGGCTGCTCCTGGCCCACTTCTTTCCTCGAGATGGGTGCCAACCCGCACCTCCCACCCCACCCAGCCCAATGCCTTTCCTTTTCCTGCTCTGCCAGGACTATGTCACCCACCTCCATAACCAGCTCCAATGCCCTCCAGCTCGCCACACCTTAGCTGCCAGGGCAGTGGGCCAGACCTGCTAACCCCACTGTGCATCTGACACATCTGAGGCCGAGCCAGGTCACTGTGGGGCCACACACCAGGCCATACACCTATTATAGAGCCAGGCAGGTCCCTCGGGTCCAGGACAAACTGACTGGTTATCCACTGCGTGGCTGTGGCAGGGGGACAACCTTGCCACCAGGACAGGGTTGAGATGGCAACTGATGCACTTCATCTTACCCCTGCATGGCACACACCCTAAACCAGCACCACACAATGCCCCGAACCATGCTGCAAGGGGCAGACATGCCCAGCAAGCATTTATGTGCTATTGGCAGGCTGGGACACAGCAGAGCCTCCAAGTCAATCAGAAGGGTGGGGAGGGAACAGGCTAAAGGTCAAAGCAAGGAGGGTCAGCGACCCTGGACCCAAATCCAGTGATGCTGACAGCACAGTTAAACCCATGGGATCCAGGGCCCAGCGCTTGGTTAAGATGCCCCACCTCACAGTGCAGTTGGGCTCACAGAGGGGCCAGCAAGAACCCCATCTCCAGGGCTTTACTGCCACTTCCTTATGCAGGGTGACTGCTAGGGTGTTCAGGCTACAGGCTTAGGATGCTCTTCCCACTCCCTATCATGGCCAGCCAGGGTTAGTAGTCAAATGTGGATTTAATACAAGATAGGGGAGGCTGTGACCAAGAACAGCAGGGGCACACAGCAGGGTCATAAGGACCTTCAGGGGAGGCCACGCTCACTCAGGTGGACCTCAAGTGCACAGCAGGTCTCTGGGTGGGTAGGTTCTGAGAAAAACAAAACCCAGGGTCCAGATAAGAGCAAAGCTAGATGTGCTATCCCTCCAGTCTCAGCACCACTTCTACCTCCAAGTCACCTGCTCCAGGGTCCTGATTCCTTCTGCCCCTTGATCAAGAAAGGAGCCTCAGGATCAGCATTGTCTGGCTTGAGTCCTGGCTGTCCCAATTCTGACCCAGCTTCTTACTCACTCATTCGGGAAAGCAGCGTAGAACAGCCCTATTATATGGGCCTCTACCACCTACCTGGGAAACCTGGATGGAGTTCCTGGCTTGTTGGCTTTAAGCCTGGCCCAGTCCCAGCTTTTGTGGGAATGAACCAGTGAATGAAGTATCTCTCTCTGTCTCTGCTCTCTCTCAGTCTACCTTTCAAATAAAATCTTTTTTAGAAATAAATAAATAAGGGATATCCAGGGGCAGGAAGCTCATAAATCCTGCCCCAGTAGCACCCTGCTCTCACCCATTCACAAGCCAAGCCACCCTTGGGCAGGCAACCTCTCCCGCCTGCTACAGCTCCCACAGGGCTGTCCATGGGCTGGGAGGCACATCCAGTGAGGTCTGCTCTCAACTGGGGCATGGAACCAGGTGGACTGAGAAGTGGTGATCCAGACAGCATTCTAGGAATGCCCTCCCTCCCACCACAGCCCTTGCACATCCAGGGCAGGCTTAACAAATGCCAACCAGACCCTGTGGTTTTTCACCCTTGAGCTTGCTCAGCTTAAGTATTTACCAAGAAGCCAGCGACAGGCGCAACCATGGAGACGCCACTGAGTAAGACCACACCCCTTCTCCAAGTCCCAGCTGCTCTGCTTCCTATCCCAACTGCCTGCTGAGGCACACCACAAGAGGCAGGTGGTGATGGATCAAGTACTTGGGTACCCACCATCCATGTGGGAGGCCCAGATAGTGGTCCTGGCTCCTGGCTTTTGCCCGGCAAAGCCCCAGCTGTCACAGACGTTGGGGACTAAACCAACAGACAGAGGATCTGCCCCTCTTTTTGTCCCTCCTCTTTGTCATTTTACCACTCTGCCTTCCAAATAAATAAATAAGTCTTTAAAAACAAAAAACAAAACTTGTCCCTGGAAATGACAACTACCACATCTGTTCCTGCTTTGGTGGTCCCAACAGGTGATGGAGCCACACGTCACCTTCCCATGGCTGGGAGGAAAGAAGACTGATTGGGCAGGATGTGTGACACCCCTGTGGTTGGTGTCTGCTCTCCAGATGGGCCTGTGGGGGAGAAGGGGGAGAACAGGGAATGCTGAGGCAGGCCTGGGACCTCCAAGGACACTCTGCTTCACTGTCAATCACAAATGTCACTATTCTAGGAAGCACTCAGCACAGCGATGGGCAGGCACCTGGAGACCCAAGCCACAAAGTGCCTTGCACTGCCCACCCGCCGCAATCTGCCACACCCTCTAGCCAGGCCTCTGTGCAGTGCACACTCACTCATGTCCGCACCACCCACCTCATGACTGGCTGGTTCTGCTGCCCCTCCCACTCACATGTTGAGACTCCATGTGCCCCCTCCCGATCCCATCACGAGGCAGAGGTGGCCCTGGTGACAGCCTAGGTCTGAAAAGGCGTCTGGTTCCCCCATCCTTCCCCCGGCTTCGCCTCCCTCTGCTCTTTTCTCCCTCTCTGTGGCCAAGGAGGACAGGACCTCCAATCCTGATGTAACCATGGCTCCTCTGGGTGAGGCCAAGAAGCTTCCCGAACCATAAAGATGTCCAAACATTGGCCCAGCTTCCTCCAAACAGACATAAACCGCCTCACTCACATCCGGGCCCACCGCACCCCTCCTCTGGGCTCCAGCCACCATCTGGCACCTCCGCCCCCCGGCAGCCAGGCTCCGGGGTGGTAGTGGTGGTGGTGGTAGTGGAAGTGGAAGAGCCGCACCCAGTCCCCTGTTGCCCCCAGGGACTGCCGTCATGGAGTGGGGGATGGCTTTAATGGTGCCCACCACCAGCCTCAGGCAGAGCAGGGACAGCCGGCTGGCTCCACTCGGTGCCAAGCCACCCCAAATCCAGTTATTTTTAGTCTGTTTGTTTATCTCATTTCAAGCTAACTCTATGTCACCACTTGTTATCATAACAGAGAGCACCTGGATGTGTCTCGGAAAAGCAACAAATAAGCTTTGGTGAGTGCTGGGGATTGCCAGGCATGCCAACTGCACCCAACCCGATGCCCATGGCCACAAAGCAGATTCCTTTCTTCCCGTCCCACGGCAAGCTTAAGCCGGAGGAGGCAGCTAACAACAGCCGCCTGGCTGTCCCTCCCCACCCCTGTGCCTGGTGACAGGACTCACGCCCGGTGA
Source organism: Ochotona princeps (assembly GCF_030435755.1). Classification (NCBI taxonomy): domain Eukaryota; kingdom Metazoa; phylum Chordata; class Mammalia; order Lagomorpha; family Ochotonidae; genus Ochotona; species Ochotona princeps. The sequence goes on from NC_080850.1 coordinate 34,897,585, forward strand.
CATCAGCCTGGGACGGCCCTGGGTGCCGTGTTTGGCCAAACACCAGCTTCCAAGACTATCTTCACACTCAAGGCCCCAGCTGCAACTGGAAGCATCTTCTCTCTCTTACAAGCGCAAGCTTAAGCCAGTCTGGCCACTGACAGCCAGAGCCGGGATTCAGGACAGTCCTGGAGGCCAGCTGACCCAGCCACATGATCATGTATGTGGATGAGCGTGGAGGACACAGTATAACCACCCCAGGAGGTCCTGCCAGCCCCACCCACTGAGAGGCCATAGGTGTCTGTCTCTTGAACAGGAGCTGGGGCAGTGGTCCCAGGGTCACTCCCACTCTTCTCCAAAACCCTGATGGATTCTAGGGTCCAAGTTCTCTCTTAGAATGACTCCTACCACCCCAGGGAAAAGGCCAGAGTCTGGACAGATGGTGCCTTGGGTAGTTCTCACATCAACTATCATCATCATCACCAACTTCAACTGAAGGGTTCACCATGGGCCCCAAAAGGGAGGCGGCCCATGGGGTTCCTGGGCTCCAAGCTCCTCTATCCATCTAGCTCTTGTCTGTGCCTGAACAGAGGGAAGAGTGACTAAACCCTGAACAGGGCCTGCACATGGTGCATACCGGGCTCAGAAGCACTCAGCCATACACAACCAAATCAATGCAAACCAAAACCTCTACAAGATGCCAGCTTTCACCTCTCAGACTGGCAGGTGAAGCTTAACAGAAAGAAGCCATTCACCGTGTTATGGGTGACAGAGGAACCGGGTCTCACCTCCTTTCAGAGAGAAACAGAGCCAAGGCTACCGCACAATGCACATGTGCTGTGGTCAGCATTCCCACCCCAGAACTTCCTCCCAGGAGACCTCCATAGCAACACCACGGCTTCCCACAGCAAACGACACTGACAGCAAAAAATACAGCATCCAGGGCCTGCGCCATGGCATAGCGAGCTAAGCTGCAGCCTATACCACCGACATCCCATTCGAGTATTGGTTCATATCCCAGCTGATCCTAGTTCCCTGCTCATGTGCCTGGGAAAGGACAGGAGTATGGCTCAAGCACTTATATCTCTGCACCCACAAGGGAGATCTGAAAGCTCAGCTCCAAACTTTGGAACCATGTGGGAAATAAACCAGCAGGTAGAAACCCTCTCCACCCCTTTCAAATAAATAATCCTTAAAACAAACAAACAAACAAACAAAACGGTATATCTATAGGATGCAGTGGTGTGCAGCTCTTAAATCACCTGGCTCCCTGTAAGCCAACAGGGAGTGATGGTACAGGCAGATCACGGTTTAAAAGGGCAACAGAAGGAGGTAGCTCAGTATCTAGAAAGTGAGAGCACTTCTAAAATTTTACAGAGTGTTGATCATTTGCCTTGGCAGCCAAAATGCTTATTAGGATGCCCATATTTCACTGTGGAGAACCTGGACTTAATTTTCAGTCTGGCCCTTAACCCCAGCTTCTTGCCAGTACAGACCCTGGGAGGCAGCAGTCATGGCTCCAAGGACACCATTCCTATGATCTGAATGGAAGGCTAGGCTCAGTTTCCAGCCGGCCCCAGACACTGGGGGCATCTGGGAATGACACAATAGAAGTAGATGGGAGTCCTCTATACTTGCATCTCAATCTGCCTCTCAAAATTTTTTTGTAATTTTTAAAACTTGTGGAAAGAAGGTATTACACATTTATTTTGGTGCAAAAATAAATGAGTCCATGTACAGTGTTTTTCCAAAACAAATTTTCCATGAGCTTCTGGAAGAACTGCCTGTGTGTGGCCAGCACCGACTCCTATGAGCTTGAGTATGTGGCCTGCTGGGAGAGGACCCAGGACACACAGCACCAGCAGCTGTCTGGGGAGGGACACTGGTGCTGGAACCAGGCAGCGGGACACAGCTGTCACTGACGGCCTGTCCTTTTTCATAAAATATCCAACCACAGCTCACACATACATGTGTGTCACCTTAGCACAAGCAAGGACAGGCCTTTGGCTCAGCATTGGTGACACCTGGCACACCTGCCTCATGTCACAGGGCCTGGTTCAAGTCCTAACTCCTCTGCTTCCCTCCAGCTTCCTGCTGAGGGACATCCTGGGAGCAGCAGATGACAGCTCAAGTGCTTGGGTCCCTGCTGCCCACATGGGAGACCCAGATAGAGTTCCTGGCTCACAGCTTTCAGCTTGCCCCAGCCCTAACTATTGTAGGCATTTAGGGAGTGAATCAGTGGACGGAAGGTCTCCCTGCATGCCTTCTCTTCTTTGAAGATACAATGAAAATAAATATTTTAAAAACTCAACAAGCAAGCTCACTTCTCCCACCTACATTCATCAATGTCAGTTCTCCCCACCTCTCCTTAGTGCAGCCCTGAGAACTGGACCCAGGTGTGGTTTTTCCCAGAATCCTCAGTGCTCCACATGGTGCCTGGGAAGGGAACTGGTAGGATGGGGTGGGATGGAGGGGGATGAAGTAGAGTGTGGTGGGGTGCAGTGAGAGCTGGGCACCGCTTCCAATTCAAAGGGCTTCTGCTTCCTTTTGGCAAGGTAGCAGCCACTAGCACTCACTCTCCCACCCAGAAAGCAGGGAGCAAGGTGAAAGCCAGGCTACCAGTCCCCACTAGATGCCTCTACAGTGAGTACCTAACCAGCCATTCATGAGTGGGGAAGACAATCAGGCAGTTAAGGCAGCTTGCAGGACCCACAGCAAGCACCCACCGCACAGGACCCAGCCTCAGCCAGCTAAGTGTACTCCAGGCGCGACAGCAGTCAGATGGGACCCACCTCCCCATGGTTGACCCCAACAGCTACTGAGAAGTGGGAGACAACAGAGCACAAGGGAGGAGCGCAACACTGAGAGAGGCCTGGGTGGGGTCCTTCAAACCAGGCCTTCGCCACCTTCCAGGGGGTCTTAGGAGGTCAACCACATGGACCTGGCAGAGGCCTTGCTGCTCAGTGGCACCCCCAGGCGGCCCCTGCTCTGTCCAGGCCCTCGGGTCCATCAGCTGGGCTGAATCAGCCCCCTCTATAGATTCTTCTTCACCACCCTCCAGAGGTAGCTGCTGATTACACAATGCTGCCATCCATCAAGTCCCAGGTCCCCACACAAATCAGCATGACCAGGCAGTGCGTCCAAGGCTTGACCTTCCCCTCCCTGAGGGCATCTGCCTGGACAGACAGGTGCATCCACATGCTCAGATCCCTCCCCTATCACTTTCTGCCAGGGTCATCCTGGGCCAAAGCTGTCATTCCTGTGCCCCAGCCTCCCACCCTGTACATGGGCCCACGACACCTCCCAGAGGGGTGGGGACGACAGGAGGACACAGTGGAATGGTGAGCACAACACAGTTGAGGGCTCAGGAACTGGCAGCTGCTAATAGCATCAGTTCCCACCCCACCTCCCAAGGCCTCTCCCCACAGCAGGTCCCAGGGGTACAGGGTGGCTCCCACCCAACCCCACACTTGGCTCAAGACCGGTAGCAGCGCCTCCCGCCCCACCTTTATTTGCTCTCCCATCTCCTCTCCCCTGCACGGCCCTTCCCAGCCCCAGCCCTGCTCCTGCAGCGGCAGCAAATCCTTGTCAGCAAACAGCACATTAATTGCTTCTTGGCCACATTTCAAATGATATCACAGACCCGCACTGCTCAATTTGAGCGAATGGACAGGAGGAAGGCGGGGCACCCAGCAGCCTGCTCAGGAGCCAGGGACCATGGGTAGCTCCGGTTACTAATTAATTGACTGTTCACATGGAACAAATCTGGAACCTCAACAGGTCAGGTGAGGGAGCCCCGGGCCCTGGGCCAGCCCTCTGCATGCAAGCAGAGTACTATTCTGGTTCCACCGCCTTTGGGAACGGGGAGTCCCTGATCCCACCATATGCTGTCAAGAGGGCCCAGTACAGAGTGAGGGCCAGTGGCTGGTCCTGATCGAGGGCTTCTGACTCAGGTTTTGAGTCACTCAATCACTCAAATGTGCAACCTGTGTGAACTCCAAAAGGGTATGGACAACTCCCAGCAGTGCACCACATCTAAAAACAAAACAAAACAAAAAGCAAAAGGCACAGGGCTGGTAGTGCATGTGCAACACAGTATCCCAAATGGGTATCAATTCAAATCCCTGCTGCTTCACTTATGATTCAGCTCCATGACAATGTACCTGAGAAAGCAGCACAGGATGACCCAAGTGCCTGGGCCCCTCTCACCCATGCGCAGACTCAAAAGAAGCTCCTGGCTCCTGGCTCCAGGCCAGCCCACCTCCAGCTTTTGCAGTCGTTTGGAAACTGAACCAGCAGTTGGAAGCTTACTCTGTCTCTTGTTCTCTCTATGTAATTCTGTATTTCAAATAAATAAATCTGAAGAAGAAAGAAAGAAAGAAAGAAAGAAAGAAAAGAAAAGAAAAGAAAAGAAAAGAAAAGAAAAGAAAAGAAAAGAAAAAGAAAAAGAAAGAGAGAGAGGGAGGGAGATGCTCATTAAATGTCCATGAAGCTAACCAACAAACAAGTCAAGTGATGAAGACCGTGAGTGGTGCTCTGTTCTTGGGTTTTGATAATCGACAAATTCTACACAGGCAGGTGCTGGCCTCCTGGGTTCTATGATCTAGTGTAGGCATTGTTGCTGACCAATCACATCACAGATGCCTGAGGATGGCTCCAGCTTAGGATTCTCAGATCTACATGGGCTTCCCAGGACATAAACCAACCAGAATTTGAGGTACAGTTACTACATCTACCACAGCACCTTCAATGAGGCCCACCAGGCCATGACATGATCACAGCAGGTTCTTTCCCCAGCTGGGAGGCCAGAGACCCAAATAGTACAAGTGAGCAGGAACTGGCCACCACCCCTAGGACGCCAGCCTCAATGTGGCTTTTCCCATCTTCACACACCCTGAACTATCTCTACCACATAGAGGGCCACCCACCCAGTTTCCCACTTGGGGCAAGATGCGACCTGGGAGTGTGGGCACATAGCAGGCTAGAGAAGGTTCCTGGGAGAAGCTGTGCCATCACTAGAAACATCCAGATCCTGTGCGACCCCAAACTGCCAGTGGTTCTGTGCACAGCCAGGCCACAGGCTGCTGAGATCACTTAGAATGTCAGGAATATGTGCCTGCATCTACCCTCCTGGCACTCCTGGGAGTGAACACATTTGGAGAGCATGGGCTCCTGCCTGGGTCCCAGTCCCAGCTCTGTTTCTGCCCAGCTGTGAGACCTGGGGAAATCACCCTCAGCTGGCTGCTGAGGGGCAGTGCCAACACCACCTGTATAAAGAGTGATGTCATACACAACTATGCAGGACTGTCTGCTGGGGACTTCCTTCTCTGAGGATCCATTTGGGAGGGGCTGGAAAACCATCCTGCCTGTTTCTTACACATCTTCCCCACAGGGGCCGCCTTCCACCACCAAGTACAAGGAGACCTCAGCCAATGAAGCTGAAATGTAGCCTTATTTTGACACAAAACAAAATTTTGAAATCCATGTGTGCTGTTTTCCATAATGCACCTTCTCCAGGAAGTTTAGGAAGGCCTCTCCTGTGTGTAGGATGCCATCGCCTCCTCAAACCAGGAGTCATATACCACAGATACAGCATCCTTCCCAACCCCGAGCTGCCTGCCATTTGGAACATGGGAGAGGCTGCTGAAATAGTAACGGATGTGTCAGTGATGACTCCAGATTTCCACCCATAGGGACCTAAAAGTGACCATCTGCTCAGAGGGGGCACTGCAGACTCAAGCAGAAGTATCCTCCTGCACTTTTGTACAGATTACATATATATTGGGGTTAACAGCAACAGTAATGACCACCTCCATGCACTGTGCCAAGGGCCTCATTTCATTCTTTGAGCAACCTACAAGGTACTAGCACACCCATTTTACAGATAATCGACCCCAGACTTAACAGAGGCCAAGGAACCCACACAAGATCAAGGCACTGACCCAGAACAGAAGCAACATCTGAGCCCAGGTCTATCCAATGCCACCTCCGCTGCTGCAGCTACAAAATGCACCCACTGCCCCATACATTGTAGCCCAGCCTCGCTCCCAGACTGCCCCACTCTCCACTCGCTTCCACTCGAGGACACCCGCCCACCCCGCCCGACCACCCAGGCCGCCAGTCTGCAGCTGGAGGGCTTCAAACTTCAAACTCCCCGCAAATGGATTTCTGAGCAGAACTTTTTTTTCCCGCCTCCCTCCTCCTGGCAGGAGCCTGAAAAGTCTGTTGCTCTTGATTCCTGCCGTCTAGAGCTTTTGAAAACATTAGACAGGCTTAGCCAAACTCAGGAGGCCAGTTGGTACCCACCAGGGTCCAAGCCCCCTCACCTGGGTATTCCCCCGATGGATCGGTGCAGAGACAGCAGGAAGAGCCATGGTCGCTCCAGGTTCCCCATGGCTGAGTCCACACCCACTCACCTATCCCAGACACACCTTGTCCTCCACAGAGGCTGACCTGGCCCCAGGCTGCGGCAAACAATGAGCCCCCACCTGCAAAGAACGCCTGTAAATCCAGGGGCTCTGCACAGGGCAGCCGCATCGCTGAGAACAGCCGCAAATCCCAGGATAAAAGCCGAAGCCATCCTGTTGACAATTCGTTCGTGTTTCTCCCCCAAATCCATCCACAACAGAACTGTTAAGCTCATGTTTCCTCTCCTGTTGCAAACAATTGTAAAAATGATTGGTATCTGCCCTCAGCGTAGAGCCCGCCTGCTTCATCCCCAGGCTAAATCTTCCTGGAAGGGCCGCATGTGTGAAAAACACGTGCTGCCAGGACATGCAGATAATGGTGTCTCTGAGACCTTCATCACTCAGCTCAGAGAACACAGGCACAAAGCCCGTCCTGCAGAAGGGCTTTCTGGAACCCTGACAGTGGGTATTGGGCTGGGCACCAGAGGCAGATGGGCACAAGGCTGTGTTGACCCATACATCCCTGCCCATCGCTTGAGCTCCTACTTCCTGCAAGGGTTTCCACCCGCTCTACTACTGGCACCGTCTTTGTCTATGGCTCTTTAATCTCTAAGTAGATATGGCATCAGAAAAGGTGGTGGAGGGTGGGAAAAGAGATTTCAGGCCACGACACTCGCTTCTAATCCCCCTTTTGACACCTGCTGGCTGTGCCAGCTCCACCCTGGGCTTCAGTTTTGTCTGGGTATTTAGGCCCTGCTGATTAACATCCTACAGGCCACACATGTAGACTTGGGTATTCAAGCACACAGCACAGCAGAGTCCCCATACCGATAGCTAGCCCTCCCCCACCTGAGCACCACCACCAGCATCTGGGAAGTTGGCCTCCATGGCCACATTGCTGTAACTGTGTGCACACTGGTTCTGAGACTGCCTGAGGGGACACATGCAGATGACTGAAGGAGAAAAATCTGTATTCAGTCAGGACACACCCAGCCATGTAGGGCTCACCCACCCCGAGATGCTGTCCATCACTACTGCATCTCAGATTCCTCCCCTTCTCCAGCTCCCCACCCCAGTTCCAGTAAGAGCTCTCACTTTGCTGGAGGATCCACACTTTCCATGCTCTCAGCCCCTATGGAGAGGGGCACACCTCCCATGTCTAAACCAATCAACATTCCCCTGACTAATCTGTTAGCTCAGAGGAGGGCCCATGATCAAACCAGTCCCATCAGAGTGAGCCATTTGAGACTGCAGTCAGGAATTCTGGGACAGAGATCCTCCTCCCCGTAGTCACAGGTTCTCATAACACAGGCTGTGCGGTCAGAGCTGCTGCTGCCATCCTTTAGCTATACAGGGACCAAGGTCAGAATCAACCCAGCTTAAGGAAGCCTGGGAAGGGTAGAATTCTGTGGTAGAGCAAGAGTATGTGCTGGATCGAGTCACACCTGGACCATTGGACACAAATGAACCATTCTGCAAGCTCACATTCCCACTTCTCTCTTCAAAGCAGTGTTTGGCCAATGGGAAGATCAGAACAGAGCCTCAAGTACACACAGCCAGCTCTCTGGATTGAAAAGGATTCATTTACTCATTACTGATTCGACACATCATTACCAACACTCATTATGTGCCATCCATGGTGCTCAAGGCAGAGACCTTCTCCTCAAGGACTCTTAGATCCTGGGGACTCAGTTGAGGTGTGATGAGAACTGTCTGTCCCAGGGACACCTGTGGGCTGGGAATGCAGCTCTCAGCCAGTGAAGAGGACTGGCTAAGTCTTCTTAGATGGTCTTCTCAGGCCATCTAAAGGCAACCACGTGCCCTCCAAGACTCAGGACCCACAGGTCCCTCACTCGCCAAAGCAGTCCAAGCCAGAGGACTGGGTCTCCCCCTTCCAGGAACCCAAGGGTTCTGGTTCAGACTCGCTCCACCAAAAAGCCACACCACTGGCTATCCTATTCTGTCACAGCATCCTTTCTGATTTGCTCACTGCCCAGGACTCCAGGGCTGGCCCACTGTCCCCCAGAGGTGGTCAGTGGACCCTCAGGAAGGGACAGCAAGGGGTCAGAAGCAGGCCACACTTCTGCTTGCCAGGGATAGGACCCTGTACACCCCCATTGCCCTGACAGCCCACTCCAAGCAGATCACAAACCCAGTCAAGCCCCTAAGTAGGGCTATCTCATCAGTAAGGTCTTGCAGCAGAAAGCAAACCGGTCAGAGTGACAGATCACATGCAGACTCCATGAGGGCCTGGAGCAGCTGGCCACACTGACCACAGTCCCAGAGGGGACAAGAAGGGACAGCTGCAGCCAAAGTTCACTCGGAAGACAACAAGGTCCAGGGCAAGGGAACAGGGGAAAGGAAGGAGTGGGAACGCCTTACCTGTCTGTCCCCAATGATCGGGTGAGGCCTTGTAGAAATCAGGATCCATTCAGAGACGAGGCGTACGGCCATGGAGGCCAAGCGGGGTCATCTGCTCCTTTAAATGACAGCCAAACATACTCAGTCACTCCAGGCATCTGCTACTCGGCTTCCTCCTCTGCACCCCAGAGGTCACACCTGCTTTCCAGCACCCACCTGGAAAGCAGAGGAATGCATTGTCAATGTGCTGTCAGCGGTGAGAGGTGTGCAAACATCAGTCACAGCCTCTTGTGATTCTTGCGATAGCCATGCACACAGACAGCCACACCCTGGCTTACCTCACACCCACGGAAGGGGCCGGAGTTCCCTGCCCGAAGGTGAAGCACACAGCCCTAGGTCTAGACAAAGCTCTTCCACACACATCAAAGCAGCAAGGTGCACCCCAAACCTGCAACTGGAGAACCCTAGACTGGCTGTAGCTCTGTCTTCACACAGCCCAGGCCAGAGCCCAGAACATGCATTCTCCCTGCAGAAACCTCCAGAACACCATCAAGGTCAAGGAGTTGGGCCTTGGGCCCTAAGGCTGCCCTACAGGGGTGTGGTAGAAGCTCGGTCTGCTCAGAGGCAGGCCTGGCTGGCCACAGTGGCCAACTCCACAAGAGGTACACACCAGACCTGGCACAGCCTGTGACTTGGGGGTCCAGGGTGAGGCACCAGGGTAGGCTTCCACTCACAACCACCCTCACTGACAAGCCACATCACCAGTCTCTGGGAGAGCAGGCCATAGGCTTTGGGATCCAGCAGGGCTATATGGGAGCTTCAGTGACACACATACCTTGACCTCCATCTCCCCACACTTCCCCCAAACGGGTAGCTGCACACTGCAGGCACCCCTAAACTCCAATCCACAGTCACATCTCAGTGCTCTCTGTCCCCAAAGCCACCTGGAGCTCCCTGTGCAGGACCCCACCTGCTCTGGGCCCAGAAGGAGCCATTCCCCTGCAGGCTGAGGGGCAGGGCTTGGTTTCCACTCTGAACAGGCTCCTGCAGGACAAGCCCAGTATGGAGGATGGCCACACAGCACCACTCTGTCACGAGCTCACAGAGCAATGCACTGATCCGAAGACCAGAACCAACAACTTCCTCCAGGTCTCCCACATGGGTGCAGGAGCCCAAGGACTTGGCCTATCTTCAGTTGTTTTCTTTGGCCATAAGAAGGAAACTGGATCAAAAGTGGGACAGTCTGGACTCACTCAAACCAGCACCCACATGGGATGCCAGCACCCCAGACAGAGGCTTAGTTTGATATGCTACCATGCCAACCCCAAAATAAACTTGTGTATTTTTATTTTTCATAATATAGTTCCATAGGCTCAGGGATTTCCCCTTCCACATTCCATCTTTATCCTCCCCACCCCGGCCCCAAAGATAAAATTATTTTTAATGTCATCTTTCACAAACATTTCCAAGTTCCTACGAATTTGCCCAAGTACACTGCTCTGCCATGACCAGGACTCCAGCAGGTTATCCAACTTGTCACCCCCAAATCCGACAGGAAGCACATGCAGCAAGCCGAGACCTCAATGTGGATGCAGGCCCGGCACTCAACAGCACGCTTGGCTGCCACCCACAGCCTCGCAGCCTCATCCTCAGGTACAACACCTGAGAAAACACACAGGCCTCCTGGGCCACCTGGTACCTCCTCTCACAAACATCCAACCCCGCCTTGTGCAGTTCCCCAGGGGCCTGCCAGAGTCAGCCTGGGAGCTACTGGCCGGCCACAGAGCGCCCACCCAGGAATACTGTGCCAGAGAGAAAAAGGCCCTGGAAGGGGAGTGGGGGCCTGCAGCCATCACAGGGACCCCACCACCCTGGCACTGGAGGGTAAGCAGCTGGGCAGAGTGTAGCCCAGCAGCTCAGAAGGAAAGCAAGGCAATGAGCTGTTCAACCTCTGCACCTAGATGTGCCTACTGAGGCTGGGCCCACAGGGGCTCAAAGGGAACGACAGCGGAGGTCCTGCTGCCCCTGCCCCTGCCCCTGCGTCCTGACCCTTGCCCCCTGTCCAAGAGGGGGCTGTGCTGGGGCTGTGTTGGCACAGTGAGGGGATCACATCCTGGCTGCTCTCTTCTGTGGGCACCAACCACCATCCCTGCATCCCTGTGCACAGGCGAGGGAGGTGCAAACCCCAAGCCCCCAGAGAAAAGGCTGCCCAAGAAAGGTGTGGTTTCAGGACCTGCCCACAGAGACAGCATGGTTCAAGACAGGTGGACTGATTCGAATTAGCATCTTCACATCTTCACTGCCAGCGTTCTCATTACGGCCACCACTTGCAATCAACTCCCTCACCCAACTCAGAGTCTCAAACAAGCAGCCTCTGCATGTGCAACAACAAAGCCAAATTTGCATCCCAACTCATGCGGCACTAAGGAACCACAACCAACCTGGGTGGACTCCCCTCAGCCCAACCAGTACTCCTAAGAGGACACTCCTGAACAGAGCCACAAGGACACCTCCAGCGGGTCCTGGCTTCATATGCAGCAGCCAGGGGGCAGTTTCCTGGAAAGGAAAGCAGCTTCAGGAAGGGGCACATGAAGCCCCATGAGCCACCTGCTGTAGCCCAGAACACCCCTCCACCATCTCTGCCAACCCACACCTGGTGAATCCCTCAGGGGCACACAGTTACAGCTGCACAGCTGCCACCCCAAACCAGAAATGCTCAGGTTATGGAATGCTGTGGGGAAGTGCACATGTCCACATGTCCAGCTCCTGCTTGGTGACAGAACTGGAGCCCTGCAGTGTCGAGGCCCCTCATGGTACAGGTGCACACCTGAGTGTTTTACCTGGTGTCGTGGGGCCTCCTGGTGAAGGGCACGACACTAACAGGCACACTGTTTCTGTTGCATGGGAATTCCAAGGTCTCAATCACAAGGGGACCACCCCTCACCCTTCCAACAGGAGACACCTTCAGAGAGGGCATGGGGGATGAATCTCTAGCAAAGAAGCTGAAAGGCACCTGCCCTGACCTGGAAGTGTCTCTGCCTCCTGCCCACTGCCTTGGTAAAGGTCACTGAAGAGCTTGCTTTCCAGTGTCAAGTGTGGAAGGAGGGAAGGGAGCTGGACTGAACTTGGCAGAACACATGCCAGCTCCTCCATCAGCAGGCGCTTGGCATGTCAGGACCACAAAGGCATGGTTCCCAAAGACACCCTTGCCAAGCAGAGTCCCACCTTAACCCCGCTGGGTCAAAAGGCTGCCACACCCGAAAGATGCCAGTTAAGTATTTCACGTTGAGAAATTGCGACCAGTAGAACCCCAAGTCTTTGCCATTTTATTTAAAAAATGTTTACTTCATGTTTCCCTATTAAATATAAGCAACTTCCCCCTTGTATATATTTGCACCACATTCACACAATGTGTTCCCCATCAACATGTGAATTATGGGCACAGGCCCTGAAATGTTAGTTCTGTGCTAAGATAAATATTGGAAGAATATTCACTTGGCTTTTTTTATTTTAAGTCGTAAGCATCACTGTTTGGGATGAAGAGCTGAGGCACCCTTTGCTTTGTTAAACAACAAAAGGATAAGGAGGCCATCCCATGGACGGGGAACGTCACCCAGTGGCCTCAGGAGCACTCTCACCACCTCTGTCCTCGCTGCATTGGCACCTGACAGGCCACACATAGGTGGCCTACCAGGCAACACCCTCAAGCTCCCCATCTTCAGTCTGCAAGGAAGGTAATGCCCTCCAAGCACCTGAGGTCAGTAAGGCACAGGCGAAGCCCAGCACCATCACCCAACCAGTGTGAGGGTCCTGGGAACTTGGCTCAGAGCCTTAGAGGAAAAAAAAAAAACAGCCAGAGAGAAGGAGAGTCCCCTGGAAACGCATCTCTCTTCCGCTCTCATTTGGGGCACCATGACTGGTTCTGACCTTCACACACTCTGCACAGGCAGCTCACACAGACTGTCTTGTACATGGAGGGAAGCAAACCCACCTCCCAGAACAGCTAGGAACATGACCTAGTCCTGCTGCTCCCCACCCCCATGAGACCCATGTGACCGCCATACCTGAGGATGTCCCGTGAGAGGTGTGAAATGAGATCCAGACCCTTTTCCTTGCAGCATGCCACATGGCATCCACGAAGCTCACGGACGTAAGAAAGGGAACAGCCCCAAGTGTCAGTTTGCTGATCACTGCATGTCCCTGGGGCATATGCTGTGTCAAGGTGTGTTAAGCTGCCACCTCTGTCACTGAAATCCCATGCTGAAGTACACATTTGAGCCCTGGCAGTCCCACTTCCAATCTAGCTGCCTGTCTATGTGCCTGGATAAGCAGGAGTACTTGGGTCTCAGCCCCCATGTGGGAGATTCAGCTGGAGTTCCAGACTTTGACTTGCTAAGTCCTGGATGTTGGGGAGGGAACAAGCAGACAGCACATCTCTCCCTCTCTACCTGTTCCCATGAGCATCACTCGGTCTCCTCAGTAAACAACCCAACCTGGGGGCTGACACCATGGCATAGTAAGTTTGTAAGTTAAGTAAGTGCTGATATCCCAGATGGGTGCTGGTTAGAGTCCTGGCTGCTCCACTTCTAATCTAGCTCCCTGCAAATTTATCTGGGAAACTAGCAGAAGACGAGCCATGGGACCCTTCACCCACAGGGAAGACCTGGAAGAAGCTCCAGGCTTCAGCCTGACCCAGCTCTGGCTCTTATGGTCATTTGAGGAGTAAACCAGCAGATAGATCAGTCTCTGTCTTTTCTGTCTGTAAAATCTTCCTTTGAAATAAAAATAAATAATACATCTTTAAAAAAACTCAAAAACCTCAAGTGTCAGCCCTTCAGGGTCCCTGTCAGCTCCACCTATCACTCATCCCTGGCTATTCTTTGAAAATACACCGAGCCAGGCCCCGCTGAGGGTTACCTGTCATGTGAAGGACTACCTGACCCAGCCAGGCCCCACTGAGGACTGCCTGCCATGTGAGGACCACCTGCCACACCAGCCCCTTTTCTCACAGCTCTCTCAGTGCCCCCATCCCAACCCTGACCAAGATTCCGCAGCAGAGGAAGCTGGTGACCAAACATATCAGACCCTGCAGGAAATGTAAGCATCTCTCAGGTCAGCTGGGCCAGCACGGGAGGTCAGAATACACTGTGCTCCATTCAATTACCCAAGCTAATGCATGAGCACAGCACTGTGGCTGAGGGCTGCTTCGTGCTGAAGAGAAATAAGTGGGTTTGCATTTCAGGGCAGAAGCCCCCTATAACCACAGGATGTGCGAGGAGGAGGAAGTGGATCCCTTTCTCTCTTCGCCAAGGTATACCAGGTCCACCCCAATTCCCATCCCATGCCAGTGGTCGCTCAGCTCAAGCCAGCTCATTATGCCACAGCCATCTCACTCCCAACTGGAGTGGGGGGTGGAGGGAAGCTGTAAATTACACTGCTCTGAGCTCCCCCACAAATTGCCTCTCCCCAAAGAGGGGCTCGCCATGTGAGAGAATACATGCAAAGGCAATGCAGGGTGGAGAGGCCCAGTAATTGGCCCTTCCTGTCGCCTGCCGAGGAGGGAGGAATAATGAGAGGCAGAGCTGCTGCCGGCTCCACCAACAGGGCACGCGTTCCAGACCCTCACCAGCTGCCAGCCAACCCTGCTCCAGAAAACCCAGAGTGCCACTGGGGCAAGGTGCTTGCACCATTCTTCTAGGGCCACCCCACTGCTCTACCTTCCACACACTCCCTGAACCCACGGGCCACCCTGGTGACCTGGGAAAAGTCTTGCCCCAAATGCCCACCTGCTGAACAGGTCAGCATTCTTACACAACCTCGGGGGTGCTCTGTGAAGACTCGGCTACTCTGAGCCCCAATAGGCAGCTCCAGTTCTGCCCACCAGCTCTAACCAAGAGACGTAGAATGATCCAGGCAGGGTTTTCCAGAAGAGGAAAAAGAATGAATGATCTTTGGGAGCCCCACAGGTACCCAGAGGCATCCTCCCTCAGCTCTGGGTAAATGTCTCAGATGCTGCCTTGGCCTCTATGTTCCCAGCAGCAGTTTGTTGTTGTTGTTGTTTGCGTGTGTGGTTCTTTATCCCTACCAAAGCCAAGACAGACATACACATATACACACACACAGGCTCTCTATCATTTTCATGATGGGAGTGTCCCCCATTATGTGTGAAGAAGTCCCCAGGGTGCACAGCAAGATCAGTGAATGGCATGCTGCAGGCAGCATAGAGACGCAGGCAGGGCTGGGATGGGAAGTTTGCAGAGCGCTAATCCCGTCCGCACCAAGGGACTGATTTTAACAAGGCAGGCTGTTTGAGCAGCAACTCCGGCTGACTCACACGTGCTGGTGCGGCAGGCTCCTCGCTTTGTTCTGCCTGCAGAATCTCTCCCATTCATTTCAGGCTTTTCGTATCCCAGAGTGACTGGGTTGTGAAGAGCAGCTCCATTTTGGGCAACTCCACCACTCCAGACACACTTGGTTTTCAGCATCACTTCTCCACAGCACTTGGCTTCTCAAAAGGGCAAGATGGAAAGCTACCCATCACCCCCACCCCAGGGCACACAGACCCCTGGGGAAGGGCACCAGAGCACCAGAACCCTGGAACCAGGGGGGTGCCGGGACAGGTCCCTACCAACACCTACCACACTGCTCTCTCAGGACTCAGACCACAGCTCTCACAGACATCACTGAGCACCAAGCAGGCACTGTGCCAGGCACTTTACATGCACCATTTCATCTAATCCTCATAGCTGCTCTGTGAGATGGGCACCATTATTTCTTCTTACAGACTAAGAAACTGAGGTTAAAGGGAGCTCAGTGGCTGGCCAAGGTCCCACTGCTGACAACAGACAGAGCTGCGTTTCCAGCACATGCTAACGTCCAAGCACCTGCCAGCCTCACCCTCCAGCCATGGCGCTTCAAGAGGCAGCCCATTGTGCAATTCTGGGTTTGTAAGAACCAGGAGCTCAGAGAAAGAAACCTATGGTTGCCAGCCTGGCAGCTTCCCCCATCCCCCAGAAGCCGGTCTCCAGTGGTGGATTCCCAGGTGTGCCTTGGATGAAAGCACCATAGTACATGACAGTGTCCTCAAGTTAGGGAGAGAAGCAGGAACCCCCTAGGAGGTGGAGAGCAGTACCTGATCACAACGGGACCATCAGGGGGCTGCACCAGCCAACCGAGGCCCGCCTGGAGGCAGCCAGCCACCCAGCAGCCTTCTGAGTCAGAGGGGTGTAAGTGATGCCTGGAAGCCAAGCTGAGAACTGACCTTCTCCCCGAGGCCACTGCCAAAGGCGCTGGCCACATGGCAGGCAGGCAGGCAGGCAGACACTGGCCAATGGTCTAACCCACTGCAAGGGGGACAGAGAGCGACTGGGCCAGCCGGCATGTGACAGCCAGCAGTCCCAGAAGAGCCAGCACCACATGACAGAGGCTAAGCATAAGCCCAGACACCCATTCCAACCTCTGTCAGCCACTGATCCACAGCAATGAGGCAGCCATGCTGTCCCAAGTCAGCATCTCCTCTCTACATTCCCCCCCACACACCCTGGGTAAACATGACCTGTTTGGCACTCGCTTTGAAATTTGAATCTCCAAAATGGAACGCCCGGGCTGTAAATGATCAGACTTTGTTAATTTTGCCAGGCATCACCTGCAAGACTGAGCGTGGCACTCAGGGTGTGGCCACCGTGCACCTAACCAGCCACACCTGCCTTGCGGTTCATTGTCAAGCAATCAAGTCTTTCATCTGACCTTGACATTCACCAACTCCAGCAGGGGAGTGTGTAGAAACAAAGTGGGGATGTGAGATGAGCTACAGCTGCCTTGTGCACTCCCCAAAATGAGAACCAAATTAACAGCTCTGAGAGCACTCCTTCCCCCACATCTTCACTTCCATTAGTTTCTGGGAAGAGAAAGCCTCCAGTGGAGGTCATCGCCTACCTTCCTCACTTGCCCAGCTCAAGCCTGAATCTGACTGGTTTTCCCCAAAAGCCTAAACTCTTTTACAATGTCTGCTCCCCACACATGCAACCTGCCTCCTGCCCCCACAGGCCTTGACACCCCTGGGGTTTTCAGGCCGCTAGAAGAGCAGCAAGCACGGCGAGTGAGGAGGGCCCTTGCAGGCTCCAGCTTAGGCTGAGCAGGTCCTCAGGTGGCGAAGACATGTGTGCCTGCACAGCCAGACACAAGAATTTGGTGACTCTGGCCAGCCCCCGGAGTGCGCAGAGCGGAGCTGCCCAGAGAGGGCACATTGCAGAGCTGGGCAGAGATCTCAGCTGTCTCAGAGCGGGTCCCATCATAATATACATAGACCATTCAAAGGTTTCTCCAATGCTTGCCCCCAGGACAGCTTCCTTACCCAGCTACCGCAGTGGCCTGAGGTTTCCCAAGCAGAAAGAAAGCAAAAATGAAAAGAGGAAACCAGAAGCCAGAGCCAGCAAGAGGTGTCAGGAGGCCTGCAGGAGTCACACTCCAACTCTAACTATGAAAGGAAGGACCCAGCACCCACTGATCACCTACTTCAAGCCGGGTGCTTTCCATCTTCCTCTCTTGCCATCCCCACAGCCTCCATCATTCTCACCTGACACACTGGTTCTTGATTGGTTCAGCAAACAGGGATGCCCACAGGCATTAGACACTGGCTGAGCCACCCAGGGAACAGAGGGAAACAACCGGCCCAGGGCCACATGGTCTACCAAATGCACCCTTGTCATCTGGGGTGGGAGCCCCCTCAGTGTGCCACCCTGGAATGGTCATTCCTCACCTTAAAGCTTCCTTTGGCATGGTGAATTCTAAAAAGCAGGGATACCCTATGTGCAGGAGTCTTAGTATACACACCTGGGTACCCAGAGGGGCCTGTGTCAGGTTGGGGCACAGCTGGCTAGCCTTGGTGCACAGCCCATGAGGGTATCTCACACCAGTGACCAGTGGTTCTGCAGACCAGCTGCTGCCAACAGCCTGGGACTCTGCCAGCTTCCCCTCCCTCATCCATACCCCTCCAATGCCCCCGCCCTCCCACACACACACATACTGAGCAGCCCTGTTGGCCACTTTGAACCCTCTTGATCTGAGATTTCATGCCCAGCCAGTGACAGCGCACTCTCTGGGCAGACTAGCTCTTCCCATCACTCACCGTGCCAGGACGAAGGCCACACTTGAGCTCACCATGAATGGGCTGCTGTGTTGCTCTGCCCTAAACCTCCCTGGCAGGTCAGTCTCCTCATCTGTGAAATGGGGCCAGGGCAGTGCCCTTTGGAAAGGTGAACAAGTGCAATGAGAAGACCCTCAAAGTGCCCCTCACCAAGGTGAGGCATCCTGCCCTGAAGACCCCCATAGAGCACCTTAGCTACCTGTTCTGATTGAAGCCCTCTAGGAAACAAGACGCCACAGCCCTCTCACCTTAACCCCCAGCAAGCAAAGCTGCACGGGCCAGGGACTGGGGTCCACCAGGCTGGGCACCACTGAGGGCGGCTGGCCAGGCAGGGCCTCACTACCTACCAAGAAGGAGCAGTGGGGGAAGGGCAGAAGGAAGAAGAGCCAATTTTGCATAGCGAGGAGCAGCCATCAGGGCTGACAGCTGTCCATAGGAAAGCGGAGGCGCGTGCCCACGTAATCTAAACTCGGGCAGCCACATCTCCCCTCGACCCAGAAATGAGCTTGTTAGAAAAGCCTGCATTGCAGCCGTTTCCCTTGACACCTCCCTCCTCCTAATACACGTCCACAAATTGGCAACCTGTCCTCGGGCATTTGCATCGGGCGTCCCAAGAGGGAGATAGCTCTGTTATTCTGTTTTGGATAAAGGAAGCCGTCTGAGATGACAGGTAGCAAACGCCTCTTTAATAAACCACACAGGCAGCCAGAGAGCGCCAGGCTGCGGAGAGGGACTTGACAAATAGGTAGATTTGCAACCCTTGAGCATTAGCAGGGCCAGACAGAGCAGCAAGCAAGGGAATGCAAGAGGGCTGAGAGATAAATCGCCCCTTGTTACTCGGGTTTAACCATCTCACTCCTGAAGCCTTGGCCCACCCCCCACCCCTCTCCCCAGCAGGCAGACAAGGGCCAACCCAGCCCTAGCAAGCCTCAACTTCACACTCTCAATTCTCATGTCTGCTTACACACCCCAGAGGAAGAACCTGTACCCTTCTCTCATCTCTGCCCTAGTCTCTACAGCTGCTAAACCTGCCACTGTTTTTTCCAATAATCTCAATTGTAAGAAAAATAAACATTTCCTCAGCACAAGCCACGTAGCTCTGCACTGTCTCCTGAATCAGAGTAGCTCTTTGCCGTTTGTTTCTTCTCCTTCCCTGTGGCTGTTTATCCACGGCACAAACAGCTTCCCACTCCTCACTCTGCCCCTGGGTGATCTTCGTCCCCCTTGCCATCACCAGCAGGTGTTGGCCTGGGGGGGGGGGGGGGTTCTGGCTGGAGCTATACAGCCAAGTGCTTACCGGCCAGCTCTTGGAGAAGACAAGCAGCCTAACTGGGAGCGCTGGCCCATTTCTGTGGTGTAAATACTCTCATTAAGGCCAACTGCAAGCTTCCACTAAGTCGTCACTGAACTCACACTGTCATGCTAGCACCAATGTCCTCCTGCCATCCTCCAACAGGGACAAACGCTCCCAATCTTGGAATTCCAGGAACACACAATGGAGGTGCTTCCTCAACCCCCAACCATGAAAACCGCCATCTTGGACAGGCTGCATTCAGATCACCATGAGACTTCGGATGCCTCCCCTAACCACTCAGCTCAAAATGCAGTAGGGGAAGGGAGGAAGAAAACTCAAGCACTCAATAACGCCACGTGCTACCAAGCACCAGCCAGCACGTAGTAAGTACTTACTAATATTGGCAACCCTCCTCACTTACCTGGCACTGGTACCGTGGACACCCTCATGGAAGGCTACTACCTCTGCCTTAGCCAAGGGCTTGCCATGCTGCTAACAGCTGCCTGAGCAGCCTCCTCAGGGGCAACTCGAGGCAGCTGTGGCTGAGTCCAGCCAAGCGAAGGGATTGGAGGGGGCTGAGAGCAGGAACTCCTGCCCCACCCCATTTCCTCCAACCCTCACTGGCCTGACACAGCTCTGGCACAGCTGTTCTCACTGTAACATATACTAGACTCACCTGGGAGCTTAACAAACCACTCATGCCTGGATTCTGGAGTTCCCAGGCCTGGAGTGCTGGCATAGCACCTGTATAAATTCGTTGATCTCACCAGGTGATTTTTTTTTTAAGTTTTTTTTTTTTTTTATTGGAAACTCAGATTTACAGAAAGATCCTCCATCCATTGGTTCACTCCTCAGTGAGCCGCAACTGCATTAGCTGAACCAATCCAAAGCCAGGGGCCTCTTCTGGGTCCCCCACACAGGCGCAGGGTCCCAAGTCTTTAAGCTATCCTCTGCTGCTTTCCCAGACCACAAGCTGGGGTGGAAAGGAAGTGGAGCAGCCGGAACACAAACTGGGATCCCAGAAAATGTAAGGCGAAGACCTCAGCCACTAGACTACTGAGCCGGGTCCATCTCCAGGCCCTCTCCGGGCCCCTCTTTAACCTGCAGCTAAGACTGAGAAGCCAGTGAAGAGTGGTAGATAGGTTCCGTTATAGCAGCTCAACACACATAGGCAAGTTCAAAACCTCTCAAGCCCCTGGCCCTTGCAGTCATCTGGAGAGTGAACCAGCAGATGGAAAACCTCTCTATCTTTCCCTGTTTGTAACTCTGATTTTCAAATAAGTCTTAAAAAAAAAAAAAGCAGTAAGATTCTAGATTAGACACAGCTAGATTAGTTACCTTAAGGCAGAACTTTTCAGAGCCTTCCATGTACAAATACCCACTAGGAATCTTCCAGAAAGGAGATGAGATGCTGTATTTGACCTCTGACCCCGGAACATTTTCCCACATAGAATCTCCCAGGAACAGCAATGTGTCAAGGGTGTCTGGCAAAGGCTGAAGGAGAGCAACTGGCCGACAAGGACCCTTCTACCACATGAGGCTAGAGACAAGCCCGCTTGTCCCCATTCCCACCAAGGATGTCACCCAAATGGAGAAGCTGCTAGAAGCTCAAGATGAAGATACAAGGCCAAGATCTAGCCCAGATTCCACAAATGGGCTTGAGCAGAGCGCGGATTATGTAAATACGTATTTAGGGACTTTTTAAACACAGATTATTCACCCAATTAACTCTAATGGCCCCTCCGAGCTGAGAGAGACTATTGTGTAAACATGCCGCTGAATGTGGCCTCAGCCCCAACACTGCCTCAAAAGTCGGGGTTTACGAGGCCCCCAGAAGGGGTCCCTCTGGGCCCCAACTTGGCAGATAAGTTCATTGCCCGGAAGGGAATTCTTGCCTAAAATTTGAAAAGTGCAAGAATTTGAAAAAAAGAAGGATCCAGTCTCCTTTAAGAGAACAGGGAGCTCGCTGGGTACAGATTTTATATATATTTTCATTTGCCATAAAATGTACATTATATGACACATAACATCTGGTAGCCTCTGGTAGCCTAGCTCGTTCTCAATAAGGGGAGAAACTGTAGATTTGTCTGCAGCAGCCACTTATGCTCACATACTCTGAATGCTTCCTGCCAAATGCATCACAGACAGGGTGGAAGGGCTGGGGGGAAGCCCCCATCCCGGGGGCTCTTCCTGACACCCAGAAGGCCAGGACAACAGCGCCAGGAGGAGCTCCTGGGGGGAGCGAGGTTAGCTCCCCAGCATCTCCAAGGACACTGGTCCATGGTCAAGTGTGCTGACGAACCAACAACGCAGGCTAACTTGGCATCCTCAATCAAGAGTGAGCCATTGGGAATCCTCCTTTGCCTCATAGAAGCCCCTCCCTTATAGGCCCCGAGGAAAAACCGAGGGGTGATCTTTCCTCAGCTTCCACTCTGCTCCTCATCTGTCCATCAGGCATCTGCTGTAAGAGCTGTGGACCTGGAGTCACAATCCTCCCACTTCTCACGGCCATGCCCCATCCAACACCACACCCCGAACCTTGACCTGAGAGCCCCTGCTGTGGCCACAGCCAAGTCTATCCCGGCCCTCCTCTCTGGTCTCCCTGCTTGCCCTCTGGCCACTTATCAGAATGCAAGTCTGATCATTCCCCATGGTGGGGAGACCTGTCCATACCTCCATGCTGCACCCCTTGTCTCTCCCTCCCTTCCTCAGCTTTCCTCCTACTCATCCTGCAGAGCTCAGCTGCTCCCTAAGAGCCCTGCTGAGCTAAGACACCCCACCCTCCCTGCCAAGACGGGTTCTCACCTGTCTGTGGTAGCAGGTTATTTCCAGTGCCCACTAGTGGCATACAGGATGCACCCGATCAGTATTTGCCGGGTAAAAGGGCTCCACTGGGGCAAACTTGGGGGTGGGGGTTCAGGGAGGAGGGTGGGACACTGAGAGGGATGGGAATGACTCAGAAGGACAGAGGAGATAGCTGCACATCCCAGGTCTGCCACAGCCACTATCTCCCTCCAAGCCCCTGAAATCAGTGCTACGGAGTTCAGGGTAAAACAGGGTGCCTGGACCCACATCCAGGGGCCTGTGCTGTTTCCCCAACAGGAGCCTCCTCAGGGGTCTACAAGGCTGACTAGAGCCTCGTCATGAGGACAAGTGAAAGAGGCAGGCAGGGCCCAAGCAGGAAACTCAGCAGGTGCCATCTGGGGGAGGCGAGTGACTCTGAAGGGCTAGAGAAAATTCTAGAGGTCAGAGAGCCAAGCAGATCCTGGAGAAGAGGACCCTTCATGCCATCCTCAGAAGCCTGGACATCCTCCTTGGTGACACACAGCCATGACCTTACACCTGTCCTCTGTGCCAGAGACAGTCGCCAGCTGCATGGTGAGTAGGTGAGTCCCTTAGGTAGATCAACATCACCTCACCAGGTCCAGTGCTGGAGGAACAAGCAAACCAATGAGCGACAAGCACAATGTACTCTCTTGAAAGCAGGCTCTGGCTTAGCATGATGGTACATCCCTTCAGGGTCCAAGGGGGAAACATATTCTCCCACATCTTTCAGGGTGGGGGTGGGAGTGGAGGTGGGGCGTCCTGGGACTGCAGAGCCAGAAGGTTAGCATTCAAAGAGGGTCCTTAAGAATGACCTCATTGCCCAACCCCAAACTTCACCTCCTTCTCCAGAAACCTTCTGGGGATGGTGGACAGTCAAGCTATCCCAGCAGCCTCTGCCAGCTCCACGGCCCTCCCCTCTCACCCACTCTCTGGGCACCCTTCTCCCACTTCTCAGGAGAGTAAAGCTCGGCCTGATTTTAACACTGGGTCGATGCCATCCTGCTAATCCCTCATTCCAGTGTTTCTTCTTGCTAGTCTTGCCACCACCCCATCTCTGTCTTGGATAACAACACCCTCAGGGCTGAAATGGGCCCTGTTCACACCTTTGAGTGGCATCTAGCGTGCACAGGCCAGCACCCAAGGCCCACTGAGGACTGCTAGCATCACAGCTGCGTGGGATTAGATATTAGCCAACACCAAACCCACCAGGCAAAGCCACATTTCCCAAGGGCCTACTGTGTGTCAAACACAAGCCAAGAAGCCCCAGACTGGTGGGAAATCTGACTTACTGCCTCTCAGGAGCAACAAGACTTTATCTCACAATGCACTTCAACGATAGCGATCGTAGGGGGAATTCCTGGGAAGGAGGGGTGTTTGAAGGCAGCAAGAGCCTATACACCATGCACAGGACACAGATCTGAGCTGAGCCTTGCAGATCAGCATAACTTTCAGACTTGGGAGACAGACAGGAACGGTAGGCCAAAGGGCCAAGTTCAAATCACCAGGAGGTATCAAGGGGCTCAGCCCTGAGAATGGTGGCAGAAACTCACAAGGCAAAGAGGGTAATCATACAAAGCTGCACCCATAGACCCTGGCCCCCTGGTTCTGTGATTCTGTGATTGGGCCCAAACAACATCAGGCTTTCTCCCTTGCCCACCACCCTTGCTACCCAGAAAGGACCAGCTCCATTCACAGGGGTGTGTGTGCACACTCACGCACAGCCTGCACCCCTGGCCAAGGTGATTATGCAAATCTGAGGCTGGACTGCTTTCTCCCATGGGAATCAGCCAGCAGGCACAGCCCTGAGCCCTGAAAGGACAGGCAAGAGGTGCCAATCTCAACAGCGATGCTTATCCCATCTTGGAAGACACCCATGGTGTCACCCGCAATGACCACAGGAATAGGCAAGGCCCAAAAGAGGAGCCAGAGGACGCTTCCTCACCAATACCTCCCAGTGCCATTTAGCAAGGCTTGTCCTGGGTCCTGCCTAGAATTCTAGGACATGAGGCTGGGGTTTGCCCTCGTGTTTCCCCTCCACTGTCCCCAGCAGCCAGACTGCCACCTAGTTATAGTGTTTACTCAACAGGGCCACATGACATGGGGAGGGCTGCAGTGGGGGTTCCATAATGTACCTCCAGGGTGGCTGAAGCTGCTGTCCCACAGCAGAGAACCCAGGAAAATTCTGTCCCCTTGCTGGGCATCAACTTCTCCATGTCTATCCAGTAGGGGCACAGCCAGTGAACCTTCAGGAACCTGTGTCCCGTACAATTCCGAGATGCACAAGTTGGAGTCTACCCAGGTACCAGCCTGGCCCACCTCTTCCTGCCATGCAACAGCACTGTGAGCAGCGATGAGCCTGGGCATACATAATCCCATCACCAAGCCAACAGGTCAACACTGCCTTGGGGAACTCAGGTCCATGGGCTGAGAGTCCCAGACTCAGCTCCCTCACTATGCCTGAGGTCAGGCACCTTCCAGCCGGCCCTCTCCAAGCCCTGTATACCAAATGCCCTGGAAGACAAGGAGGAGAGCCTTGCAGGGGCATTGTGAGCACAGGGCACACCAAGGCTCAAGAGCAAGGGACACAACCAAAACACAAAGAAACACCCACTGCCAGCCTGTGACCAAACACAAGCCCACAGGTACCAAGGAGTGCCACCTGACAGGTGCCTTCACTTTCACCCACAGTTGACTACAGTTGAGAAATAGTAACAGAAGAATTCTGGGAATGAGCCATCTGCAGGTTTTACATTCACATTCCTGACTCTGTTCTGCCCAGGATACTGTGTACTGGTGAGTCGCTCAGCAGCCATCTCGGCTGTTGGGGGACCTGGCTTGGCATCGCAGGCTGCTGTTCCAGTTACCCTCACTTTACTTAATGAAGGCCCCAGAGCACAGGGGCAGTGATGTTGACAAGTCAGCCACTCCCAAGAGAAGCCAGGGCTGCTTCTCAGGGAGAAGAGAGAACGAGAGTGTATTCCGCAAGACAGGGAATCACCTACCCCTACCTTCTGTTGTTACCATTGTCCTCGTGCACTCCCAGCTGTTGCTGTTTGCCATGTGTCATGGGTACACATGAGGAGGAGAAGACATGGGACATATAGGGTTCAACAATACCATCCACAGCACTAGGTGTTCCCCCCATGGATATGGGGGGGACACCTGTGCTACAGTGGGAAAGGAGAAGAAAGTGGCCAGAGCCTAGGATGGTCAGCAGGTGGTAAGACAGGCATGGCCCTGCAGCTGGGTGTCACACATCACAGAGATAAAACTGCATATCCTTTGCCCTGGCAGATCCAGGTCTACAAAGATAGTCACTGAGGCATGTTTAGAAAGAAAAGTCTGAGGCAGGCATTGCGGCACAGTGGGTTGTCACCACTTGGGATGCCCATATCAGAGGGCTTAGGATAGAGCCCTGCCTCCATTTGCAATCCAGCTCGCTGCTGTTGTGCCTAGGAGGCAGCAGATAAAGGTCATGTGCTTGAAGCTCCTGGCTTCAGCCTGGTGCAGTCCTGGCTGTTGCAGTTTTGGGGAGTGAATCAGCACACAGATGTCTCTTCCCTAACTCCCTCCAAGCCGCCCCACCCCCAACTCTGATTTAAAAAAAAAATATATATATATATACACACACACACACACACACACATACATATATGAGAAAATCCAGAAAGCACCTTAAGCCCACCAAAGGAAAACTAATATTTAAAAACTTACAGCACCGGGCCCAGCATGATAGCATAGTGGCTAAAGTCCTCACATTGCCTCCACTGGGATCCCATATGGGCACTGGTTCACATCCCAGCTGTTCCACTTCCCATCCAGCTCCCTGTTTGTGGTTTGGGAAGGCAGTAGAGGATGGCCCAATGCCTCAGGACCCTGCACCTGCATGGGAGACTCAGAGGAGGCTCCTGGCTTTAGATAGATTCAGTTCCGGCCCTTGCAGCCTCGAGGAGTGGTGGACAGGAAATCTTAATCTCTGTCTGTCCTTCTCTTTGTAAATCTGTTTTTCCAATAAAAAAATAAATAAATCTTTAAAAAGAAAGAAACAAACAAACCTGTGGCACCAGCTTCTGCATACAGAAAGGGAAGCCGCAAGACCCACGCATACTGCAGCCTGGAAAGTTGACATTCCATAGCCACGTCCAGCTCAGGGGTGCGTGTGCTCTCCCTTCTGCACCGGAAACCTCCCCGGTGAATGCACTCCACGTGTGCACCAGAAAAAGATGCTTACAGTGTAAAACATCTGGAAAGACATGCTCTTAATGAATACAGAAAACCCATCATCCCAGGTTACAGATGGGAAAGCAAATTTTAAGTAGCCTGATCCATTTAGACAAAGGCCACCATCCATGAGGTGGTCCCCAAAATGCCCGCATCTCCAGTGAGTGGGAGGTCAGCTTTAATTCCTTATACTCTTTTTAAACTTTCTCCAAACTATCAGGTATTATCTGAGAGATTGGAAACATGATTTCTTTTTGTTGTAAGAACCCTCCTGGCTCTGGCTTCTGGTTAAAGCAGATCCTGGGAGGCAGTGTGGGTGCTGACTCAAGTGATCGGGCTCTTGACATCCCCATGCAAGAGCAGAGCTGCATTCCAGTTGCTGGCACTCACTGTCATGGGCATTTGTAGGGGGAACTAGTGAACTGGAGCTTACCCTCTCTTTGTCTCTCTTTCTATCCCTCTCAAAGATATCCCTCCATTGCCTCTTACCCACCACGCTTTGTGCCTAACAGACCCCTAAAAGGGAACTTTCCCAGGCTGGGGAAGGGAAAGATCACAGCTGGTGTCTGAGCCTGAGGGAGCAGCCAGTCCTGGGCAGGACCCTCCTGTACCACCTACTTCCTTGCCCAATCATGGGTCTCCCCACATCAGCTAAGCAGGTTGTGTCTTCCTCAAAGCAATGGCCCCCCACACTGAGAGCCAAGGCCATGTCAGCACATAGCTGTTGGTGTTCAGGTTGAACAGAGCCCATGCAGGCAGCCCAGTGAGCAGAAGGGGGGTCTTTCTCTGGAGAAGAGAGTGGGCAAGTATGGTGGCGGTCCGAGCTGTATGAATGGTGGCCTCCCTCCCTCTTGGTGCTACTACTCAGTCACTGCTTGCGCTGCCACACTCCGAAGCACCAGTACCATCTCCTGCTTCCAGAGCCAGAGCCCAAGTCACGGAGTGGTCAGGACATGTGCCCAAGGTCACACCGCAAGGCCAGGCTAGGGCCAGGAGTGGACTCCAACAGGCAGGCCCTTTGGCACTGCCGTAACGTGGACATCACAGCGAAGAACAGTGTGCAGAGAAAAGGACCAAGGCCAGAGCCCAAGGTAACAGCCAGGAGCACGGAGCGGTGGCAGGAAGCCCCAGGGAGGAGTGGCGAGGAGCAGAGGAAGCAGGGGCTGGTCTTGCTGCTGCCTGGGAAGCACACAGCATGAGCAAGCATTCGTGGGCATAGGAGCATGTCAATGATGGCACTGCTGCGGCCACCAACAATGGTGGCAGGAGGGTGGGGGCGGCCAGTGGTACCCCACACAGGAGAGTTCAACTACTGGAACCGGTCAGGGGCCATCAACTTTGGCCTGGGTGGGGCAGCTAAGCAAGATGAGACCTCATCCCACTCTGCTTGGCTGTATGCTATCCCTTTTGCTTACATTCCTGGACACTTCCTCCATGCCACACACCTCCATGGGCCCCCCTGACATGTGGCAGCTCTGCCACAGCCTGGGCTGAGGGACACTGCACCTGGCTGAGAGCAGGTATTCTTCTATGGAGAGAAGCAGCAGCTCGATATTGCCTGTGACTCGGCCTCAGCTACCAAGAGCTCCCAGTTGCATCCTCCACTGCATCCAAGTCACTCCTTTTCCCCTTATATGGCCGGGTCCACTCGTCGCCTGGACAAGCCATGTTTTCCTTATTAAGCAATATACAAAGCTAGAAAACTAGACAGCTCACTGCCCCACAGCCCAGTCCCAACAGGCTAAGCCAGAGCAAGGACCCAAGCAGGCTGCAGTGTGCGGGAGGGCCCCAGCAGCTATGGACACAGACCACAACCCTCGGCTGGGGTTCGGGAGCCTGTCCCAGATGACCTAACACAGTTGGGGGCAGCAGTAGGGCCTGTTGGATGCCAAGCTTTGAAAGCAGTTGTGTGTGACCCTCAGGGCCACCCTAAGGTGCAGGTCCTATCATCTCCATCTTTCAGATGTGCAGAGTGGGGCCAAGAGGGGCCAGGTCATCTGCTCAGGGTTGCCCAATGGGATGGCAGAGCAGAGAGAAAGGGGCATAGCCATTTTGCCATAAAGCCCATCTTATAGCTCGCCATGGACCATCCTCCTCTCCAGGTCTCGGTTTCCCCACCTATGAGTGGACATGGTTGGGAAAATCGTTTCTTTGGCCTGTTCCACCTCTCACTTGGGCACCTGGTCATGTCACAGGGTGCCCAGTACTGCTGCAGGGCCCTTCTGTCCACTTTTGGAATGAGGAAGAAAACAAGATGCAGGAAACCACAGATCTCAAAGCTGACTCCTGATGTGGCAGTGTGGGCCAGGGTAGGATCCACCCAAAGGCAATGCATCTCTTGGTTCCCCAAGTTTCCCAGCTTCCCCCATCCCCAGGCCTCCTCACGTTGCAGAGAGCGTTTCTCCCGAACAATCCACACCATGTCCATAGCCACCATCAGCCTTGGGCTTCTGAGCCTCTGGGATTTGTCCCCAGGGACATACGAGGCTAAGGAAAGGCTCCATGCTCTGAAGGATGTGGATGTAGTGTTGCCCATGTCCCTTGCTACAGATTCTACAGGACTTGGTCCCCACACTCAAGCAGGTGTAGGACCAGTACTGAATTAATGCTGTTGTTAGATGGATGAGGGCCAAGGCTGTGGCATCTGACTTTTGGGCAGCAACTGAACCAGATTAAGTTCTTGGAGTGGAACCAGTGATGGGCAGTTTTATCAGAAGATATTGCACAGAGGGTGTAAGAGGGCCATGGTTCCTGGGCACTTGCTGCCAGTGTTCCCTGCATGCCTCCTCCCATGCCAACCTCCCATCTCAGCCTGTGAGCCACAACAAGCCTTTGTCCCAGAAGCTCTGCCTAGGCATTTTTAAAAAATATTTATTTTATTTTTTATTGGAAAGGCAGATAGAGAGGAGAGACAGAGAGGAAGATCTTCCATCTGATGATTCACTCCCCAAGTGAGCCGCAACAGCTAGAACTGAGCTGATCCGAAGCCAGGAGCCAGAGGCCTCTTTCACAACTCCCACATGGGCGCAGGGTCCCAAAGCTTTGGCCTGTCCTCAACTGCTTTCCCAGGCCACAAGCAGGGAGCTGGATGGGAAGCAGGACTGCCAGGATTAGAACCGGCAACCGCCGGGATCCTGGCGCATTCAAGGAGAAGACTTTAACCACTACGCCAGCACACTGGGCCCACTAGGCATTTTTAAGTATGGGAAAGCTGATATACTTCACTTGGCATCTCTGGAGAAGTCACGACTGGATTCACCTCTCCAGGGTCCCTTAGCCCTGCACTCACACTTAGCCCACTTCACTCACTCACTCACATACTCACACACACACTCCACAGGCAGCACAGGTGAGCTGTGGCTGCCTCCTGCTCTGGACCCTTGGCCCAGGAGGAACTGGTGCAGGGCAACCCCAGAGCAACATCTTAGGGAAAGACTGGAGGTTGGCAGAACATGAGGGCTGGATGGCACTGGCAACTCCCCAGCCCTAGCCTCTCCACAGAGCTCCATCCACAGCCTGCTGCCCACCATTCACAGGTCGATTCTGGGCACACAACTCCCCAGATAGAACTCACATCATCCACTGCAGCCCTGTACCTCCATCATTCCCTGGCTCCCAGACAGCTCACTAGCACCCACTCCACCTCCAAGTCCTACCAGTCCTGTCCCAGTCTTCCTTGGCTCTTCCTATAGGGGCAGCGGCACAGGTTTCCGAGCCAAGCCAACCTTCCAGACCCTTCCCCCCACACTTACCCCTACACAGGGTAAGTGTCTGAAATGCACATTTTACAGCCACACCTATCCAGGTAAAGTTGTGTGTGGGACTCAGAGATGCTACAGCCCAGCCCACTCACCTGTCCTGCCCTGGCTCTCACCCTCCCCTCCATACACTCCCTGTGCACCAGCCCTCAGTCCCCCATCTAGCCACTTTCTGGCCCCTTTGCCTGGCTCACCATCTCTGGCCTTCCAGTCTGAGTCCACACAGGAAACCTTGCCCTACCAATCCATGCCCAATCCTCTGTCCCCTGTGTGCCTCTCTAGCACCACCCTGTGCTGCCCAGCACTCAAGCTAAGCTCCCCATCCCCACAGCACATTCTGACACTCTCACTCCCCAGCCCCACACAGGCAGGTACACAGTCTATACCTGACAGCTACCCCAGGCCTGGCTAGTGAGAGGAAGATCCATGGGGACTGCACCAGGAAAAGAGTAGCCAGGAAGATAGAAAGAGATAAGTGGGTAGTGTGAGGGCTAAAGCATATTTCCTGCAAACAGGGGCTGTCCATCAGGAGACTGGGACCCACACTGCACTTAAGAACTGGGTAATGGGTACTGGGATGAGACCTCCCACCAAAATATGCACCAGGGATGGGTGCAGGAGGAGCAAGTCTAGCACAAGGGATGGGAAAAATCTCTCAGCAGGTGCACCCCAAGTGAGGCACTGCAGCTTGCCCACACCTCACTTCTAGCCCAGAGCACAGCCTCCACTAGAGGGCAAGGAAGAGGCTAACTTTGCTCACACCACTGGGAGACCCCTGGCCCACACACCATCCCTACCCTGGTCTGAGTGCAGCAGGGGTCAGAGGTGGTGCAAGCTGTGATGGTGGGGTGGAGAGAGTCCCAAACTCCATTACCAGCCCCAGTGCTCACCCCAGCACAGCCACACCTGAGTGCCCCAAGACTCAAGGATGCTCGTCTGCTTCCTGGGAGCCTGGATGGACTCGAGCAGAACACACAACCCAGCAGCCCAGATGCCGCATGCCAGGTCTTCTGATCACACAGAGCCTCCCAGGAGTGCATGCCGCATTCACTCTGCACTGAGCTGTTCAGCTGAGCACTTTCTCTAAGTATTGCACTTCACAATTTTTAAAAGGTTTAAAGAGAGAGAGAGAAACTCTCTTCAAGAAATGTAAATCTTATCCAGGCCAAAAACCCAGACCCCAGCCAGAATCTCCAACCAGGACTGCCTGGGTCAGCTGCAGGCCACGGCTAAGGCAGGGGGGACTAGATTCACCCCCAGCCAAGGGACTTCATGCAGGGAGAGTGGAAACATTCCAGAAGGGCACACAGCTCCTGGCCCATGCTCTCACATCCCACCTGCTCCTGCACCCTGCCCAGCCTCTGGACCCAAGGCAGCAAACCTAGAGTGGAGCTAGCACCTGAGTCCTCCCTTGCAAGAGAGAGAAAAAAAGACCTGCTCAGAAAGTTAAGTTCACCGACCAGGCACAGTGGCCACGAGTACTCGCCTCACTGCTTGAAGAAATGCCAGTCTGGACAGCAGTAAGACACCACCCTCACTCAGCTAACTGGTGATGACAACAGAGGCAGGTAGGAGGGGCAGAGTGTGACCAGTGCACCTCGCGGAGGGTGGGCTGCTGCCTCTGCTCTCGGGGCTGGAACAGAGCATGCCTCTCTCAGCTCCCCATTCAAGGCAACACCTAAGCCTGAAGCTTGGAACAGCTCCTGCTTCAGCCACTGCAGTCAGAAACAGCTAAATGGCCACCCGCAGAGACTGCATTTCAGAGCTGGCACTGCGCAGCTCCACTGCCACACGCTATAAAGAAAAGCAAGGAAGGGGAGCCATGAGGAAGGCACCCCTGGAGACGCCAGCATCTCGTCAGGGCTCCTGGGCATGAGCTCTGGTCCTACTTCCAAGTCCAGCTTCCTGCTGATAAACACCCCAGGAGGCAACAGACGACGCCCAGGTACTTGGGTCCCAGCCATCCACATAGAAGACTTAGAGTTCCTGGCTGTTGGCTTTGGCCTGGCCCAGCGCGGACTGCTGAAGGCATTTAGGGAATGGACCGGAGGATAGGGGATCTCTGCCTTTCTCCAGCTCTCTGCCTTTCAAATAAATGAAAAGAAAAAATTTGTTGCACAAGAGGTGATACATCATGTGGCTGGGGACTCTTGAGAAGTGGTCCTGGGCCGACACTGTGGCACAACTGATACAGCCACCTTCTGCAGTGCTAACATCCCATATGGGTGCTGTTTTGAGACTGAGCTGCTCCACTTTCAGCCCAGCTCTCTGCTAATGTACCTGGGAAAGCAGTGGAAGATGGTCCATGTGCATGTGCCCCTCCGTCGCCGCCCTGCAGCGACACTAAAATGACGAGGAATCTCGAGGGCCTGGAAAAAACAGGAACCACCACCGCAACCGGCACACACACACCGAACGAACACACACACAAACGGACGAACGAAAAGCCGAACCAAAAAGAAGGCAAACGAAAGGGTTTATTGCCCAAAGCGGGCTGCTTATATAACGTTCTCCACCAATCACTTCTCCCCGTGGGTCCATGGGGCGCTATCTGATAGGCCAGCAATCGCAGCAGGAGAGGATTAGCCTATCCTTGTGACTTCCTGCCTGCCTACTGGCCACACAAATCCCGCCTCCTGGCCCTCGGCCAGCCGCCATCTTGCGGCCCCTCACTTACACGTGGTGTCGGCCGCTCCCCACACCCCTGCACCCATGTGGGAAACCTGAAAGAAGCTCCTGGCTCCTGGTTTCAGCCTGGCCCAGCTCTAGTAGCTGCAGTCATTTTAAGACTGAAGCAGAAGATGGAAGACCTCTATCTTTCCCTCTCTCTCTAACTCTGCCTTTCAAATAATAAAATAATTTTTAAAGATTTATTATTTTTTTTATTGGAAAATCAGGTTTACAGAGAGAAGGAGAGACAAAGAGAAAGATCTTCCATCTGCTGATTCACCCCCCAAGTGACCACAACAGCCAGAGTTGAGCCAATCCAAAACCAGAAACCAGGAGCTTCTGGGTCTCCCATGTGGGTGCAGAGTCCCAAGGCTTTGGGCCGTCCTCGACTGCTTTCCTGAGCCACAAGCAGGGAGCTGGATAGGAAGTGGAGTTGCTAGGATACGGATCGATGCCCACAAGCGATCCTGGTGCATGCAAGGTGAGCACTTTAGCCATTTGGCTACCGTGCTAGGCCCTGAAATAATTTTTCCTTTTTTTTTAAAGAAGCAGCTTCTTGTGAAGACATGAAAGAACAAGGTTGATGAGCAAGACTGGTTTCTGTATGTTTGCCAATTATGTGTGTTGATATTTGTGACTATTTCTCTGATCCTACATGTGCATATAATTTACAAACTCTGGAAAGAGGAGTATTTAAACATAGCTACATGAGAGGGGGAGATAGGTATTATCAAAAAGGCTCGTGTGCTCTACATGGCTTTAATTTCAATTATTTATTTACTTTCATTTTTATTTAGAAGACAGAAAAACAAAAATAGATATTCTGTTTGCTAATTACTCCCCCAAATGCTCAAAGCAGCCAGGGCCGGGCCAGGCTGAAGCCAGGAACCCAGAACGCTCACATGAGACTCAAGTATTAGGCCTCCTCTGCTGGCTGGCAGAGCGCACACTGGCAGGAAGCTGGATCAGAAACAGAGGTGGGACTCAAATATGTGAGATGTGGATGTCCCAAGTAGTAGCCTAAGAACTACACCCCATACCCACCCCTGTTTTAATCTGTTACAGTTATATACTCAAACTAACAAAGAAATGACAAAGACATAGCATGAAAACACAGCCTTACGTACAGGGGAAAGCCCAAATCCCCAAGGACAAAAAAAGACTAGAAACAATAGCAACAACAATTTGGAGGCTAGAAAGCAGGTGGGTGAGAGGGGCTAACTGAACAGACCTCAGTGAAGTCAGCACTGGACAAAGTCCAAAAACCATCTGCTATTTGCCACAGAATCATGCAAAACCTTAAGAGAGGTGGCTGAGATCCATGAAAGGGAAGCTAAAAGCAGAGCTGGCTGGAAGCCCCGGTAACCAGGTCTGAAGTGCCCAGATCCCCTTGCTAACTTGCTGTAGCTAGGGACTGCCCCTCCGGTGGGTGACAGCAGGTCAGAGATGGTTTTCTGTAAAGAGCTGAGCAGAGGAACTCTCCTTGGGAGATGGCAAGCCCTGCTGAGAGAGGGAGCTCGAAGCGGGAAACAGGAGAAATCCAACCGAAGTTCATGTTCTGCTCTTTTTCTTCCATCAGACTCTCAGAAACTATGAGAACTACAAGAACAGGGCCTGGTACTGTGGTGCAGAGAACTATCAGCATCCCACAGCAGAGCACCAGCTGGCATCCCCATTACTCAACTTCTGATCTAGCTTCCTGCTAGTACACCTGGGGAGGCAGCGGAGGATGACACAAGTGCTTTGACCTGTGCCATGAAGGTAAGAGGTGCAGATGGAAATCCTGGCTCCTGGCTTCAGCTTGGCCCAGACCTGGCTGGTGGCAGGCATTTGAGGCGTGAACCAACAGATGGAAGATCTCTCCCCTCTCCACCACACTCCATTACTCTGACATTCAAATAAATGAGTCTTTTTCTAAAAAAAAGAAAAGAAAGCTACAAAATAGAGACAGCATCTCTGGGTCATTTGGCCAATGGCACAGGACAAAGTCAGAAGTTTTACAGGAAGATCGCAGTCCTGTTAGCAACACCTATAGCTGCAGCCAACTTTATAAAGAATAAGAGCAGTCAGACAAGGAAAATAAGACAGAGAACAAACTAAACAGAATACTGAAAGCTACTTGGAGGAAAGAGATAATGCAAGAAAAGGAAAACTCAAAAAGAAGTAGTGGTTAACTCAGTGGGAACTGAGCTGACTTCTACAAAGCAAGAACAACAGGCTGCTTAGCAGCAATGAGAGTGGAGGGTCAGAGAGTGCTTGGAAATGGAAAAAAAAAAAAAACATAGGATGAGAGATCATGTCACAGAATTTTCCAGAAAGAACAGCAAGAAAAAAACTAGAGGGTCATGCTCAGAGGCTTAACATCTAAGTCATCAGACACACCAGCTATTTGCCACAAATACTTTGTAAGTTTTTATTTATTTATTTTTACCTGAAGGGCAAAGAGCATAAGAGAGAGGGCCAAGCAGAGATCTCCCATTCACTAGTTCATACTCCAAAAGCATGTGACAGCTGCAGCTAAGGCCAGGCCAATCCAAAATCAGAAAGTAAGAACTCAACCCAAGTCTCCCATGCAGGTGATACAGTCATTACCTGCCGCCTTCTGACATACACACTAGCAGGAATGTAGAACCAGTAGAGCCACGACTCAAACCCTGATACATGATACAGACATCTGAAGAGGCATTTTAACCGCTGTGCCAAATACCACCCAGCCAACAACAGTTCATGTTTGCATTTAGTGGCAAATACGGACCAGCACTTACTGTTCACATGCCTAGTGGCCTGGTGATTGTGGCTGGGTCAGCTCTTCTCTGCCTGTCTCTGGGCCCTGTGAGGAGCCAGCTGGCTAAGCTGAGCACGTTTTCCTCTTAGCAGGGGTGGTAGAGAAGAACAAGCAGCCCCAGTCACTCAGTGGCTTCCAGGCTTGCGCTTGGATCAGTCTCACTAACATCCCATTGTCCCAAAGCAAATTGTATTAAGGGAGGTTGCAAAAGTTCATGGCAAGATGGAATTCAGCAAGAATTCTAATTTGTCATGAGCTTTCTGAAGCCTCCCATAGAGCTAAGCCAAGAGACTCAGTTGGAGAGGACCATAAAGTTACATGGCAAAGAATACGGACACAAAGAACAGGCTGTTTACAATCTACAAAACAAGAGTTGGAAAAGGGAGCCAGCAAACACAGATAATGGATAAGGAACTCCAGATTTCCTAAAACCAAACAGCATGAATTTCTAGAATGAATAGTCCACTGATGGCCTAGCAAATAGAAATAGAACAAAATAGAATCACACCAAGATTATGCTCATACCAATTTCAGAACGCAGGAAACAAAGGGAAATTGCAAAAAAAAAAAAAAAAAAAAAAAAAAGGGGGGGGTGGCAAAATCAGGCTTCACAGAAAAGATTAAGAGTCAAAATGGCATGAGAATTTTCAACAGCTCAATGAAAAGCAAGAAGCAATGGAACATGCTTTCAAAATGCTTCCAGAAAATTCTCTCCAGAATAGAATTCTATACCTAGCCAAACTATCAATTTCAGTGTGATAGGAAAATAAACATGAGTCTATAACATGCAGAAAGTTTTTAAAACATTACCTCTAATGCAACACACTCTGACAAATGAGGCATAAGTCAGAGGAGAAAGGTATAGGATTCAGCACACAGAAAATCCTACCAGAAGAAAAGAAACTCTTCCTAGGTAATGGTGAAGAAAAGGCTCTCACAGAGAGCAGCCAATCCAACAAGGCAAGTCAGAAGGCTCCAGGAGAGACTTTCTCAGGAACACGAACTCAGTAAACATCTACAGAAGCAACTCACACGAGGATCCTTGAAGAACTTCATGGAAATGTGCATGATGGAAAAGTGCACAATAATTACAATTTTTTTGCACCAAAATAAACTCACTTTTTTCTAATTTTTATTTGCTTGGAAGAGACAAGAGAAAGCACAAGATCTTTAATCTATTGGTTCACCACTGAAATGTTTGCAACAGCTGGGGCTGGGCCAGACAGAAGCCAGGAGCCCAGAACCTGAGTTTGCATCTCCCACAAGGGTGGCAGGGGCCCAGCAACTTGAGCCATCACTATTGTTTCCTAGGAAACAACATACAAATTTGTAGGAAGCTGGAATCAGAAATGGAACTGCAACTTAAACCCCAGCACTCTAACATGGGATGCAGGTATCCTGGGTAGCATCTTAACAGCTGCACAAAATGTCCACTCACAAACTTACCTTACAATACTATTTTCCACAAATGTTTTGAAGTGCTCGCATACAATTGGGGATAATGCAGAAACAAAACAGACCAAGTACATAAAAAACTAAGCCGATAATAACAATTAATTGCAAAGAAAACAAAAAGTTGCGTAGCCAAAAGAAAATGTTCACAATTTAATATGACACAGTCCAAATCATGTCAATGTTGAATTCTAATCTATCCAACAGATCTGATAACTCTTGGGGGTGGGGGCTCATTATGAAAGTATGGGTATGGAGCAAGGAGAGGTGAGATAGCTGAAGGAAGTGGGTACTTGCCTTCCATAGTGAGAAATCAACAGGGGTGCTGAAAATTTGACAAAATTTATGAAACTAAAATTGAAAAGTAGCAATACAAACATGTTTTCTAAAGTTACAGAAGAACATACCCAAAAAAATCAACAAGGAAGTTGAAACGGCTCGTTCTCTAGGAAGCAGAAAATGGTGACAGATGAGTGTATGGGTCAGGGCCAATATTGAATACACATTTAACTCCTTGGATTAATGCAAAACTTTGGTAGAAAATGAAAACTAAGCTTACAAAATGGGAACAAGTACTGCCATTGGGTCCCAGCAGGCTAAGCTGCCATGAGGGGCACATCCCTTATTGGAACCCTGGTTGGAATTGGCAACTCCGCTTCTAACCCAGCTTCCTGCTAATGTGCTGGGAAGGACTGGGTGGTGACTGATGCTCTTGGGGTCCTGCAACCCACCTACGAGATCCAGGTGGCATTCCTGGCTAATGGCATCAGCCTTGGTTGTTGCAGGCATTTGGAGGGTGATTCAGCAGATGCAACGTCTCTTGACCTTGCTTGGTTTCTCCCTCTCTTCCTCTCATGTTCTGCCTTTCAAATAAATAAGCAAACCTTTGTCAAGAAAACAAAAACAAATGTCCCCCGCCCCGCCCTACTTAAAGAGAAAGAGACAGAGAAATATTCACATGGTAGCTCTGTTGGGAGTTTGGAAACCATTAGATGAGGAAGTAATCTGTGTCAAGGCCAAGTTCAGGGGAGAAAGACTAGGGAGGTGGGCAGCGGGACCCAGGAGGAAGATTTAATCCCAAAGGGTTATACCTTGAGCAAAGGCCTCAGGAAAGCAAGTGATCATTACTTCCCAACATGGAGTTAGCACACCCCACGATTTTTCTGCTCAGCCCAGAAAATGCTTTCAAAATATTTTACTATTTGCAATACTGTTTGGCAAAGTGAAGAAATTGAAGAGGACTAGTTAAAACAACTTCCAGAGTATCCACACAATGGAGCACAAAGCAGATATCAGAAAGGTTCAGGGAGATGAGCAAATGCAGG
Organism: Ochotona princeps; assembly: GCF_030435755.1. NCBI lineage: Eukaryota > Metazoa > Chordata > Mammalia > Lagomorpha > Ochotonidae > Ochotona > Ochotona princeps. The sequence goes on from NC_080850.1 coordinate 34,935,808, forward strand.
ACCTGATGAATCATGAATGTGCTTGGTATAATACATGCATAAACAGAAATACAAACATGCCTAGCAAAAATTAAGAGAGTTTATTTAGCCAACCACTGACAATGATTGTACCTGGGAGGCAGACTTAGATAACTTACACTTTATATATAAGGAAAGCATTTCAATGGAAAGTGGAGTTCACGGAAAACAGAATTCAAAGTCAAGTTAATGTTGGTACAAGGCATACAGGAAGAGTTCAAAATGTGCCTAGAATATGTATATTATGAAAAAAATGCATAGAGTGGGTTTTATCTTTGAATCCCATGTTCCACAAACACAGTTTTTAAGATTTATTTTATTTTCACTAGAAAGGCAGATTTACACAAAGAAGAAAGATCTTCTATCTGCTGGTTTACTCTAGCCACTATGGCCAGAGATGAACTGATTTGAAACCAGGAGCCAGGAGCCCCTTCTAGGTTTCCCACAGGGATACAAGGTCCCAAAACGTTGGGACTACTGCTTTCCCAGGCCACAAGCAGGGAGCTGGATGGGAAGTGGAGAAGTTGGGACATGAACCAGTGCCCGTACGGGATGCCAGCACTACAACTGGAGCTTTGGCTCACTACACTTGCCTAAGGGCCAGCTCCCTACAAACCTTTTGTAGTGTCCTTATATTACATTCATTTGATATTCAAATATTTATTGAGTACCTAAATACTTGAATATGTGTGATACTGCTTCAACTTTTACAATGAGTATCAGCATGGGTTTAAGATTTTAAAAAACCAATATTACCCAAGTATGCCTTCTTTTTAAAACATATAATCTCACCCAGGGAATAAAGCAGAATGCATGGCCCCATCAGTCCAGGCTAGGGAGGGGCCAATCCAGAACATGGGTGACCTGAGAGTGACTTCTTCCATCTACTTTGGGACAAGTAGCCTTAGTGCACTTGCTGGTATGCAGCTCTGGCCTGAAGGGTCTGCCCCAAGGGAGAAAGACCTTCTCCTTGGTATGACTGAACTGCACTCCCAGACTTACCTTGGGAAGGTTGACTGGAAACTGGGCAGGCACCTGGCCAGCCTGGCACTAGTGAGGCTGGGGTGGCGACCATGTTGGTGTTGAATGGGGATGTTCTTTGGTGCCCTGAAGCCATGCCTGGCAGCAGGTTTGAGTCCACAGACTCCCCTTCAATCCTGGACTACAAAAACATCCTTTCTGTGGGATTTCAGGCTCCAGACAGGTGAAAGCTAAAGATGTACCAATCTCTCACAGAGTGCGTCCTTGAAGTCACCAGGTTCTGGCTTCTCCCACTCGTTGGCTGTGTGACTCTGGAAAAATTTCTCAACCACTCTGACCCTCTATGACTTCAGAAGGTGACTTCCTAAAGAAAATCGACTGACAAGGACAGCCTGGTGCCACCCACTCTCCCCGCGTCCGTCTGGGAGTGAGCTGGGTACCCAGCTACCACAGTGTCAGTTCATGGAGACAAGCAACAAATCCCCTTCCCAGTAAGGGTCCCAAAGACTTGCCTCTGAGCAGGAGGGCTCACAAATCCACCTCCAGCCCCTGGGAAACACAGCAGTGAGGATAACGTGGGTATGAGTTGAAAGATGACAAGAAAATATACACCAAGAGGTCCCTTTCCCCAAATTGGAAGGCTGCTTCACCAGTACGGCTTTCAGCAACAGGCAGACACTGTGCAGATGGCACCTTACACTGCACCCAGTGAGGGCCTGGGCCAGGTCAGAAAGCCAGGGTCAGAGCCCCATGCACAGTTTGCTGAACAGTGGGTGCCCCGCACAAGAACAAAAGAAATCTTAACTAATGTAGAAAACCCAAACCTCTTACTGCTTTCACAAAACCAACATCTGAAAATGTATAATCCACCCCATAGGTGCTGTCTGCTGATGCGCACCCAGGAAGGCAACAGGTAATGGCTCAAATAGTTGGGTCCTTGCCACCCACATGGGAGCTTGGGATTGAGTTCCTGGCTCCTGGCTTTGGCCTGGCCCAGCCCTGGCTGTTGTAGGCATTTGAGGGAGTGAATCAGAGGATGAAAGATCTCTCCCTCTGTGTATGGGAGGGTGTCTTCACGTATGTGTGTGTATGTATACATACATAGATCTGCCTCTTAAATAAGAAAAATGTTAAAATAAACCATGCACACTGATTTAGCAATAGCTATAAAAATAGACATAACTGCAACTCAGCAATTCTGTTTCTCACACTTCTTGATTTATACTGGCACAACTAAACCAAAATACATAATGTTCACTGTAGCATTTGCAAAATGCTTTACAAATTTTTAAAAAAGAAAAAAGAAAGAAAATGCACTGAAGAGAGACTGGGACAGCCAAATCACAAAGCAGTCATGCTGATGTGAAGCTACCCGAGATGCATAATTAAGTAGAAAAATCACTGCTCATTCTGCTCCAAAATTATGAATCAACTCACCTTTAAGAAGTGCAGGCATGCAGGACACACAAACACGCTTTCCGAAAAGAGTTAACAATTGTTACTTCATACATCAGAGGTGGAAGGGTTTTCGGGTCCTCATTGAATTCCCTCCTGCCCTGTTGCAACTTTCCAACACAAACATGGTAACTTTAAAAACACTGACTTAGGGTTTGGCATTGTGGCACCACATATTAAATCATCACTTGTGGTGCTGCATCTGATAGTAGAGCTGCAGTTCGAGCTCCAGCTTCCAATCTAGCTTCCTGCTAATGTACCTCCAGAGACCGTGGGAGATGGCCCGAGTACCTAGACCCCTGCAGACCCAGCTTCGCCCTGGACCAGCTCTAGCGGTTGCAGCCATTTGTGGGAGTAAACCAGGAGAAGAAAGAGTCAGTCTCTCTCTCTCTCTCTCTCTCTCTCTCTCTCTCTCTCTCTCTCTGCCTCTTTCTCCATCTCTAACTCTTGAGTATTTTTTAAGTGATTTGGTAAATCAAAATCACAATGAGCAACCATCTCACCCTAGTTAGAATGCCTATTACCAGAAAAACAAGAAATATTAAGTGACGGAAAAAGAAAGGCAAATTGTCACACCCTGTAGGCGGGAATGTGAGAAACTGAAGATAGCACTGCCATGGGCCCCATCAGGCCCTAGATCACGGGGTACAGATCACAAAGGAAATGACATCAGTATGTCCAACTGCAAACTGTTACTGGTGGTAACAGAGAAGAATGGAATTGGCCAAGGTGCACATCAATAGATGAATGAGTAATGAAAATGGGATCTATGAGGGGACATCTCCATTGTTTAACACATTTGTGGTAATCCCAGCCTGTAGGATTCCTGACTACTCCACTTCCTATCCAGCTCCCCTGAGAAAGCAGTGGAGGATGGCCCAAGGATGGACCTTCTTCCTTCATCACATGGGAAACCTGGAAGAAGCATCAACTTCTGGCTTTAGATTGGCTCAGCTCTGGTCATTGAAGCCATTTGGGGAGTGAACCAGAAGATGGAAGCTCTCTCTGTCTCTTGTCTCTCCACACTATGCCTTTCCAATAAAAAATATCTTTTTTTAAAAAAAAAAAGGCACTTTTGGGGCCCGGCGGCATGGCCTAGCGGCTAAAGTCCTAGCCTTGAACGCGCCCGGATCCCATATGGGCACTGATTCTAATCCCGGTGGCTCCACTTCCCATCCAGTTCCCTGCTTGTGGCCTGGGAAAGCAGTTGAGGACGGCCCAATGCATTGGGACACTGCACCCGCGTGGGAGACCCGGAAGAGGTTCCTGGTTCCTGGCTTCGGATCGGCGTGCACCGGCCTGTTGTGGCTCACTTGGGGGGTGAATCATCGGATGGAAGATCTTCCTCTCTGTCTCTCCTCCTCTCTGTATATCTGACTTTGTAATAAAAACAAATCTTTAAAAAAAAAAGGCACTTTTTAAAGCAAGGATGTTGCTCATTGAACCTGCCTCCAAAGACCTTAACCAAACCAATGTGGTCCTTGCTTTCAGCAATAATCAGAGAGAAAAACAGGTGAATGCATGAACTGTTTAAAGTCAGAAAACATGAAGTGTCTGGAAGGAGCCCAGCCAAGCCTGCAAGACAGGGTGCCTAATGATTTACAAACACCTTGCACAATGCCTAGGCCTGAAGAGCAGCATGCACAGGAGCTCAGTCCTGGTGAAGGACCCTGGGGAGCTGCTATCCCAGGTACTTCACTGTGAAAGCTGGAGAGTCAACAAGCAAACTGTATTGAGGCCCCCTGACCTCTGTTCTCCTGCAGCCTGCCTCTGCTTTGGACACCCTTGCTGGCCACTCCACAGACTGCACTTTCTTTGGGATCCTGCTGCAAAAGCCATGTCTCACTTCCCATTACCACTCCTCTGGGGGACTCACCTTCACACCCTGACTCCACTTCTTCCAATTTCCTGGGGGAGCTCTACTCCTACCAGCAGCTGATCCAAGTGCTGCTGTTCCAGCACCCATCAAGTGAGATGTCTGTTCTGCTTGGATTTTTGACTCAGCGTGGCAGAGGCTGAGCCAGTTCGGATGTCTGTGGTGCTGACTGCTGTTTCTACCGTTAACCGCCAGTCCTCTTCAGCTGGGGTGCAACCAAGCTGGACTCCATCACACACTGAGGTGTCTGCTACACCACTGCCCACTGCAGCTGTGTCTTCAACATCACCATGTCACTGCCAAGAGCAAGGTCTCAGTGTGTAAACTACTCACTGCCCCAGTACACTGTCCCCATAGAAGTCTCTGGAAGCAGCCCTGATTTCACCATGCTTCCATCCTAGCTGTACCGTTAAATTTGGTGTTTGTTCTTGCTCCAGTTCTAACAGAATTCATGTTGCTCAGACAGGCACTCGTGTCACGTGGATGTCTTAGCCTCCTCACCGCCAAGCTACATCCTGTCAAGGCGTGTTATAACAACCTTTTAGAGAGCCCTCATAGGTACACAGACACCAGGATAAGATTCAGCCACAAACACATGAAATCTTGCAACACATGGCAAGGCAGCATAGATGGACGTGGAAGACATCCTATTAGCTAGACACACAAACGTGGTGCGAGCTCACTCACATGGAAGCTAAAGCTGTTGATGGCACAGAGGAGATAAGACTCGGTGCCAGGAGGAATGGGAAGAAGAAGGAGGTTGGATAACAGAGCAGCAAACCCCAGAGAGGAGGAACTAGGCCTACTACTCTGTGCAGAAAGGAAATGGGAACTGACAACCATTTCTGATATGTTCAGAATAACCAGACAAGTCCAGAGTGTCCCACACACAGAAACACCCGAGAAAGTAACACTGATATACTGATCACCCCACATGCATCACCAGACACTGCACTTGCATGCCCTGGAGTATCCAACTGCAGCCACAAATGCCAAAAGTGTGTGCCCATTAAGAATTAGCAAATAAGCAAAATACAAATGCAACAGTGCCTCTCATAAAACTCCGTATGTGGGAATTTATCCCAAGGCACATCATGTCTCCCACTCAACATGGACTTTGAGATAACAAGGGCAGGCCAAAATGTGGCCCCGAGGGTCTTCTCTACCACAAGGGTCGCAGCCTGCACCTCACCCCATCATGCCAGGGCTCCCCCAGTCAGGGGAGACCCACCACTCCAGAGACAATCATGCTTCAGAAAGGACAGTGACAGCAGCAGGCTACAAGCATGCTGTCACACAACCCTCCAGATTTTACCTGCTGAAGAGGTGGGCCCGTTTGTTCTTCCTTTATACCTCCTGACTACCAACAACAGCTAGGCAGTAATTTGTAACACAGAAAAGGCTTCCACAGGTAAACTATCTAAAAACCTAGAACAAACGCTAGAACAGAAAGGTCTCCGTAACCATGGTGTAGCCCACTCTCGGGGTCCAGAGATGAGCTGGAGCCAGGGCCCTCGTGTAGTCCACAATTGACGATGCTCTCCTACTACCTGGGATGTGTGTTGTGGTCCCGTTCCCAGCCCACATTAGAGTGGGAGTGTGTGTTGTAGTGCCATCCCCAGCCCGCGTTTAGAGTGCCTGGGATCAAGTCCTGCTTCCTGAGAAAGCACCTGGGGACAGTAGATGACAGCTTAAGTTGTTGAGTCCCAGCACCCATGTGGGAGTCCAGATGGAGTTCCTGGAGTCTGCTTTGGCCTGGCCCAGACCTAGCTGTTGCAGACATTTGGGAAGTGAATCAGCAGTTGGAAGCTCAATGTCTGTCTGTCTGTCTGTCTGTCTCTCTCTCTCTCTCTCTCTCTCTCTCTCTCTCTTAACTTGCCTTGCAAAGAAACAAGAAAAGCCCTTTTAAAAATAGGGTAGTGTTCATTTAAAACCTCCTCACCTCCTCCTATATGCTTTCAATCATCTCTGGATTACTGGTAATACTTCACCACGTAAATGCTAGGCAAATAGTTGTTACATTGTATTGTTCAGGGAATAATAACAAGGGGACAAAGGCTCAGAATAGAGGCAGTTTTTTCAGTGCAGGGCCAGAGACAATGACTCCAGAGATGGAAAGAGTCAGTCCTGGGTTTGGATCCAAGCCAGCCCTTCCCACAGCAGCCAGGGAGGAAGTGCTGGAAAGTATCGCTCAGTCCATGGCACACTTGGACACAACCTTGAGATGCAGGCTGCATGCTTCACACATCCCTGAGGAGGTTCAAGAGGTCAGGAGGGACTGAAGTGCACAACATCAGGGTCCCAGCCAGCCTGCTGGGTGCCCTGCAAGGCCACGTTCCTTCTCTGACTCTGTTGTCTTCCTAGATGACAATAACCTCTAACCTGTCTGTCTCCCCAGGGGCTCATGGAAGGAGCAAGAGGGATGCTTCCTGGGGACTACAAGCTATGCACCTGTGAGGTCTTCCTGCTCCACACTGTAAATCTGGGCCTTGGGCCTTGCCTGGAGGCAGCCTCAGGAATGTACAGAGGTATAGTTCTGGTCACCCTGCAGCATGCCCGGCCTCCCTCAGAATACCCAGCCACACACACCTGCTACCCCACTCCCTCACATCTTTCAAGAAAGTCAGAGCCCCAAAGAAAAGCAAACCCCCTGGGCTGCCGCTGGAAGCAACAGGAGCCCTACTGTCCTAGCTGGGAGAATCCCTCTGCAAAGAAACGTTTTACAAAGAGAAAGGCATGGAGACAAGGGGGGTTAGGACAACAGAAGCAGAGCAAACCATTTCAAGTCCTGACACAAGCAAACGGGTTCTAAAAGTCACCTGTCTCCCAGCAGGAACGCAGAGCCCTGCCCCATCATGCCACACAGCTGGGCCACTGAGCTGTGCCAACTGACTTATATAAGCTCATGAAAACCCTGGTCCTTTGAGCTCCCTGTGTGTGCAAACAGTGGCAGGGGTGCAGCCGTGCAGCCCCGCCATCCATCACCACCAGTGCATGTCCCAAGCGGTGACTCACCGTGTGTTCTGCAGGCAGCTTCTGTCAGCACAAGGCCCGGCAGCTGCCCATGCCTCCTTCCCACAAGTCAGGTCTGCCCAGAGAGTGATGATAAAACCTTGAGCACCCAGGCAACGAAGGGAGCAGGGCCGGGGGATCAACAGGACATTGTTTACATGTCTGTGCATCTCTACATACATGTGTGTTATGTGTGTTGTGTGAGTGTGTGTATACATTGTGTAGTTATACATATGCATGTGTGCATTTGTGTGTCCATGTGTTGAGTGTCCATGTGTGCATATGTATGCTTGAGTATATGTGTAAGTGCAATGTGAATGTGTGTATATATTATGTACATGTTTATGTGCATATACCTGCATGTGTAGGTGTGTATATATTTGAGTATGTGTGTTATCTACATGTGTGTGAATGTGTATGTGTGTATATTTTGTGTATATGTGTGCATATGTACATGTGTGTATGTATATGTGTTTCTAAGTGCATGTATATATGTATGTGTACATTTTAAGTAGTTGTGTTTATCACATGCATTGTATGTTTATGTAGACATGTATATGTGTGTTCATGTTTATCACATGTATTGTGTGCATGTTTAAATGTGTGTGGGTGTGTGTATGAGCATTGTGTATTAGTGCATGTAGCTACAAGCATGTTTACATGCGTGTGTTGTGTTCGTATGTTTGTTACATGTATTTATGTGCATATGTGTATGTGTGAATGTTATGTGTAAAAGTGTGTGTGTCTGCTATTCCCATCAAGCAATTCAGAAAAGCTTGGGGCCCTAGAGACAATACAAAAGGCAGCCTCTGCTCTGCAGAGTGGAGAGCCAGGGCTCTTAACACATTCTCGCAGGAAGCTCCAGACCAGCCTAGAGCAAATGCCACACATGCAGACACCAGAGCCATCTAACTCTCTGCCCCTGAGCCCAGGGGGCAATGGGACATCATGGCAGTTGGGCAGGGACCAAATGAGGGTGGTAAGCAAATCCACAGGTGAGCAAATGAGGAGACTCTCCACATATTTGACTTGACCATTTGAACATATAAACACCCAGGCACCTAGATGTGCATGACAGAGGACAAACTCCAGTTCACAGGGACATCAACTGAGGCTCCCTCTGCTCAAAAGGATGGGGAGTGGAAACAAAAACCCACACCATGGTGCTCACCTCATCTGTGCCCTTAAGGAGTAGCAGGCGATAGAGTGGGAAGGTGGGCACCCCACCTAGGAGGAAGGGATTTCCAGGAGATCTTGCACCCTAACCACGTTCAGTCAGGAGGTGCTTCTCCCACCAACCCCAGGTACTCCTAGGGGCATTTGTTATTTAATCTATCTGGCCTAGAACAGGGCTGAGCGTGCATTCTGGAAGGAGCTTGACTCTCACCCACGCATCTCTAATCAGGGTAGCAGAGACCTTCCCACAACACACTATCGGCAAGTCTCATCTTTTCTCAATACTTAAGCCTTGCCTCAGTCCATCCACCTGCTGAAAAAGCCTCATGATGGCCAAGTTGGGTCTATGCTCAGCAGACTTATAAGCCATCATGCCACTTCCACCCTCTAACACCCCTAGACAGATTGGATGTTACCCTATGTTCAGCACCTGGAAGCCTTGGAGCACCACACCTCCCACCTAAATGTACAGTGACCACCAGACACCCAGCAAATCTGAAAACAACCCATGGAGGCACGCCTCTGAGAAAGATGCACCTGTGAAACAAATCACCAGTAAAAGAGAATCATCTAATGGGACCTAATGATGGGCTCCAGGGGAATGTTCTAGAAGTGGAGCCGGGACAGGGTAGGGAAGGCAGCGCTGTGCCTTCCTGGGCCAGACAGAACGACGGCTGCCCAAGGACAGAGCTCAACCAGCTCAGCGGGGCCAAGGACAGGTGCCACGCCTTGTGCCCATCAGGCACAGGTGGAGACGGGAGGCCAGAGCAGGCAACAGCTCTCTCTCTCTGGCCTCAGCTGTGAGTCCTGCAGCCTGAGACCCTCACCTGCCTGACTTCCCAGGGGACACCCCTGCTCACCTGATGGAAGGTGAGCCTCCTGGGTCCTTCAGCATGGCAGGCAGCGAGGAAGTCTTCCAGGTTTTATCTCCCTCTCTGACTCAGCTCCCTAGGGACAGGGGACCCTGGCCGACCTTGTCCAGAAGTGAGAGAAGGTGTTTTCCGAGCAGAGCATCCATCTCAGCTCCTTACCATCTCAGCAACCCTGCAGAGCAGCTGTAATTACAGTATTCATTTCATAATTGCTGTCTATTTGCAAATACAAAATCCCTGAATCTTAAAATAAATTACAGCTCCCTCGCCTATGGGAGCAGCCATTGTGCTGCTGGCTTAGCAGGAGGAGGAGATAGCTCCCATCATTGTTTTAATAACAGGATGGAGGTCAGCATGTTCAGAAGGAGACGTGACTTATTGGGACCAAAGAGAATTACCGAAAATCATTTGAATGGATTCATTAAGCATTTTTCCATTCTGGGATCAAGGAGCAGGGAGGGCCATCTTTGATCTGCCCTTGTACTGGCCTGCCACCAAACTGGGCACAATGATGAGAAAAAACCAAACTTACTGGGGTCAGTTTCCTGTGATGAAGGACTTTAACCCAGTGACCCTCACATTCTAACTCTGGAGAGAAAAGAGTCTTAAGGAGCACTATCCTGGTCTTAGAGACCTGTGACCAGTTGGGCATGAGGACAGGTACAGGACAGACTGACAGGGGCATGTGCAGCTGGGCTAGGGCCGGGGCAATGGGAACTGAACGGACAGGAACAGGTCGCATGCAGCCTGGTTTGCGTGTCTCTGGCCTCTGAGCGAGGCCGGCCGCTGACACAGCTGTCAGAGCCCAAACAAGAATGGCCAGAAGGACTCCTTGCTGCTATGTAGAGAGGAGGGCCTGCCACAATCCCTCCCAGTCTCAGGGATGTTTGAACCAGGTGTGCCCGACAAAGGCCACACCATCCGCTACCACCTGCAGAGCCTGTGTTTGCTCTCAGGGCTGCGGGAGGGGCCGGGAGGGGCCAGCTCAGGTTCAGGGCAAACAAGGCCCCACCTTCTGAAGACAAGCCCCTCCCTGTGTTCCAAGGGGCTGCACACAATGCCCACCTCCAGGCTGCAATGGACACAGGGTCCCCAGAGTCCCCACAAGGTCCCAGGCAGGAGCACAGGTGGATCTGGTCAAGGTCTTCTCTCTACCTTACAACCCCCTACACCGCAGCTCACACAGACAGCCCTAACCCCAAACACATCTTTTCAGGGACTCTGGGTCTTGGAATATCACTGACAGGTGACAGAGAACTCACAGGACACCATTCACAGCAACAAAAGTCTTGTATGCCCCTAGCTCTGAGCCAAAAGCAAGTGGTCTGCACCTTCATCCCCCAAAACTGCAGTTCATATGTCCAACCATTCATACAGGTACATGACCTGAATCAAGACCTTCACCCACTCTGTTGGACAGTGAATGAGTGGACAGACACTTCCAGATGCCACCAGTGAGAGCAGCCTGGCATGGCGGCCAAGGACAGCCCGGCTCTGGATGCCACTACACCCCTACTGGTTGTCCATAGCCACACAAGCCACTCACTGCCTGCTTCCCATGTGCCCACAGCCCTAGGAACAGCAGCTTCCTGGGAGGCCTGATGTGGGAAGGAGTAACTGAAGAAAGCAAGAATTCAGCAGCCAAACACTGGGTGCAGCACCCAGTATGAAGCTGGTGCCTGCCAGCGCTAAGGGGCATCATTCTGGTACAACATGCTGTAGGGGTCAAGCAACAGCAGACACCACCCCAGCCCCATTACCTGGGGTGGGGGATCTGCTTATACCCAATGAAGATCCAAGATGGACCTCTACACATAGGAGACTCAGGGGTCAGACACTGGGGGTTGGCCAGGCAGTAACAACATGGGCACAGGTGCAGAGGCCAGCAAGGAATAGAAGGCTGGTGGCAGACACTGGCCAATATGGCTGCTTGCCAAAAGGCACCAAAAGGCAGGCTCCCATGCAAGGGCAGGGGTGGTATCTGGAAGGTTTTTTCATCAGCATTGGGGCCAAGCATGGCAGCCTAGTGGCTAAAGTCCTTGCCTTGCATGCACTGAGATCCCATATGTTTACCAGTTCATATCCCAGCTGCTCCACTTCCCTTCCAGCTCCCTGCTTGTGATCTAGCAAAGCAGTAGAGGATGGCCTAAAACCTTGGAACCCTGCACCCATGTGGGACACTTAGAAGAAGCTCCTAGCTTTAGATTGACTCAGCTCCAGCCATTGCAGCCACTTGTGGAGTGAACCAACAGATGGAAGATATTTCTCTGTCTCTCCTTCTTTCTGTAAATCTGACTTTCCAATAAAAATAAATAAATCTTACAAAAAAGAAACAAGCAGCATTGACCAAGACCCTTTCACTGCAAGGCTAGACTGTGAAATGGCCTGAATCAAACCCTTTGCATGACCTGGGGGCCCTGGAACCCCCAACCCCGACCACAGAGTTCAGGCAGGTTCTGTCCCCTGCCTCTGGGCCATAGTGCCCACAGATACAATGCCCAGATGCAATAGGGCTGGGGCAGAGGGGGGTGAAAGCAAGAAAGCATCTTCCTGCTTGGGGGCAGGCTGCCCACTGTCCCACATTCACGGGGTACTAGCTGCTTTTTGCTGAACAAGGGTCAGGGGTCACAGCCCTAAGGAACACCCTAAAGTGTGTCTCAGGGTAGAGGAGTTGTCTCCTTGCGTCTGTTCTGGCAGCAGGCAGGCAGCCCCAAGGACAGGGAAGGAGAGCCCGGCCCAGTGCTTGGGCAGATCACAAAGTGGACATGGGTCAGCCTGAACTTTCTTTGCTGCAGCCACCCACAAGTCAGCCTGCCAGCCATGGCCAGCCCTGCCTCCCACTCCCTGTCACCGACTCACTCCATGCCTCAGTTTCCCTACTTTTCTGAGAGATCACCTGAGAGTTGAAGCACAGGACATCCAGCCCCAAGGGAGGTAGCCCACTCTAGCTCTCGGCAACCCTAAATATGTGGCTCCTCAGTGTCCCTGGAGAGGCTGTCAGTGGTGCCACCAAGCCATTTCCCAGCCAGCCACACTCAGAAGCAAACAGAACCTTCCCCGAATACCTCCTGTTTCCTGGTACCTTTCCAAGAACAAGGAAAGTGAGAGTTCACTCACATTTGGAGAGATTTCTTTAGGCGATTCAAGCCAGGCAAACCAGCCCACCTCTAATATATTCCAAGATGAAAGGCAGGTAAAGCAGCAGGCAGTGTAGATGGCACCATGTGGCACGATGACTGGCAGAGTGTCTTAGACCAGATGTGGGCCCTGGCACACTGTGTGTCCTCGGTTCCCAGAGCCTGCACACCCGCCTGCCCAGCAAAGCCCCATAGTGATGCACTGTGACAACATCCAGCATGGTAGGTTCTTCAACCACATGTGCCATCAAGGGTGAAGCCAGGGTTGCACCTGCCTCAGGGAAACCTGAGGACCAGGACTCCAGAGAGGCTCAACAGCAAGAGTCACACAGTACTCTGGGGAGCCATATCCCCAAAATGCAAGCTCCTCTTACTCACCAAGAAGTCCTTCCTTCCTTCTGCATAGGCCACTGCAGCCCAGTCCAGGGTTCACCTGGTGTTCCTCTCCAGAGAGACCCCCAAGGGACACTCTTGACCTGACTGCCCACAGCCATCCCCAGGCCACCCCCAACAGTGGGCAATGTCTCCACTCAGCACAGAGCCCCAGGACAGGCACAGCCAGCCAGCATACCTGAAGCTCTGCAGAGCCCTACACCTGGTAATTACACCCTGGTCCAGGCTGGCGACAGCAGCTAGGAAAAGTCAGCAAAGGGTACATGTGCATTAAACCCAGGTCTCCATGCTGAATGTGCAACTCAGCTATGCAGCCCAGGTGCTGACATCTGCAGTGAACTCTCACCCCAGTCAGTGCTGACACAAAAGGGGGATTAAAGATGCACGCTGTGGCCAGCAGAGCCAGCCCCATCCCTCAAAGCTACTTTGGGCAACAGCCAGAAACAGCCTGAAGGACCCCATGAGGCAGCCCCCATGGGACACACACAGCAGGTGTACTGCATTGGGGGGGAACTCTGGGTCCACTTCTGCAAAACCTGGTGATCATCCAGAATGGAAAGTCAGCCAGCCCTGGGGGTCCCCTCACCCAGCCAGGCTGCAGTCAGCAGCCACCACAGCCCGCACCATGGCCAGGGACCCTCTGGCCTAAGGACCTTCACCTCACATGGCTGCATGCCTCCCCGAGCACCCTCTAGGTTGAGGGTGCAAACCCCTATCATGAGGAAGCCATAGGGAACTGCACTGCTACAGAAGCCCCCAAGGTCTATATGACTCGAACTACAGGAAGACCCCCCTGCAGAAAGCAAAGGTCCCTCCCAGCTGCCAGAGACCACATATGCCTGAAGTGATAACCACCTCCTACCTGAGCTGGGTGCCTACAGACTCAGCTCCTGCCTACACCCCATGTGGAGGGACCTGCAGTCAGCTCCCTGGGACACTGTGCAGCAGGCCTCAGCACACCCGGGCTACCTCTGCCAGGGCCTTGGACCTGAGGGGTGCTAGCTCTCAGGCCTCAGCATCGGAAATTACATTTGCCCATTTCCCCCCAGGCAGACTTGAATGTCGCCCTCCAAGTCCCTGGAGTGCACCTACTGGAGAGCACAGGGATCCTGGCCAGGGAGAAGGACAGATGCTGGAGGAAGCTGCAGTCAGACATGGCGGGTGAGCCTCCCCAGCCTGCAGCCCCTCAACACAGTAGACGTGTACCCCCACACTTCCACAAGAGCCAGCAACAGGGCCTGGACAGCAAAGCTGAGCCAGAGGCCACTGGGCCAGGAACAGGTTCCCTAGAGAAAGAGGACTCCACATGCCCTTCAGCCCCCAAGCCCTACTACAGACCTTTACACAATGCCATCTTGGGTGTGCCCTCACCCTGGCAGCCCTGTGTCCCTCTCTACATTCCCAGGCCTGTGCTGTCTGTTACAGCAGTCAGTACCCAGTAGACACCCCTAAGCAGATGCTTCCTGGCTGCAGTAGGCACCCCAAGCCAAGGGTACAAGGGCTCACCAGGGTCACACAGCTGGCACATCCCACTGCCCCAACCCAAGTGTCCACAGTGCAGCCCCATTGGCTGGCACCATCCTGCCTCTGGGCTGTCTGGTCTGTGTCTAGGCCACTTGGAGAGCCTGGGCAACTGCAGAGCCACTGAATGTGCCCTATTCACTGGAGAAGGCATCAGCGCACCATTCCTCCTTTGGGACTGTGGCAATCAAATGACCATCCTGTGCCAAGGTTTCTTCACCTGTGAAACAGTCCCCATTGTAAGCCCTCTCACTCTGGGGCTCCCAACAGGTGCTGAGTCACAACGTGCGACTCCAGGCTATGGCTAAAACCAAGTCTCATGACCCAAGGATAATGTTCCCATTATGCCGAGGGAAAACAGACTGCGAGATCAACATCCCTTGTGCAGCTGCCTTGCTGATGGGCTTTCCTGAGTGGGAAGGAAGAGGGAGCAGGGAAGAGGGAAGTCTGGCCACACATGGGGAATACCCAGGGCGCTGGGCACACAGAGCCAGTGCAGGGCAGCCACAGCAGGGCTGGTACCAGACAGTGTTCTCCAAGCCCACCCTTCACCCATGGTTGGAAGGAAGTGTCACTGCCACACTCTGCCTCCCTATTCCCACACCTTCCTGTTCCCCACTCACAGTTCTTCTGAGAGTCAGGATCGGCAGAGGCAAGTATGACACCAGAAGTTGGAGTTCCAGGGGCACCAGGTGTAAGGCCTGGGGGGTTCCAGGATGATGCACCAAGGCTTTGGGGGTTGGGGGTAGAGTGATTGGCCCTGGTCTAACAAGCCTGAGACAGAGCGTGGTTTGTCTGCCTAAGGTCACACAGCTCCTGGGTGGCTGAGGTGGGATGTTGGGCCCCCAATACCTCCTCACCCCTGCTTTGCCAGTCGGGTTCATGGGAGCCAAGGATGGATTTCTGGGGCCAAGATGGACCAAGAAATGGCTGCAGCCTGCTCCCTGCTGCCTCCCATGCGACCCTAAGCCCTCAGCCCACTGGAACCCAGGACCTCTTCCGGCTCCCTTGTATCCACTACCACTGCCTGGGAGGGCTGGCGGGCTCACCCTGAGCAGGAGGGTCCCTCAGTCCCAGGCCCGTGCCCCCGACCTGCTGCCAGCCAGCAGGCTCAGAGAAATGCCACACAGAATCTGGAGCGGGCAGGGCAGGGTGAAATCCCTCTTTATAGAGTTATTTTTGCTGTGGAATTTTCACTGGCCTGTAAAATATTTTTATATTTATTACACGTTTAACGGGAGCTCCTAGAACCAACAGGGTGTAAATAATGAAAACTAGGGCAGTAAAGGCCCCAATAAACCTTGCACCAGCCCTTTGATGCTCCCCGGGAGCTCCAGTTTCTCCTTCCTCCCAGACCCTAGTCCTGCGCCCCACAGTCAGCCCCGAGGCCTGGGGACCCTGGGGAAGTCGATCCTTGGCTCCCAGACATCAGGCTTACCCATGGGCAGCAGGGGTCTGATCAGCAGCAGTACTGACCATAAAGCACCTACTGTGTGCTTGCCCAAGACATGTGCTCACAGGAGGTGGGCCAGAATAGGTCTGCACCCATCTTCCCCAGCCCTGCAACCTCAGATGGCTGCCATGATGCCAAGGCCCCTAGGACAGCAGCTTCATGGGACAGAGCTGTGTCAGAACACCAAACAAGGGGGAATGTGACATCTCAGCAGGACATGTTCCCTCCGAGTACGGATGCTACATGCTCAGCAACACCCTACTTCCTTGCACCTGCATCCAGTGTTGTCCCCCAGAGCCCAAAGAAGCTTCCTGGAACTCCCATCTGCACCTCTAGGTTCCTTGGAACTATCCCCAGGGGAGGCAAGATCTTGGATCCTGTCCCAGGCAGGCTCCCAGAGGCACAAAGAGGGCATGAGAGCTGCCCAGCTGGTGGCAGAGCCTGGACTAACTTCAGGGATAAGCACCCCACACCCACACAAGTGTATCTGGCTTGAGCCCATGCCCAGTCGGGAATCATCTGGATGCCCCAACTGCTTGCCAAGGGCCACCAGAGACCAGCGGACTCTTCCAGGACCAAGTCCAGACCCGAAGGTGTCCCAACAGGGCGAGGTGCTTCGCTCCATACTGCTCCAGTCTGCACAAACCTCTTACAATGGAGACCACACACACACACACACAGAAGCTCCCTGACCCTTCATCTAAGACAAAGAAAGTCTAAGGGTGGATGGTGCAGGTGCTGAAGTAACCACAGCACATGACTAGCTGACCCCAACTTTGTAAGCCAACCCCTTGCTCCTGTGTCTCCATTTCTATTCCATTCAAGAGGCCAGATGGTGAATTTTCCTGAGGGAAGCCTCCACTGGCTAGCTGCTTATAGTCCCTCCCCTGTATAGCCTTGGTCAGTCTTCATGACCACACAGGGTTTCTGTGCCAGCCACGCTCCATCCTGGTTATCTCTATGCCTGCTGCCCCACCCAGAGGCCAGGCAGAGCCCTTGCTCAGGGCAGAATCCCAGGGGGCCACGGGTGGCCAAGTGCGAGGGTGAAGTGCATGAACTTTGGCGGCTCTTCAGACACCAGCCCGGCTGGAGTGGCTCCTCTCCGGGGACAGATGAAGCGGCTGCTCCTGCCTCCAGCTGTTGCACGGCCAGGAGATTCTTGTCTCTCAACCCCTGATAATTATAGTCCCTGGTGTTTGGTTAACACCCGTGTCATTGCAGGCTGTTGGAGCAAGCCAAGTCTGAGCGCAGAAAATTAAACAGCCTTTGACAAGTGGCCCGTCCCCCTGTGGCATTGCATGGAGCTGGCCAAAGGGGCCGGCAGCCATGGCTAGGATTTGCTGGCCCACCCGGGAGCTGGCACCCCAAGGCACATGCAGGAGGCTCCAGGGAAGGAAGGAGAAGCCTGGGGTGGGAAAAGCCTGTGGGAACCACACAGCTCCTGAGGAGAAGAGGGGAATGGAAACTCCCCAGGGGGAGGCTGGGCAACCTTCTGCCTAGGAACAGGGCCACCTGGATATCCCGTCCCCTGAGACCACCCACCCAGAAGGAGTGTTGCAGCTACAGAGGCAAGATGTGCTCTCAAACAGGCCTGGGGCTCCAATCCTGCCTACGGGCTAGGCAGGTGCTGAACCAATCTCCACGGGCACAAAGAAGCACCTCACAGCAGTTTCCGGCTCCTCTATCCCCAGAAGGCAGCCACGAAGTGAATGACAGGGTATGGGCCCCTTCTCCCACACCCCTGTCTGACCCACCACCCATGTAGCTGAGCTCCCAGGGACAGCAGTGGCCAAGGGGACTCCACCCATGCCCCTGAGGCCCCAGGGGACTTCAACGTCCAACATTCAGTCTCCATGTCCTGCCCAAAGACAAACTCCCAGGCCTTACAGTCAATCCACAAACAGGGGAGGGTGTTAGGCTCCCTGCAGTGGCTTCTAACAGGCCCAGGGGTTGCAGAAGGACCAGTGCTGGGGCTGACAGAGCTCTTGCCATGCCAGCTCTTGCCTGGCATCCATTCCAAAAGCTGCTGCAGCGTCCCATGGGCAAGTGAGAAAACTAGGGAGGCAGGCTCCTAGGGGCTGAGAGACATGTTGGAAATGGCAGCTCCAGGACGAAAATCCAGATAGGACAGGGTAGGCTTTCTACAAAGGGCAGAACAAGGACAGGCTCAGCCTACTTCTGTGCTGAGCTGCAGCTCGGGGAGCCCCCAAAGACAACCGTGGAGCAGACACTCCTGGCAGGCTCCGGTAGACAGCACACATGTTCCCCGTGCTCCCCAGCCAGGCTCCAGCACGCCGGAGATATTATTATTATTTATTGTTTGCTGAGTGCCGACAGCATGGGGAGTGTAAAGGCCCCAGGGCCTAGGCCCTGCCAACACAGCCTGCATGCCGCCAGCCAGCACGGTGCAGCTCCACCAAGACACAGATGCACAGCCGCTTCCTCTCCCAGCCTCAGTCCAGCGCCCCATGTCCCTCAGTCTGTCCTGAGCCCCACCTGTGTTCCCAGGGCAGAGACCCAAGTCCCATGAAGAGTGGGAGGAGTCCCCCGGAGGCCCAAGCCCGTCTGGGTACTCAACCTGCACTCAGCCTGACTCTGGCCTGCCTGTGCGACTGCAGCAGGTTCTCAGAGAAAGCAGCATGACCCAGTCACCACTGCCAGCCACTCACAGCAGCTGCCTTCTCCAGAGAGAAGTGAGGCAGGGAGGCACAAAAGGGAAGGCCAGCTCCAAAATCAGGCTTCCAGGCAAACAGTATTACCAAGTAATAGGTTTAAAGATCAGAAGCAACACAAAAATCTGTGATGAGGGAGTAGTGTTTGGTGTTGCATGTTAAACCCACTCCAGCAACCCATATATGTACCTGTGCCAGTTCTTCCACTTCTAAACTGGCTATCTGCTAACACACCTGGGAAAGCAGCAGAAGATGGCCCAAGTGTGCAGGCCCTTGTACCCATGTCAACGACTCAGAAGAAGCTCCTGGCTCCTGGCTTCAGCTTGGCCCAACCCTAGCCATTGCAGCCATTTGGGTAGTGAACCAGCAAGTGGAGAATGTTTCTGACTCTCTCTCTACTCCTCACCCTATAGTAATTCTGAGTTTCAAATAAACAAATCTTTTTTAAAAGATTCGTGATGAGCAAAATAGCAAAATCCTAACTTTGAAAGAAAAATGGGAGAGAGAAATCAGTAGCACTGATTTTTCCTTTACTTCAGGCACAGCCCATCTGGGAGGGGTCCCAGACCATTCTCTATTCCAGAAGCATCACTCCAACCTCTCGGTGGTGTCAGAGTCCACATGTGGTTCATGAGCCGCCCCCCTTGGGACAGAACTGCCCACTTCCGGGGGTAGAAGGGCCAAAGCCTTTCTACAAGTCCCTGGGGACCATACCAGCAGGTAGGGGTGAGACAGGGAAAGGCTGTACCTTGTGGTACTTTTATGGCCCAGTTCAACCCTTTCCACCATTACTCAGAAATGAGGGGTCTCACTCTGGGGTCCCAGGACTTCCTGTTCCCACATCACCTTGGCCCAGCCCCCTCTCCTATCATATGTTCCCTGGGGTGGCAGGAACTCTGGGAGGTGACACAGGAGGTGACCTGCAGGGCCCCCTCGCCAACCAGAGCTTGGTCACAGACAAGAAGTGTGACACCTCACAGAGGGAAAAGTCATAGCCAGGGACTACAGCAGCAGGGTCCCACCCCTCTCGTTCCTCTCCTGACATGCCTTCTGTGTGACCGGAAGCCAGGTTCCTGGTTCACAGTCTGGGATCAAAAATAAGGCCTGCACTCCAGAATGAGTGTCCAAAGCAGTGAAAGCCCTCCCAGCTACCCACACTCCCAGTGCACTGTCTGGGGATCCTCCCCACACTAGAATCCTCCAGGGAAGGGCAGAGAAGGCATCCCAACACCTCCCAGCTTTTCAGATCCAGCCAGCTCAGCACTGCACCTGTCCAAAGTGCCAATAGCACCCACCAGGCTCTGGCCACCACAGTCAGCCAAGGGGGCGGAGGGAGGAAGGGCGTCATGTGTTCCTCCTCGCCCTCCCCTGGATGCTCCCTATTGCCTGCCTCCTGACACAAGCAACAGGAACAGCCAAGAGGCAGGCATCCTAACACTGGGTGCAGACTTCCACCAGGAAGGTCAAGTCTCCCCTGAGAACCCACACACACCAGGGCATCTGGTCAGAGTCCCTACGAGCAGGCCCGGGGAGGCTGCTGGGAGGAGGATAAGAAGAGCACTGGGGGTTCATGCACCCCTTGGTCTAATCTGAGGCTCCCACTCAACAGCCATGCATGTGCCCACTCAACAGGCATCCATTAAGCTCCAAGGAGAGCATGCAGCCTTGTGGCTACCACATCCTCACCCCATGCCAGGTAATGCCTCTGGGAGGCAGCAGTGTGGGAAACCTGGACTGCATTCCTGGAACCTGGCTCTGACTCTGGCCCTAGCCCACCCTGCCACCATAGGCACTAGGGGAATGGACACGTGAATGGGATCTCTCTCTTTTAAAGATTAATTTGAAAGATAGATTTACAGAGTGGCAACAGCCAAACTTGAACTGATACAAAGCTGGGAACCAGGAGCTTTTTCCAGATCTCCCACCTGGGTACATGGTTCCAGAGGACTTAAGCCATCCTCTGCTGCTTTCCCAGGCTATAAGCAGAGAGATGGACTGGAAGTGGAGTAACCAGGACTAGAACAGGCACCCATATGGAAATCTGGTGCCACAGGGTGAGGACTAGCCTGTTAAACCACAGCACCAGCTCCCCAAACACCACACACACACACACACACACACACACATTTAAAAAACCCAATCACTGACTATGTGCAGGCATTCTCAGCCCCCACCTCCAGCAGGGTGCTAGGGTGCTGGCCCACAGCTGGCCCACAGCTGCCCCACATCTATGCCCTCCTGCCTGCCTGGGCCTGGAAGCTGCACGCAGCCTCCCAGAGAGAGACGTATCTGGAGCTTCCCCTGGTGTGCATCAGCCTGCGCAGCAGCCAGCAGCTCAGAGCGGGAGATAGCATCAGGGAGACAAGGGGACCCGTGTAGCACACAGTGATTCACAGCCTGAGACATCCCCGCCTGGGGCTCCCGCCCAATTATCAGCCCCACCATCTTCAATTACCAGGCTTGTCACTCATCCCCCAGCCATCTGAAGGAAGTGAGTGAGGAGATTAATGTCGTTTTAAAAACTGCTTTCATCCCTTAAAAGGATTCCTGCACAGCTGCCATTTGCATTTCTAAGAGGAAAGGTGCTGAGAGGAGCAGCAACCAGACTTGGCTGCTGCCACCTGGCACCTCAACCATCTCTGCCCACCCTTGTTTTCCCCAAGGTCTCCCCAGGACCTGCCAGGGAGGCTGTTCTGGGGCTGCAGGAGGCATGGGGGGCACCCTATCTGCTGAGGTTTAAGTTGGCTCAGGATCAACAGCTGCCTCCCCAGACCCCGCCAGAAAAAGGAGCAACAGTACCATACACCCAGCAATGCCAAAGGGCAGACTCTTCCCCAGGGAGTGCCTGACAAGTAGTGGGCTCCCCTACCCTCAAAGGCAAGTTAAGTCTTAACCCCTACCCAGAACCCGAGAACCTTGACCCTATTTGGAAACACAGTCCTGGCAGGTGTTAGTATCTAAAATTGGGTCACTTGGGACTCAGGCGTGCTCTTAACCCAGCATTTCCCGGGGTCCTCCTGGAAAAAAGGGAATTGGGACATAGGCAGGTAGGGGACAGTAAGACCCAGGCAGATGGGCAGCAGCTAGGAGCTGAGGGACAACAGGGGCAAGGGCAGACAGAGGTGACAGAGGAATCAAGCCCGACCCCGCTGCTGGCAGCCTGGCCTCCAGGGCTGTAAGAAAATCCAACACCCCAGGTTGGCAGCACTGGTCACGGTAGCCAGAAGGGACAAACACTCCACCTAAGGTTGCCCCAACCCCAGCACCAGGGTGGGAGTGGGGAGTGGACACAGCACACGGAGCACAGGGGGTTACTGTCAGTACAAGTCCTCCCAAGTACTCATGGAGCAATTGCAGCTCCCAGTTTTGACCAGCATCTCTGAGTGCATCACCAAGCCAGTAGCTGGAGTTCCTGACCAGGCTGTCCAGACACCACTCCACAGAGTCCCAGACAGAGTGAAGGTGAGGCAGTGCCCCATGGCTCCAGGTAAACAGAGGTAGAAGTGGGCACACCCTTGGGTCAGTGCCAGGTTTGCCGAGTTGCAGCCAAGGTGAAAACCATAGCAACCAATGGGAGCATGCCATACTGGGACAGGGACCACTATACCTCTGGCACCCAGCAGGGGAACAACCTGCCAATTTAGCTTCAGAGATGCAGGTAAGTTGCACACAGGTGAGGATGGGTGGGGCATGAAAGCACACCCTGCCGCATCACCAGGACAGAATCAGGAGGGCCTTCACCAGCCTGCCATCCAGGCATCAGCAATGGCAATAGCCACCAGGACCCAAAGGTGTGAGGCTGCCTTCCACTGACCAGGGAGTCAATGTCACCGCTGTGTCTGGCAGGAGGCAGGCACAGGGCACAAGCAGAGAGTCTGGATATGCAGGCTGAAATCCCAGTTCATTAGCTGACTGGCTGTGTGAGCCCCAAGGACAGGCTGGCCTCAGTCTCCCCATCTGCATAATAAGCAGGCAACTGACCTGCCTCTTGGGGCAGGGAAAAATGAGTGGATTACTACACTGAAAACAGACCAGCACCATGGAAAGTGGGACCAGCATGACAGCACAACACAACAAATAAAACCACTGCCTATAGCTCTGGCATCCCACATAGACACCAATTCCACAACCCAGCTACTCCACTCCCTGCTAACATGCCTGGGAAAGCAGCAGAGGATGGCCCAAGTGCTTGAGCCTCTGCAACCACATGGAAGACCAGGAAGAAGATGCTGGCTCCTGGCTTCGGACCAGCCCAGCCCTGGCCATCTGGGAAGTAAACCAGCAGAAGACCTCATCCATCTTTATCTAATTTTATTGTTCAAAGAAATAAAAAAAATTTAATGCATAGAAAGTGCCAGGCACAAAGCCTAGCACATGGCATTAGCTGACACTGTCTGCTGCCATAATCCATGTCCTTACAACTCCAGGAGGGGAAGAATCTTCCACAGATGCTTCTCCGTGTGATGATACCCAACTGTTATTGGCAGAGAAGAAAGCCCTGTGCCAGGAACACAGGACGGCTAGCAAAGCCCAGTGGCAAAGCTGACATCATTCTGAGAGGATGAGACACAAGATGCATCTGTGGAAATGGAGTTGGCCCGAGCTGGGAAACCAAGCAACAGCTGAGTGTTGGGGGCTTAACAGGAAGATTGCCAGGCAAGTCTTGCCCAGTCTGTAAACCACAGGGTGACTGCCCAAGCCAGAAGGGTGTCCCAGTCCAAGGGTGTGCTCTGGAACAGAGTGGGGACAGAGCATGGAGGAGCCGGAGCAGGGCATGTGTGCACACAATCACAGGAGGGAAGGTTGAGACCAAGTTGGGGAAAGGCCTTGGATGTCACCCTCAGGGTCTCAGCTTTATTCCCAGGCTCCACCAGGTCACATCAGACAGGGGGCATCTAGTGAGAGGCGAATGTGTACACAGACAACCTCGCTCACAAAGCAGCCAGGGAGGAGGCCACGGTGGCCCCAGCTCCCCTCACCAGCTGAGCCATGCTCTCCACCTGCCCTTGGATGTTTCTTCCCAAGAGAGACATTCTCAAAGTTCAAATCCCTGGAGAACCTCCTTCCCCACATATATATATACTCACCCTGCTATCCTGTTGAAGGACATAACACCCATAGCTGCCTGCTACCAGAATAAGCCAAGACCTTTGGGAGGAAACATTCATATCTCCAACTGACAGATGGAATTAGGCAGGAAGACGGGTTGAAGCCATGCATTGGAAGCCCCCAGATTGCAGGCTGGCTCCAGGTATTGCAGCCAACGCACTCTGTAGCACTCAGAGCCTGTGGCTCCTTCATACTCCTCCTCACTCCTCTCCCCAGAGATACCTTCTGCCCATCCGCTCAGTCCAGGCATGCTGGTGGGTGGATTTCTTTCCAAGTGCAGGCTGAGCTATTCTGTGTGGTGGAGATGCCCCTCATGGCTCTGTGACTTATCTACCAAGTCCTGGACATGCTCTGACCTCACCAGCCTGGCATAGATGCTGCCCACATCACCCTGACTGTCTGCCTGGCAGCTGGAGCCACACCAAGGGCAGCTGCTCCAGGAGGCACTAAAATTAGGTGACCCATGACAGCCAGGACACAGCAATCATGGGCAGCTGCCCACATTGCCCAGAAGGTCATCCCTGCCCTCTCCCAGGACTCAAGCTGAAGGAGAACAGACATCCCCTCTTATATCCAGGGGAAGGGAGGCTGCGAGAAGGGCAACGACCATCTAGCTCTTGGGCCTGCATTGCTGTTTATCCATTTAATAATTATGCCTGAGACTAAGAAGGCCTATGAAGGTATTTAGAAAAGTTTGTGGGAGAACGGAATTAAAAGTATGGGTTTATTTTGATGCAAAAAAATTTTTTTCATAAACATGGAAAAGTTATGTCTGCATTTCAGAATTTGGAGGAGAAGCAGCCAAATCAACTCACACTTTTCATTCTATTTTTCCATGAACTTTTTGGGTATCCTCGCACACCCCTCTAGTACCAATTTACAACATTTTGTGAAGTGGCAAAAGGACAGAGCTGTCCCATGCAGTCACCAGAGCTCATCTCACACACACGTTCTGCCGTGTTTCTCTCCTTCATGAAAAGCACACTTTACAAGCCATCTATAAATGACTCCTTCTCCTACTCAGAATCAGAGTGTCCACCCTCAGACATGCTGCAACTACTTTAATGGCAATTAATTTAACTTAATTTGAAGCAGTGTACAACATTCTTCTCCATCAATATGCTGTAATTAAAGCACTAAAAATGCCTCCTGGTTGATACACCGAAGCCGCTTCCTCCTCTTCCTCTGTGCTAGTGTAAATAATGCTGCAGTGGACATCCCAGGGTGTGTGTCCCTGTGTGCATCTGGGATGATGTTCTCAGGATGGATCCCAGGCCATGGAATGAGTGAGTCACAAGAGAAGCATACGGTAAGGCCCCCGTTACCGACTGCCTCCTGCGTGCCAGAAAGTCAAACCCAGGCCAGCCTTGGGAGCCGCCCCACATACCTCGGCCAGCTCTGGCCGGGGCTCCTCGCAGCCACAGTTTGCTCATTCCTGGGATAATTTCTCTCCCAAGGCATTGAGCGTCCATAAAACCTGCCCATGGACCACATGCCTCTCTGCTGTGCAGGGCTGGCCCACAGTTCTTTTTCCCTCCAATGCAGTCACAGCATCCGGCAGACGCAGGCACTCAGGCAAATCCCAGGCCCAGAGATGCCGAGCCACTGCTGCGCCAGTGTGTACACAAGCCTCCGATGAGGGGTCAAAGTGAAACCCATTGATGAGGGCCTGCAAACATCCCTCAAGGACCTCTCCTCCCTAGGTCCTTCGCCCCCAGCTGCCCCTGCTAGCACACACCCAGGAAACAATCTCCTTGAGTGCGGCTATCCATCCCCTTGCAAGGTTAACAGATGACCCAAATTATGACACCAGACCTCAGCCAGCAACCCATAAAGCGACTGGGCCCAGAATGGAATTGCCTTTGCATTTACCAGCAGACAGACTCAACTCCAGGCATGGCGTGAACAGGGGCTGTCTCCGGTGCGCAGTCTGCCTCCCTCTCTGGCAAGTTATGGATGGCACTGCTGTATCGCCCATCATAAATACAGCCCCTGGGCTAAACAAAGCCGACAGCTTTGTGCCAATAACCTTTGAACCCCTCAAGCCCAGTGTCAATTGTATTTGTCTTCAGGCTGAGGTTTACTCTAGACTGTTTGCTAAATCAGGCCTCATCTGCAGAGATAACTCAAATATATTACAGGCACCAGGCAGACACCAGGCAGGGTCTCCCCCGCAGGGCCCCACAAGGGTCTCCACCCCAGCAGCCGGCACCTCCCTAACCACTCAACGCATCTGACAAGGAAGGAATAAGATACACAGCCAAAGAAGACATGCTGAGACCAGCACGGTCAGCAGGGCTCCACAGAGAACTCTGTGCGACCCCCAGCAAAGCCACCTGCCAGCATGAAGCCCCTGCCTGCTCCCCAGTGACAGGAAGCCCCACTCCACCTGACTAGAAGGATTACTCACCCACCAAAGCCGGGCACAGGAAGGTGGGGACTCTCGCAAGCGAAAATGCAGCCAGTACAGAAAAGCAGCCTGTCCCAGAGCCTGCTGGCCAGCTAGCTGGTGAGGCGGATGGACACACCAAGAACCCAAAGCTGAGGAATCACTCTGGGAGGAGAAGCAGCAGCATCGGTGGGAACACTCCTGCCGGATCAAACCTGAAACAGTACATCGTCAGCTTTTTCACTAGCGTGACACAGCAAAGGTCAAGGCTCACTGTGGTCAAGCAGGTGCAATCATGGGCTGCTGATTTGCATGATTTGCATTTCCTGAGTGCCTACCACACATTAAGCCCTGGGCTGCTGCCAGGGAGAATTCCCATAGCCAGGCCCCTCCCACGCCTAGCCTGAATACTCTCACCCTCTCAGCCAGTACCCAGAGCCCCCAGGCCACTCATTTGGCATACCCAACCCACAGCCTCCTACCAGGCAGTGGGATGTGGGCTGGGAAGGACCTCACTCTGCTGCTCTGCGTCATGGCTGTGAGGCAGTCAAGGCCAGAAGCCTCTACCAAAACCATATCCCATGATCCTTTTCGCAAACCAACAAGATGAAACTCAACAAGGTAAATTGAAGAATAGGAGAGCAAAGAGGGGCTACAGCTGCGTCCCAGCTGGCACAGGCCCCAGGCAAGTGGTATCATTCTAGGCACGCACCCCACCTGTGCACACTCAAGACTCACGTCTGTGAAAAGGGGACAACATACTTTACAGAAAAGGCCAACGCCGTGACAGACCCCATGGGGACCCCCACGGCCCTCCACAGCATGAAACACATGCCCCCTGCCACTGGACCACAGAGCAGCGCATCTTCCAACCTGATGATCTGGATTCTACTTCTAATTGGCTCAGAGACCTTTGGAAAGGGCCCCTCATCCTACCTGGGGCATTCCATCATAATACAATACAACACTCACACGCGACTGGCCCTCTGCAGCACCTTCAGCTCAGATGCTACTGGGCTGATGCTATGACATGGGCCCCATCTCCAGAGGTCAGCTCAACACCCCTGACCCTGCACCAAAGGGAAGGGAGTCCCCTGCGCAGGAAGTTGCCAGAACCAGGTTGGGGAGGGGCAGGTAAGGATGTCCCCATCACTCACTGTTAGGAGCCTCACCATATCTGGGGGTGAGGGATACCACGGGGCTCCCCATCTCATCGTCGCCAGCTCCTGGGGGAAAGCAGCCGAAAGCAACCCTGCTCACTGTCCTGGCTTTCTTCTT
Organism: Ochotona princeps; assembly: GCF_030435755.1. NCBI lineage: Eukaryota > Metazoa > Chordata > Mammalia > Lagomorpha > Ochotonidae > Ochotona > Ochotona princeps. The sequence goes on from NC_080850.1 coordinate 34,963,150, forward strand.
GCCATCACCCCACCTGGAGGAAGCGCCGCACCAAAGAGGCTGAGCCTGTGCCGAGAAGAGAAGGCAGAAGACATTTATAAACGACCCTCTTAGCTGTTTACGAGACACCCTCTGAGAGAAAGCAGAAGAGGACAAATAAACTTGAAGTAGGGAGCCCTGGCCGGGCGTCCCCAATGGGCTTTGCTAAGTCCCCCGCACCGCCAGTGTTTCTGCTCTGTCTTTATGGCCGCCTTTACGGCCCTGTGTTTGGGTATCCTTATCAGGGTCCGGAAGGATAGAGTGAGCAAGACCCAAGGCAAAGGCAGGCCCTGCAACTCCATGAGCAGAGCCAGGCGGTGGAGATAACCCTTGTGGCCTTCCCAGTCAGGCAGACAGGCAGGCAGGTAGGCAGGCAGCCGGGCTCCTGGGCACAGTGATCAGTGTGCGGACCCAGGGCCTCCCAGGAGCCCTGCAGGAACTAATGCCACACACAGACAAAAACACAAGTGGGTGGACTTCAGGCTGAGGTGCCCGGAGACCAGCCAGGCAGCACCCATCAGGACGCTGCATCCCCAAACCCACTGAACTGGGCTGTCTCTGGGGTCCTCGCCCAGCACAAACTTACCATTCTTCAGGGACCCTGGGTCATGCCCATGTGGGGGCAAAGCTGGGGCTATGCCATTGCCACTCCCTGAACCTGCCAGGGTTGCTCAGTGTTAAAAAGGCAGAGCAGGCAGAGCAGGCATTTTGTACATGTGTCCTGTCAGGGTGCCTGGATGTGAGTCCCAGAAGCTCTGTCTCTGATTCCACTTCCTCCTGATCACACCTTGAGAGGCAGCAGGGGATGGTTTCATAGTTGGACCCTTGCCGTGCACAAGGAACACAATTCCCAGCTCCCACTTTCAGTCTGATCCAATCCTGGCCATGGAGGGCCTTTGGGGATTCATTCTCTCTCTTTCTCTCTCTCTCTCTCTCTCTCTCAGAGGAAGTTTCTGCAGCTCAGCTGCAGCCATGCAGCCACTTGGGGAATGAACCAGCAAACAGAAAATCTCTCTGTATGTCCTCTCTGCAAATCTGCCTTTCCAATTAAAACAAAATCTTAAAAAAAAAAAAAAAAAGAGTACTAGTTGTCCAAAGAGGAAGGGGGACTCTCTACTGCCTGAAGAGCCTGCTGGGCTGGCAAGGTGTCCCCAAGGGAGCCCTTGGAGAGGAGGCAGACACAGCCAGCAGCATCCCGGGCAAGTAGGGTCACCAGTCCGTAAGCACAGGAAACACAGGCAGGACAGCCCCAGCCAGTGCTGCATGTGCCTGATGCTGGTGGAGATGTGGAGCAAGCAGTGGCATCAAGGCATCAACTTGCAGGGTGATTGTTTTGGACGAGGGAGGCAGGTGAGCCACTCCGGCCAGAATGCTCCTTTGCTGTCTCCTGGGCTGCTAGCTGCGTGACCAGGGAGCCTGCCTTCTGGGGCTTAATTGTCCATGAGGCTGCTCCACAGGTGCCCAAGCAGCACAGTGGACTCCCCAAGGGCTGCCTTCGGCCTGGATGCAGCACCTGCTTCTGAGCCCCTCACAGCTCTCAAAGGCGGGAGGTTGTAGGGACACCTGGCACCTGCCTGCTTTCAGCTTCCAGGGCAGCCAGCTAGAGATCCTGGGGGAAACTTCCCCTGGCTGCTGCTTCAGAGGGGTGGAGTGGGGAGAGGGGGCTCCAGATGATGTACAACCTGTTTCTCCCTTCTTGCCCCAGGCATACTTGATCACCCTCCATCCCCAAGACACTGCCTTTCCAAGGGTCCCCCAACAGCTCCCGTTGTGCTAAGAGAAAAACTGACCCCCTCAAGTCTTTTTCAATTTCAACTTTGTGAACCATTTATTTTGAAGCAGTGTAGGCTCACTAGAAGCTACCTTGACAACACAGCCAGGCCCTTGTGTATCTTTCACCCCATGTACCCTAGAGGCTGCTTCTCAGCAAAGCCAAGAACTCAAGACTGGCAAGGTGTGTGGGCTTGTCTGTGCCCTGGTCACATGTATGTTACTGAACTCTGTAGCCAGCTCTCCCCCTGCCGCCGAATGGTCACGGCCTCCCTGCTCCAGCATGCCTGACTTCTGACAACCACGCACCTGTGTGTGACTTCTGCTCACTCTGAGGATGGCCTGCAATGAAATCACCCAGAACACATCCTTTGGGGTGGGGCAGCATCATAGCCATTCCCTCTCGGTGCTCGGTCATGTTTCAGCACTGGCATTGGCTGCCATGGGTTTAATGGCTCACCTCCCACAAGACACGGTGAGCGTTTCCAGCTTGGGGTCACGAAAAATAAAGCTGCTACCAAAACGCACATATCAGACAAGAAGCCAGGCACTTCCCCCATTCTGAGACCATACAACATGGGTCTCTTCCGAATGTCATGGATCAGGACTTCACCACATGTATTTACATATACCTACTTCCTCCCAAAAGGCCTTGGCAGAGCTTTAACTGCTCACAATGACTTATTTTTTAGAAAGGTGGCTTTTATTTTTATTTGAAATGCAGAGTTACAGAGAGGGAGAGACAGAAAGAGGTTTTTCCATTCACTGGCTCATTCCCCAAATGGCTGCAAGAGCCAGAGCTTATTCGATCCAAAACCAGGAGCCATACTACTCTCCCAGCCCCTAATCGGGCAGCTGGATCAGAAGTGGAACATCCAGGACATGAATCAATGCCCAGATGGGATGCCAGCACCACAAGTAGAGATTTAACCTGCTATGCCTAGGGCTGGCCCCTCACGATGCCTTTTTAAAATAAATAAATAAATAAATAAATCTCAGGTCAGTGCATAGTGTAGTAGGTTAAACCTTCACCCCTTCACCTGCAGCATCAGCATCCTATATGGGTACAGGTTAAAATCCTAGCTGTTCTTTTCTATCTCAGAACCCCCCCTCCCCCCCGTCACTAGGGCGGGAGTCTCCTTTCTTAGCTTTTCTAATAAATCTTACTTTAAAACTAAAAAAATAAAATAAAATAATAATCCTAGCTGTTCCACTTCCCATCCAGCTCCCTGCTATGGCTTAGAAAAGCAGCAGAGATGGCCCAAGTGCTTGGATCTCTCTACCCCCATGAGACTCAGAAGAAGCTCCAGGCTCCTGGCTCTGGATGGGCTCAGCTTTGGCCCTTGTGGCCATTTTGGGAAGTGAACAAGCAGCTGAAAGTTCCTTCCCTCTGTTTCTCCTTCTCTCTGTAATTCTGCTTTTCAAAATAAATAAACAAACCTTAAAAAAAATCAAGATGGGAAATGAAGACTGAACACAACACATTTTGTATCAGCTATGCAGGTGAAAAGACACTACCGAGCACGAGGAGGGAGGGCCATGGCACCCTGGCTTCACCCTTTCCCTTCTCACACTGCCAGCACCACTGCAGGCCCACCAGGAAGGGGAGAGCAAAACAGAAGTGTGAGCCAACAGGCAGAAGCCAGAAGCCTTTCTCCATTACACTCTCCCCATTGGCTCAGATGAAAATCCTGTTGACATCTGAGACCCGATATAAGAGGCACCTCCTCCAGGAAGCCTGCTTTGATTACAGGCCCACCCTTCCTCACCTGGCACAACTATGTACAGGAAAAGGGACCTGGGCAGCTGAAGCTGAGGAACCCCCATTACAGCTGAGGACACTTGAGGCCCAAAGACAAAGGATCCTTTGCTCTGCTGCCCTAACCTCCTCTGCAGAAGTAGGCGGCCATATTTGTCTGGACGGTGGCAGGGAGAGAAGGCACCACGATCCCCACAGCAGAAGGCTGTGTTGGGACCCTGGCACACTGGATTTGCACATCCAGATTCTGAAGTTCCAAGCCCCATGGGTTGGACACAGTGGCTCTGCCTCCCACAAACTCCACCACTGTTGACTTTCGCCATGCTTCCTGGCTGCCGCAGGAACAGAAGGTTGGGATGAGCAGGTGACACTGAGCTCCCAGCCTGCTCAGGCCCACAGATGACCTGCACCGGGGCTAGGAAGGTTGCCTAGCTCACGGTCCAGGCTCAGCCCAGGAGGGGACGAACGTGCTCTGGCAGCAGCAGGCCAAGGGCCCAGCCACTCCTCCTTCCCTGCTGACAGCCCCTGCTCTTCCCTTTGTTCTGCCAAACAAGCTTGCTCCTGACTCCCAAGTCTGCTGCGGACTCGGCAAACATTTGTCAAGACTCGTCCCCTGGCTGTGTTTATCTTCTCAGCGGAGATCTGGGCTCTGTGCACAGACAAGCTTGGCCCCTAAGGCTCCAGGGGAGCCCCTTTCTGTGAAGTCCCAAGGCCCTACCTGCAGGTACACAGAGTGGGGACAGACCTAATCAGAACCAGAGTCCAGCTCCTCCACCATTGTGTCCTGAAAGAAACCCACCACGTCCAGGGGTCAGACAATGCCAAGGGGCGAGCAGTTGGTGCAAGTGTTGAAGAAGGGAGGAAGAAGGCACTGTAAGGACTGAATTTGGGCGTGGGTGACTAAGGGTGGAGGGCTGGGGAATGTGGGTGCCCCCACTGCCAGCTCATCCCTCAGTGCCAGGCTCCACAAGTGCAGTCGGCGCCATGCTGTGTCTTGGGCTTGTCCAGACAGTCAGATTCCACAGTCCTAGAGCTCTGGGAGAGCTCGTAAGATCCAAACTTTGGTCCTGGGCAGGGATGAGTGATGGGAGAACTAGAGCCCCTTCTGTAGTACCAATGTGCTGTGACAACTGAAGGAGCAAATTCAAGTTCTCAGAAGGCCAGCACACACCTGGGATGACTGAGGCTCACGGGGCCAAGGGGGCTGGACCCAGCCTGACCAGCAGTGAGAACCGAGAACAGGGGCCGTGCATGAATACACACTGCAACTCCACAGCCCTCAGTCTACACTCCACCCCCTGCCCTGGGCCTTGGGGAGACAACAAGTGCTGGGGCAACATTCCCAAAACAGCCTCACCCAGCAGCACAGACAGGTCCCGTGCAGTCAGCTTCCCCAGGCTGATGGAGCAGCAGAGGGGGGTAGCCCCACCACTCTGAGAAAGCATGAATATTTCATGGGTATCTCCCTCCTTGTCTCCAATCCTGTTTCCAATTGTCACAAAACAATTCAGAATTTCCAACTTGGGCTGATGAGCTGCCATCGGCCAGGGTAATTATTTTAAAAGCTTCCCACAGAGCTGTTCACTGCACCAGCTCCCCCAAATTGTCTGTCTGCAGGACTGGCTGTGTCCTTCAGCCCCCTAAGCACATCCTTCCTCCCCACATGGGAAGCAGACTTCCGGAGGGATGCTGGGCACCAGGGGCAGACCAGGCAAGAACACAGTGAGACTATAGGGGATAAACTGAGCCCCTGGTCACAAGGGAGCAGCTCCAGAAAGACAGGGGTCACAACCTCTCTCACCTCCCCATTTCCAGTGCCAGGCTGTGGCCCCACTGACTCACAGTGAATGGTTGATAGGCAGATGGACACTGCAGTAACTGCTCCTCTCACCTGCTCAGATCCACCTGCCACTGAAACGTGAATCCAGCTGGAGCACTCACTCACTGTTCTCACTCTGCACCAGCTTCCATCCCACTGGAAGCCCCTACCTCCTGGAGGGTGGTGTGGGCGAGGGGATCTGTCCCAACTTCCCCTTCCCCCATGCTCACCTGTTCCCTGGAGCCTATTTTATTAAGCATACCCATTTGTCTGAACTCAGAGCCCTTACACATGCTGTTTCCCTAGAGACAGGTTGCGAGGGTGAGGGAGGAAGAAAGAGGGACACTGCTCCAGGAGATCCCTCCTCAGTCTGTCACTCAAACCTTCCAACACCAGAACGCAGGTGCCCTCTTTGGCACTGATTTCCAAACAGGGCTATGCTGTGCCCAAGTCAGCTCCCTCAGTTCCATCCAAGAGGCCAGCAGCCGGCCATCTCTGCACTTCTGCAATTGCAGGCAGCAGTCTCTGACTGAAACTTGTACTCCCCAGGCAGGCCAGCTGAAGAGGGTCCCAGGCGGGGGCTCTTGTCACCACTGCACACAGATGGTAAACAAGACCAACAGCACAGCAGCAATAACAAAAATGTTCCTGTGTTGCCTACACAGCTTCTCTTTTTGGCTTCAGCTGCCAGGAACTCCAGTATACAATCAAACAATTTTCAAATATATTACTAGCTCTCTGGATACTAGGGGTCCCTCTCTGCTTTCAGGGTTTCAAAATCCCTCCTTCTTATAGGTAAATAGGGGGGTATGATTAGGAACCCCTCCCTTCAGGCAGTCAATAGCTCCCCCAGAGTGTCTGAGAGACCCCCACCTCTCCCAGCAGGCGAGTGCTGCATCCATCGTGGGGGAGCTTCAGGTCCTCCCAGCAAAGTCAGTGCTTTCCGTGATGATGGGAGGCCTTCTATAGCATCAGCACCCATGCCACCCATGCCCCCTCCAATCCTAGCAGTCCAGAACCTTCCAGGGGAGGGGCTTCTTCAGAAACCAACCTGCCCCCTGCCACAGAGAGCTTGTTACAGATAGCTCCCACTCTCCCTTTCCACAAATACAGCTTCCTCCCCACTTCTGTATGGGGGGGACCCCTAAGACCCTGTAGTCTGTGACCCTGGCCCACCACAGTCCTGAGCACTCTTCCCCACAGAGTGACTGTCTAGGGAGAGGAGTGCAGCCTGTACCCAGCCAATCAGCATAAGTAAATCCCCTTGCTCACTCTAGGTAAGGTCCTACAGTGGACAAAACAGGCTCAGCCCGTGCTCAAGGAGCTTTAAAATGCTCAGGACAACAGATTTGAATCTGTTACTACATAAATTTCCATTCCAATAGCCAGAGGGGCCAGCGCTGCGGTTCAACAGGCTAATCTTTCACTTTCAAGTGCCAGTAACCCAAACAGGTGCTGGTTCACACCCTGGATGCTTCACTTCTGCTTTAGCTGCCTGATGGTGTCCTGGGAAAGCAGTAGAAAATGGTCCAAAGCCTTGGGACCCTGCATACCAGGCTCTTGGCTTCAGATCTGCTTAGCTCCAGGTGTTGCAGCCAGTTGTGTCTCTCCTTCTCTCTGTACATTTACCATTCTAATAAAATTAAATAGCTAGAATGAGAAAGGACTCCACTTGCTTGAATAATTGTAAGGGTTTTCGACACCAGTGTTGCTGAAGATATTGGCCCAAACAGATGAGAAAAATGCCTATTGGAGGACACCTGTCAGCTAAGAAGGAGAAAGTGAATGCTTCCCCCAATTCAGCTGACCCCATGTGGTCAGGCTACTGCAAGCTCAAAGTCAAACCCATCCTCAGGTGCCCAGACCTGCTGGAGGAGGCAACCCCAACTTTCCCCTCTCTAACTCCTGATCCCAGAAAAAAAGGCACGTGACCCAAGAGGTCAAAAACCTAAAGGGGAATTGCTTAATGTTCTCTCTGGAAGATACAAAAGGATCACACAAGGTCTATCTTGGCCCTAATCAGGAACTTCAGGCTTCCCTGGTCACGTCCTGCTTGCCCAGGTCTCCCAATCCACTAAGTCAGAAAAGGAGCCCTTTCCCAGCTGACCCACCTGCACAGCCACCCTGAGGCAGAAGGGAAGGCACCTAGCAGGTGCCCCTCCCCCTCAGCCCAGTCCACTCAGGGCCAAGCCTCTCCCTCTCCTTGTCTGCTCCTCAAGAAGGGAAACCCCTGTTCACACACTAACAGAAGGGGATGCTAAGGCTGGCTGAAGCTATATGACTTGCCCAAATTCACAACAGCTAGTCCAAGACACAGACAAGACCCCAATTCTGGCCATCAAGTGCTAGAAGCAGGAGGTATAGGAGCAGGCAGAGAAAGAGAGAGAGAGCCAGGTGGGAACACAGTCTGGAAAACTACTAATATGCTAGGCACTGGAGGCTGCATTCATTAAGTCCAGAGATGCCCCCAAACCTCAGGTCAAAAGCTACCTGGCTTAGGGCCCGGCGGCATGGCCTAGCAACTAAAGTCCTCGCCTTGAACGCCCCAGGATCCCATTTGGGCGCCGGTTCTAATCCCGGCAGCTCCACTTCCCATCCAGCTCCCTGCTTGTGGCCTGGGAAAGCAGTCGAGGACGGCCCAACGCATTGGGACCCGGAAGAGGTTCCTGGTTCCGGCTTCGGATCGGCGTGCACCGGCCCGTTGCAGCTCACTTGGGGAGTGAATCATCGGACGGAAGATCTTCCTCTCTGTCTCTCCTCCTCTCTATATACCTGACTTTGTAATAAATAAGTAAATCTTTTAAAAAAAAAAAAGTTACCTGGCTTAGCAGCTCAGGGCAGAGCCTCCACCAGCCTGCTTTTACATGTGGAACAGCCGGTGAGTGGACGGACAGTAAAAGAAGGGGGTTTAGAGTCCCCACAGCGCAGGGTGGTCAGCAGACTGCAGGGGAGCCACCCTGTCAAGTCCCCAGGGCAAGGTCGCTGGCCTGGGGACTGGTCTTTTAACCCTTGCGACCCTGTATGTCTGGAACTCCAACTTCCATTCCCACCCAAAAGTGACTCCCACTGTTGCTGGTTTTCAGGAAGCTGCACAACTGGGTGCAGCGGCCTTGGCGGGCGAGCTGGCATCAGGCAAGCTTCCAACTTGGGAGACTGAGAAGGAGTTTCGGCTTCTGGGGCCAGGCTGCCCTGCGGGCGCAGAGGAGCAGGAAGTCGGGTCCAGCGCGCGGGGCCACGGCCTCCCGGCTGCAGCTGTCGGCTAGCACCAGAAGGCGGAGAGGCGCCGAGGCTGACGGCACCTCATGAAACATTCATGCCCGCTCACCTCGCTGCTCTCTCCCTGCACCGTGCGCCTGAGCCGCGGCCCTTGAGCCCTTGGCCGGTTGAGGCAAAGCTCGGCCGCCCTGCTCCCTGAGAGCTACAGGCCACAGCCCGCCTCACTAACTCCATCTCACAGCCCCCACAGCCGCAGGCGCAGCTTGGGCGCTGGGAGTTGGGGACCGATAGGGGAGGTTGGAACGGGAGCAGGTTCGGCCTACTGGTTTCTCCCAGGAGGTTCTAGAGGGAACCGGGTGGATGCGAGGGTATAAACAGGGCAGGTTCCCAGCCCACCTCAGTCCTGTCCATCTCCCAGTGGCCGCCAGCCAGAATCAGGCCTAGTGGCCACATGAGTCGAAGCCTCTGGGTTCGTGGGCCGGCCAGAATGGAATAATCGTCAGAAGGTGTCTGCCTTCGGGGACTGCCCCCGCCCTTCTCCGCAGCCCAGGCCCTGAGGCAGGCATCCCCCAAAGAGGGCAGGCTGGGCCGTTGCTGCTCACCGGAACCCCTGTTGTACACCGAGAACGCCTGGGGTCCGTCCTCAAACTGCGGTGGCCTGGCGAGCCTCTGCGCTGCGAACTCTCCCACTCAGCAGCGTGCAAGCCCGCTGCCCCCCGCAGGTTGGGCAGTGAGGAGAAAGGTGGACTCTCCAAACCCCAGCTTTGCGGACACCTGGCAGGACCCCGGCAAACTGCAACAAGACCAACGTCGGGCCCAGCCAGCCCCTCACGTGCCAGGTGGGAAACTGAGCCCGGGAGAGAGTGCGCCAGGGCCGCGCTGGGACTGGCAGCCACTGGGTCCGCCTGAGGCCGGGCCTCTCCCAGCGCGCGCGCAGTCCCGGGGCTCGCTCCCCGGACTCCGGCCCTGGCCGCGAGCCGTGCGGACCTCTGCCTGCACCAGGAGGGAGGCCAAGACCCCTGGCCCAAGGGACAGTGCCCGCCCCCTCCCCGCCGGTCCCGGCCAGCTCTTTCCCCTCCCCCCTTCCCGCCTCCCAAGCCTGTGTCCCCGCCTTCCCCGCAGGCGACGGGCGGCGGCGGCGGCGGGAGGAGTGGGTCGAAAGGAGACAGCCCCGACCTTGCGCGCTGGGATGTAGTGAAGCAGCCTGGGCCAAAGCTGCGCGCACAGCGGGAGACAGCGCTGGATCTGGAGCCCCAGCCGGAGCCAAACCCCGCGCCACCGGAGTCCGCGGCGGGCGAGCCCGGAGCCGACGAGCCCCCGACGCAGCATTGCCCGGGTGGGGTAAGAGACGCTTGTCGAGGGGCACGGGGGGGGGGGGGGGGGGCGGGGGGAGCTCAGCAGTGGAGGGGCGCACGGAGGTGGCGGCTGAGTCCTGCGCTCAGTGCTCCCAGCAAGCGCGAGGTCCAGCTGGCGGTGCAGATGGCCTCGGGTGGTCAGGCACCCTCGATGCAGCCTAAGGAGAGAGTTCCTACCGCTGGTGAGGGGCCGCGTCACCCGGAGCGAGTGACCTCCTCACCTAAGCGAGGAGTCCCCCTTGCACCTTCAGTCCTAAGCACCCCAAGAGGGCAGCAGCCTCAGGGGCGCGCAGGTCCCAGCCCGCGACGGGCATGATCCTAGAGTCCTTCACAGTCCCTTGCCGCGGTGCGGTGCGGGATGCTGGATCTCGGAGAGCAAAGGCAGGCTGCCCCCGGGAATGGGGGCCCCAGCACCGGTGGAAGTGCTGGCCCCTCTGCGCGGCCCTGGACTGGGGGCCGTCACTTCGCGTCAAGAGGGTATTTGTCTTAAACGAAACCGCTTCATTCGTTCGTTTGTTCGTTTGGGCAGCAATGTCGCACAATAGCAGCAGCCAGCGGCGGGAGTTCAGCTGTCCTCGCCCAGGAACCCGACCCCAACACAACGCGGGTTCGTGCGCCCAGCCCGCTGCGGCCTGCCGTTGCCCACTCAGGTCGCACGGGTCGCTCGGGTTGGGCTAGTCTTTCCCCCTTTGAAAACCCCAATATGCCTTTCCCAAGTCTAATAAAGACATTCCCGCGGCTTCTCCTGGGCTTGCTGGTTGACTCAAGTTACCCGCCGCCGCCATACACAGCTGCTCCTCTCCAAACGGGGGTCTCCAAAACCCCAGAGCAATTCCGTGGTGGCCACCCAGGACCCTGGAGTTGGCGGAGGGGTGGGGGTGGTTGGAAAGTGCAGCAAATGGAAACTCCTGAGTCTGAAAATACCTGAGTCCCCTTTGCGAAGTAAGGCAATACTGCGGGCTCTGAAAGCCAGCAGGGCCAGGGGGCAACGAACGACTTTGCCCTCCAGTTACTGGGGAGGGTGTAGGGTGACGGTGACGCTGAGGTTTTCTGAGAGCACAAAAGCTCAGGCCAGCCTCGCGCCCTAAGCTGCTAGGCATCCGGGAGTTCGCACCACTGGGACCAGACCATCCTATCCAGACTCCCGCACACAGGGGCCGTGTGTGTTAATCCCGGAGGAGACGGGTCAAGTGCCCTTCTCGCAGGGAGCAGCTGTTGGGACCAGGAGGTTGTAGGACAGGGAAAGCTGGTGCCCTGTGCTGTGACCAGTGGCTGCCACCCTCCTGGCCTCTCTCTCCTTCAGCTCAGCCATTCCCAGGAGCCTGTGGATTTGGGGTATACCAGGGCCCTGACAGTAGCTCCCAGCACTCACTGGCTGTACCCCAGAGCAGCCATCGTGTCGGATTGCACCTTGGCCCTCTCAGGACAGGATGTCCCACACACACCCCAAAATGAGCAAGGAGTCTCAGATTGGGGCCCTGGGTGAACACAAGAGTCCACAGAGGTTAGTGTCTCCCTGTCCCCATAATTGCCCATATTCTTGAAACGAGAGCTTTTATTGGGGAGGGGGCATTAGATCTGGCAGGAGGAGGTAGGTGGTCTCCGCTCTACTCCCAAAACTGGGTTTTCTAGTTTGAACTTCTCCACGGCCTAAGAGGCTTAGGACTGGAATGTCCCGGAGAGCCACGGATGGCCCTGGGGGCAGGCCACGGTACATTCCTTCCTTTTTCCTAAAATCCCCTGGTCCTGGGAGTAAGGATTATAGAAGGGTGCCCCCATGGGTGGGTGGCAGGATGTCCTGTGAAGCCTCTCCAGTGACCCTCCGCAAATTCAATCACTGAACCACACATAGGCATAGTGTCCTGGGTCTGGGGCTTTTGAGAGCCCAGCTTCAGAACCAGGCCCTGTGTCTCTTTCAACCCCAACTCCCAATCCCCCACGGGGGCGGGGGGGGGGAAGGGGCCTTCCCTGACTTTTCTGCTCAGTCCTTTCTGGACCCTAAATGCCAACTTTTTCTGGAAGTGACAGAGTCCTTGCTGACTTCCTGTGGCTGGAAAGAGATAAGGAATAGGGCATGCACGTGGGTCCTGTTCCAGTAAGCCCCCTCCCTTCCTGTCCTGAAGCACAGGCACAAACTCCCACTGAGGCACACTGTAGGTTAAGCCATACCCAAAGTCACACAGCAAAGCTGGGCCACAGTACACCTCTATTCTGCCCACTGTGGGGAGGGGGGAGGGAGGGAGAAGGAAAGAGAGAGACAGAGAGAGAGAGAGAGAGAGACAGAGAGAGAGAGACAGAGAAAGGAAGACCCTATTGGCACTGGGACAGAGGGTAGCAGGAGGATGACCTAGCTAAGGAGGAAGAAAGCATGGGCCAAGTCCTTTCCCAGCGGAGCCGAGGGACCACAGCCACCACCAGCCACTTCCTTGTCCCTTGTCCCTTCAAGGCTGTCCAGGCCCAGCAGCATGGACTCCCCAGGGCAGCCCCCACTAGCCTCAGCCCCTAGGGCTAAGGGTCCAACCAGGCACAGCAGGGCTTCATCCACAAAGAACAGTGGGCTTGGTCATCCACATGAGCGGGTATTGGCATTGAGATTTCCAAATACAGAGCATTCTGCCTGCCTGGAGCTCTGGTGGGGGGGGAGGTTCTAGCTCAGAGGGGCACACAGCAGGTGCTCACTAACTGCATTTAATGTATCCACAGTGACACAGCCCACAAGGGACTCAGTAGCTGGCATTGCAGTTACAGAATTAAAATCTTCCTTCTTCAGGGAGGACTTGACCCCCCACCCCCCACCCTCTGGATGCTTGCTGGCCCAACCATTCATTTCTGTGCCTTACTGCCCCAAGATGCACTGTGTTTCCCACACTGGCCTGACCCTCAGCAGGTTTAGGACATGCTTCCTCCTAGCAGCCAGCTTTCAGACCAAACTGCACACAAGTGTACATTTTTTAGTACAGAGTGTGTGCACACATTCCGGGCCCTGCCTGCATCAGGACTGCTCTGGTCTGCTCTTTCTAGACTGAGGATGGTGTGAGAAGGGGCACTCCCTGATACCTGGTTATGGGAACTATCTGCTGCGGAGGGAGACTCAGCCTAGAAATGCAATCAAAGGTGGAGCTGGTGGCAAACTTTGAACTGCACTCCCCCTATCCCACAGCGGCCCTCTCCCCTGTACCCATCCTAACCAGGTCCAGGGACTCTCTGCTGAAAATGACAAGAGCGTTCCCACACCAAGTAGCAAGTGCCCTGGTTCAGAACCCCGCCCCAGATCCAGCCTCCCAGGGTCACAGGCGCTGGTCACAGTGGGCCAGGCCTGGAGCAGCACCCTGCTTGGCTGCCCTTGCACCCAGGAGTTCAGCCTGGGGCCTGGGTGCCTCCCTCTAATGAAGGTGGGGAGAGGGGGAGGGCTTGAAGGAAGAGTTTGCCCAGTGGCCCAGAGGCGGGCACCCACAGTCGGTCCAGTGACAACCAGAGACCCCAGGAGGAGATGAGGATGCGCGGAGTCCCAGGCCTGGAGAAGCAAGCGGTGCCTGTCCACTGGGCAGCTGGCCTGCCCAGCGCTGCTCTCTCTGGCTGCTAAGGCTAGGCGAGCTGGTCAGCAGGTGAGGGGCAGAGGGCAGCCCAGGGTCCACCTGTGGTCAGAGGAGCAGGTCAGGGCCATGCTGTCGCCTGTTTGTTCAAGACGCCCAGGTCTTGGAGGGCCAGTTAACAATTGTCGAACGAAATCCTTCCACAAACTTCACGGAGGCGCAAGGACACCCAACAGGAGTGAGACACAGAGGGTGCTGCCTTTGCCAGCCAGTGTTCCTGGCGCTGTTGCTTATCCCCCCCACCCCCCACCGCACTGCACCGGACAGAGTGGGGAGCACAGCAGGCAGCCGACACCCTGGACGGCTGTAGTGCAGGCTCTAGACGCGGGTTAAAGCCACCCTAGAGAAGGGCAGAGGTCCCGGGAGATGCAAAACGAGGTGCAGAGGCAGTAGAAAAGGCCTTGGCTGGGCTCCTGGGGGTCTCCCGCCACACTCGCCAGCGGCCGCGGAAAGCCAAAGGAAAACGTTTCATCTGATTAGAAGCCATCATTTCTATCCCAATCCCGGAAAATTGACTGCGGCGCAGGGAGGGAGGCCCAAAAAGCAGCCTTAGGGGAGAGGGTCCGAACTAATTGGGAGGCAGCATCCGGGGACCCATTACAGCGCAGGCTGTCACTCAGCCGGTTGGATTCCCCAGAGAAGGGGACGGGGAAGGAGGGGCTGGTGGCCCCTGGCCGGGGACACCACGGGGAGGCTGCCCAGGCTCCTTGGCGGCGCGCACACGCGCCCATCCTGGACTGTTCCCGCCGGGGGCTTGGGGACCTCGAAGCTACCCCAGGCAGGAGCTGACTCAGTGCAGAACAAGTTACTATAGGGGGGGGGGACTGAGAAGGGGAGGGGAACCCAAGATGGGCACGAGCCGCGCAGGACTCGCAGAGCCAGATGCGTCTCTTTTGTGCAGCGGAGGGAAAGAGCAGTGTGTCACCGGGGAAGGAGAGGGAGGCGCGGCGAGGCCGCGGGGGGCGGGGAGCGGCGGGAAGGTGGCTGCGGAGGGAGGGCGCGGGAGGCTGGGAGGGCGCGGCAGCCGGCCGGCTCGGGGCTGGATTCCTCCCGTGCGCCCTCGCCCGCTTGCTCGCTCGCGCCCTCCCTCCCCAGCCCCCTCCCACCCGGACCCACCCCACCCACCACCCCTGGCGCAGGGACTGCCGGAACCTGGAGGCGCGCACTGTCGCTTTAAGACAGACTCTGTCGGAGCCGTCCGGAGCCTTAGAAACCGGCCCCGGATCGGGAGCCGGAGCCGGGGCCGGGCTGGCGGTGGAGGCCCGAGCTGCGAGAGCACGAAGCGGAGCGCAAAGCCAGCCGCCGGGTCGCTAGAAGCAGCCGCCGCCGCCTGCCCGGCCCTGCCAGTCCCTGGCGGTCCATGGGGCGGGCACGGCGTCGCTGCGGGCCCGGGCAGCCCTTGGGGGCAGCCGCTTAGGCGCTGCACTCTTGTCCCTCCCCGCAGGTGGCAGCCAGGGCGACCGGGCGCACCGAGCCCCGGCCCCTGGAGCACCCGCCGCGGTCCCCACCTTCATGGACGCCTTCAAGGGGGGCATGAGCTTGGAGCGGCTGCCGGAGGGACTCCGGCCGCCGCCGCCACCGCCACCGCATGACTTGGGGCCGGCCTTCCACCTGGCCCGCACCGCCGATCCCCGCGAGCCGCTCGAGAACTCGGCCAGCGAATCGTCTGACACCGAGCTGCCAGGTAAGCGCGGCGCGTGGAGTGGCCAGGTTCACAGGGCGCAGGGAACAGGCCCGGTGCTACCGCGGGACCATTAGGAACTTTCTTTTTCCCCCTTTCTCGAGCCGATCGTGAACGCGGAAATTTATACGAACACATAGGAAGGTGCTAGCACGCGGGAGGCCGGCAGTTGCACCAGCCTGCGATGGTGGGTTGCACTGAGCTTCATCGAATCGGGCCGAGGACCTGGGGAGTGGTTTGCTCGAAGGGGCGCAGGGGAGGCGCTTGGGCCCAGAGAAAGTTGCAGATTGACGCAGAAAGTTGCAGATCGGAGGGACAGAAGAGGGACAGAAACAGGAGACAGAGCAGCCAACGAGAAAAGGCGGGTGCGAAGGATAATCCAGGACTGGGGGGTGGGAGCAGCACCGCGGAAAAGAGCTCGGACCAAGGGGTGCGGCCGAACCCAGAGTAAGGGATCCCAGCCGGTCCACGCGTGCGGCTGCCGCCCGCGATCCCCAGGCCGAGCGGCCAGTACGGCTCGGCTGGACTCTCTCCGCGCTGATGCTTTTCTGGCCAAGAGCTGCCGACCAGTTTGGTGCGCTGGTCTCCAGGCGCTCCTGAGCCCCTCGGCTTTGCCGTCACCAAGCTCCGAACTCCAGGGTGTGCGGGTGGTGAGCGCTTCTGCTACGCATGCTTCTTGATTCCCAGCCGTGGGTGAGACCCCGTGAGTTTTGAGTGGCAGTGTGCTGTCGTTTCTTTGAAAGGGATCCTCGTGCTTGGTTAAAATGCAGTCCGCGCTGGACCGGGCTTTTGTGTCAGGATTTAAGCAGGGGACTCGGCTGGACTTTACTTCCTAAAGCCCAGAGAAATACGTAGTATCGACTGATTTTTTAAATCAAATCTGTGAGGGTTTTAATTGCATCCGTGGTTTGGGGTGTTTTTTTTTTCAATCTTGGAAGAATATTGTAGGTGCATTTTTTCCTGGAATTAAAAATACTTAACCTGCAACATTATTCTTTGTGAGATTTTTAAAAAATGTATTCAAAATGGCGCATTTCTCTGGGACTTTTCTTAAAATTCATCTTAAAGCAATGTTATGCTGGGAATTCAAATGATCATACTACAGTGTTTCCCTGGAATTTAAAAAAATTGATCCCTACGAGGGCGTTATTGGAACGGAGTTAAAAATCTACTTTTATAGCGGGGGTTTTACATTGATTTACAAAAACAAATCCTGAAGAAATGAGCGCCGGAGTCTGCCCAGGGCGCAGTTAAGGGATATGTTGGTCCGGAGGGTGCTGGCTGCTTGGTTCACTTTTGCTCTACCGGTCTCTTTTTTGAGGATTTGCGACTCTTGGCTGTTAAATTTCAGGCAGAGAGCTCTGAGCTTTTCTGGGCTTCTGTGTTTGGATTTTAAAATTCCTTTTTCTTTCGGTGTCAGTGCCTACACGGAGCTTCCAAGAAACCAAGGCGAGAAAGTTCTAAATCGCCCAGGGTTTGTCCGGGCAGCAGGTTTTCTAGGGCGGAGGCCCAGGCCCCGAACGCTAGCCACCCGCCGGGTGCGCCCCGCAGTCAGTGCCGGCAGCGCGCCCGGCAGCAGGCAGTGCCGGAGACTCCTGTCCGGCCGCCTGCGGGTTGCGGGTTTTCGGGCAAGAATCATCTGCTCTCAGTCCGCACAGAGACACCCCCTCCCCTGCCCCAGCTCCACCACTCCCCTTCCTCCGGGAGAAAAGTGCAAGCACCGGCTGCTGACAGAAGCCAGCAGGGCCCAAGGGCTGAGAGCCGAGGAGCGGGCCTTGCCCGCCAGGCACCCGGGTCCAAAAGCTGCCGCTCCTGCTCTCTGTGGCTGGCCCTACTGGCCACCCGGACCTCTCTCTTCCCGGGCGCAATTCGCAGGGCCCCTAGCGGGAGGTAAGGGCACCCGTGGCCCGCACTTCGGTGGAGCCGGGAACGGGTACCGCGGTGCGTCGGCCCGAGGTGACCCGCACCCCATCCTGCCTGCTACAGAGAAGGAGCGCGGCGGTGAACCTAAGGGGCCTGAGGACAGCGGTGCCAGCGGCGCTGGCTGTGGTGGCGCGGAGGACCCTGCCAAGAAGAAGAAGCAGCGGCGGCAACGCACGCACTTCACCAGCCAGCAGTTGCAGGAGCTGGAGGCCACGTTTCAGAGGAACCGCTACCCCGACATGAGTATGCGGGAGGAGATTGCCGTGTGGACCAACCTCACCGAGCCGCGCGTGCGGGTGAGGCAGTCTGGGAGAGCTGAGAGCCGCACTGGACGTGTACTCTTAGCAAGGCATCCGCGTTGGCACCTAGGCCACCCGCACCCTCTCTGGCTGCGGCTTCCCACCCCCTCTATCCAATTCCCGACACCACCACCACCACCCCTGCTTTACTGAGGCCCCAGTAGGACCCTCGGATGCCCTGTAGGGTCAGGATCCATTGGGATCTGAGCGGGATACCCTGAGCCAGGCCGGGAGCTACGGACTCTGCCGTTGGGAGCTGCTCTCTTCCCCTCGAAAACGAAAGGGAAAGGCAGGTCCTGCCGGCAGCCTAGGAGAGGTGAAGGGAAGGTTGCCAGGGCTCAGAGTCTCAGCACAGGGGTCCCATTCTGCACCCCAAGTCTCCACCATCGGGACAGCCTTCGCCCGCGTCACCTCCTCCGCCCCCCCTCCGCCAACATTGGACCCATCTGCTGCGGGACCCTATGCCCGCGCCTGTTCTAGGTCAGGTGGGGAGCTGGCCCTAGTGGCCCTCCAGGCCTCCCCCTTCCTACCCTTTGGGTTCCCAGGAAATGCCAGAACAGGAAGAGAATAGTTTAAAACTGTTCCTCCCCTGGACGCAGATCACAGATCGCCCCAGATTCCCAGGAGCCTGGGGCTGGCCCACAGACACCCCCCCCCCCCATTACAGGAGTCCCTCCATGGGCAGGCGGGGAGCTGGGGCTAGGGTCGGGATCCTGCCGGGTGGGAGTCGCAGAGAGTACAGGAGAGCCAGGACCATGGGGTGGGCAGCTAGGATAGGTGAGGATGTGGGTAACCAAGAAGTCAGTAGAAGAGGGGGGGAGAGTTTTCACCAAATTCTGTGAGAGAAAACAGGGAGGCGGGATTAGAGCAAAATAAGTAAGAAGCTAAAGGAAATTAAATATTTGCAAAGAAACATATTTGGCATATATTTAGGCAGTAGGAAAGAAATTAAATATTTAAAGGAGAAGCATAAAGATCAGGTATTTGTGAAAAGAAAGAATCAACTATTTAAGAGAAACAGTGAAGGCCAGATATTTGGAACGAAAGGGGGTAAACTAAATATTTGGAGAAGAATCAAAAGGATCAAAAATGGGGGTAGAGCAAAAATAGACTGCTTAAGGGCAAAGAAGGAGGTTCTGATAGCCCTGCGGACCGGAGGAAAATAAACATCTGGGAAACGAAAATATCGAATTTTGCCCTTCAAGATGGAAACGGGCGGCTTTACTCAGAGGAGAGCCGTAGGTTTTAGTAAGAAAAAAATATATACCTTTTGTATTTGAGAGAAGAAAATGAATGAAATATCCGAAGACACACTGGGACCCGTTTAAGGGAGAAGGCAGGAGGTGGAGGAGTTTGAGAAGCGAGAAAGGAAACAGTATTTGTTCAAAACGAAATTTTTTAAAAAAGAAGGCTTGTTAGGGGAAGAGAACGGATTTAATTTGTGGAAGAGGATAAAGATCGGAAAAGGGAGGGGGAAACCAAGTATTTTCTGGGGACAGGAAGGGGACCATTACGGCGAGAAGGCAGGGGCGGAAATATCGGTGGAAGAAAGGAGATGCGTCGGGTGAGCAGGGCAGGCGGCAGCGGGCTAGGGGTGAGGGGGTCCTGCCCGCCCGCCCGCACCGACCCTGACCCTTCTTACGCTCCCCCCTTTTCCCCACCCCAGGTCTGGTTCAAGAACCGGAGGGCCAAGTGGCGGAAGCGCGAGCGCAACCAGCAGCTGGACCTGTGCAAGGGCGGCTATGTGCCGCAGTTCAGTGGCCTGGTGCAGCCCTACGAGGACGTGTACGCGGCCGGCTACTCCTACAACAACTGGGCGGCCAAGAGCCTGGCGCCCGCGCCGCTCTCCACCAAGAGCTTCACGTTCTTCAACTCCATGAGCCCGCTATCGTCGCAGTCCATGTTCTCGGCTCCCAGCTCCATCTCCTCCATGACCATGCCGTCCAGCATGGGCCCCGGCGCCGTGCCCGGCATGCCCAACTCGGGTCTCAACAACATCAACAACCTCACCGGCTCCTCGCTCAACTCGGCCATGTCCCCCGGCGCCTGTCCGTACGGCACCCCCGCCTCGCCCTACAGCGTCTACCGGGACACGTGCAACTCGAGTCTGGCCAGCCTGCGGCTCAAGTCCAAACAGCACTCGTCGTTTGGCTACGGCGGCCTGCAGGGCCCGGCCTCAGGCCTCAACGCGTGCCAGTACAACAGCTGACCGCCCGGCCGGCCACGCGGGGCGGGGCAGAACGCACGCGGGGGCCACGGCCACCGCCTGTGGACCTCGAGCCCGCGCAGCCCCTTCCCCCTTCCCACCTCTGGGTTCGTTTTGTGTTTGCTTTTCCGGACCCCACTCTACCCTCCACAAAGAAATGAAGCAAAAAAAAAAAAGCCGGAGGAATGCGCCGCAAATAAGAAATATATATATATATATATATATATGGATGAGTTGCAATTTCCCTGGGGATGGCGCGCGGGTGGAGTGCGTTCGTTCCCACGGGGCCCAGCGGCCCTCTCGGTGGAGGGGAACATGGGAAGCGAGCGCCGAGGCCCGGGAGCCCGGAGAGCACACCCGCCGCAGCAGCCCGCGCGTCTGCGCGCCGTGCTAGACCCAGACTGAGTGACAACGAACTGGACGTTGCCAGAACTCCGACACGCCTGGGATCCCGGGCCGCGCACAACTCGAGACAACCCCTCCCAGCTGGCCGGGCCGAGCGCACCTTAGCTCGATTCGGATCCGAGTTGGAGCGGACGTTGAGCCGGGGATGACGGTGCCCAACCCGGGATCGGGCGCTCGCGCTTGGCGCCCCCGCTTCGCACCAGAGCCCGGAGCCCAGCCGAGCTGGCCACGAGCGAGCCGCAGTAAGGCTCTGGAGCCCCAGCGGCCGCGCGGACTAAGCAGGAGGCAGGGGAGGGCTCGTTGCAGAGCGCCCTAGCCCCGAGCTTAGCTGCAGCCCCAGGCCCTCTGCCCCGCTCCCGTGCCTAGAGAAGCCCCCAGTCCTGGCGAACAGCCCTGCCCCCCTATCCCTTATCCTCACCGCCCGCCATGCAAGAGTCGAGCCGAAGAGCGCGGGGCGCGGCCCCAGGGCCTCTGCGCCCACTTTGCACACCCGCTCTCTGGCCCGCGCCCCTGTTTACAGCGTCCCTGTGTATGTCGGACTGACTATAGAATTATAAATCTGTCTATATCGACTTGTCCATGTACGTCTATTAAAACCATAGTCCGAGCGTGCTAAGCACTGCCGAGTACTGCCTACTTCATTCCGCCGAAGAGGGAAGCGGATAGAAATGGGATCTGTGCCACCCCTGGGTCCCAAACCCTGCACGCGGGAGGGAGGGGAAAAAGCAGCCCTCAGTAGAACCCTTCCACCCGAATTCCTGAACTGGTCAGCTCAGGCTCCACTGAGGACGCTGCAGGGCGTTCTGAGTTCGGTTGTTCTGGGCCCATTTCCCTCCGGGCCCATTTCCCTCCCGGCCCCTGCAGAGACCCCTCAAGGTCTCCAGGGTACTGGAACCCGTGCTTGCTGGGCGTTGTTAGGCCGGGGACGGCCGTTTCTCCCGTGGGCCGTTTTCCCTACCTTGAAGCCTAGTCCTAGCTGTTGCAGGAAACCTGAGGGGCTGGGGACCCCTGTATCTAGCAGGGCCTCCATCTGCCTTCCCTCTCCCTCTGCCCCCCCTCCAACGCCGAGTCCCACCCAGGGGTGTGGGGCCACATCGGGAGAAAGTGTCCTTCTTATAGGACTCACTTCTTGCTTCCCTTCCATCTGGGCTTACACGGGGCTGCCGGCTGCCTCCGCCCTCTCTAGGCTGTTGGGAACTACTGAAGGAGACCAGCCTGTAAACTGCCTGTAAAATTCTGCTTCCCTTAAGTCGGTCACTTCTAATGGCAAAACAAAATGTTTGCAGCTGCAGCGGGGGAGGGAGGAGGGGTGGAGGTGCTGCTTGAGGATCACCTTATGATGGGGATTGGCACTACCCCAGAGTTGGACCCAGGCAAGCCCTGGCTGGGAGTGGGGCAGGGCCACAGGCTTAGTCATGAGCTAATAGCTGGAGAGCCCTGTACACATACTATCTTAAACCAGGTCAGCACTGCCTCCCGGGTCAGTAGTGTCAGCCCTGTGTGGCACACGGGGCACAGGGCTGGGGTCCCGGACTCTTAACTGTGCCAAGGCCTGGATCCTGCTAAGCAGGGTATTGCAGCATAAAGAGGGCTCCTTGGCCAAGGATGGACAAGTCTGTGGCTGCCAGGCTCAAGTCTATGGGGTTCTGAGATGGGGCAGGGCCAGACACACAGACTGGAAAGGGCTGGAGGCTGGGCAGGGAGCTGGAGCCAGACCGCCCCTCCCCCAATGGCTCCAGGCTCCAGTACAGAGCTGCGACCCCTCACTCTCTGGAAACATAAACACAATTACATCTGGACTTAAGAGTGCCTCCCCCAGCCTCACACATCTGCCTGGGGGCCCTGGTCTCAGTTGAGGGCAGGAGGCTGGGGAGACCTAGAGGGAGGTGGAGCTGGGAAAGAGTGGGCGGCAGAGAGGAAGGCTCTTCACAGTCTGCCGGCCCCCTCCCCTGGGGCAGGAGATTGGGGTGTGACTGGGGACAAGTGGAGGGCCAGGAAGCAGTTCCAGGCTGACCCCCACCACCCAAGGCCCAGCAGGTGAGTGCCAAACTCCAGCCTGCTGCCATACCTACCCAGGTACTGTGAGGCTGGCACACAAGGCTGCACCAGGGCTACTGTTGCAGGGTGGGATCTACTGGGGCTGCGGAACAGCAGGGGGTTCTCAAAGCCAAGTCCTTTGTGCAAAAATGCAGGACAGTCACAGGCCTACAGAGGATGAGGGGAGGGGCCCTGGCTCTCAGTCCTCTGCTGCTGCTCCTGGTGTTAGGGATGGAGCAGGGGCAGACAGGGTGCCAGTCTCAACCATCTTGGACGAGCAAACAAATAGGGATGTATATGACATTGCAGACAGAGCTAAGGGCAGGCAGTGCCCAGAAGAAAGACAGAGGGGAATCCTGCTTAGCCAAGTGGGCACCCTGGCCAGGCACCCAGATGCCTGCTCTGGGAGCAGTAGCCCCATCTTTAGTCTTGCACATTTACTGCCCCAAGGGCACCCTGCTCATGGATGAGCCCCCAAAGCCCTGCACAGAGCCCTGATGCTCAGAGATGGGAGGCCCCACCACCACCAGAAACAGCTAGCAGCTCTCTTCTCACCTGGTTCTCACAAAGGCAGTCCCAGAGCTGGGCTGTGGCTTCAGACAGGCCTTAAACTGAGAAAGGGATGTGAGGAGAAGAGTGCCCGGGCCCCGGGGGGGGGGGGGGAGGAGGGAAGGGGCCCAGAGGAAGGTCAGCTCAGTCACGCCCAATTTTATTGGCTTCATGGGTTGCAGCCCTCCCCCTGGGCCACCACAGCCCTAAGCCCAGCCTGGGGTGGGGAAAGCTGCAAAATCTATTGGGGTGGGGTGGCATTGCTGGGGTGGGGCACCAGGCCCAGAGTGGGGAGGGTGGCTGTGCGTTCCCCAGCCCAGGTATATATCAGCAGGGCCCAGGGACACCAAGACACCAAATGGGGATGTGAGAGCAGGAGTGGTTGTCCACCCAGCGCCCTCCCTAGCTGCTGCGCCAGTCACTTGGCCCCATGCACAGGGGCTTTGGCTGTTGAGGAGGGTTTGAGTCTGGGCTCCACCTCTGAGTTGCCTTGGGTAAGAGACTTAATCAGCATCTCTGGGCCTCTCGCCTCCTCTTCCATAAAAGGAAACAGCAATCATTTCACACAGCTGTTGAAAGCACCAGGCGGGACAATGCACAAAGAGCGGTGGTTGTGGTGGTCCTCCAGTAAACACTTGGCTCCCTAGGATTACTAAGATGCAGTATCCTGATTGTCCTCTTGGGGGCCCTGTTCCATGCCCTCAGCATGACCAGGGCTGCTCTGTCTGGGTTTCTGGAAATGTCCCATGAGACCCAGCGTGCTCTTCCAGGCTCCTGGCTCCCGAGTGAGTCATGACTGACAACTTGCTACGCCTGTCAGGCTTCCAGCCCAGCACCCCTGGAGGGCCACCCTAGGCTCAGGCCCTCAGGAACAGCCTGCTGTCCTGCGCCCTCATCTTGCCACTGTCCTCTGGTAAGCCAGGTCCCGAGAAAGCCGGAGAACCCAGGGTCCTACCCCTGCTCTGGGGGTTCTGTGATGAGCAAGACCTGAATGCCTGCTATCTGTGTAATGAGGCCTGGGAGCCATGGAGCAGCAGCACCTGCCATGGCACCCAAAGATCCTGTCCTCAGCTCCAGGCTGACATATTGGGGCGGGGGAGGTCAAGAAGAAATGGAAATCATGTCACCTCACTAGACTGGGCTCAGCTGTGCTCGAGGACAGCCCCCCCACCAAGTGCCAGGCCAAGTGTGACAGCAGCCGCTGGCATGGGCATCAGAGGACCAGATGAGCCATCTAGTGTGGAAGTGGCACTGGAGTAGCAACCCGGAGATCTAACTGGCCGCAGCTGTCCCCTCCCTGGGCCTGGCTTTTGCAGTCTCTGTGTTCCAGAAACCCTTCTCAACCTTTCCCAGCCGTCCTGGCCTTGCCTCCATGCCCCTCCCAGCACTGGGAGCCCACTCCTCTGAGGCTGTGGGCCCTTGGCAGGACACTGGGTGGCCCTGAGCAGCTGTTCACACAACACAGGGCTGTAGGGTCCCCTGGAGATGCTATCTCTGGAGCAGAGTGGAGGGGAAGGCAGGGTGGCCATCACAAAAGAGGGCAGCTGCTCTAGCTAACCCCAGCATGGGTCTCTGTGCTATCCCCTGCTTCATTTTTCCTACCAAGTTACCAAGTCATGTGCCCATCCAAACTCATTCAAACTCCAAGCTGTGTAACCCCAGAGCCCATGGGCTCAACAACTGCCAGCATTTCCTCATGGAAGCCACATGGGCAGCTGGACGGGACAGAGGCCGGTACAGAGCCTGGGTCTCCCGGGTATAGACCTGGGGAAGCATCCGCACACAGCAGGTGCTCATAAACACTTGCTGAGTCAACCTCACTGTGCTCTTTAGACATCCCAACTCTCCTCCCTGCCATGACTCTCCCTCCTCGCTCACTTCTTTCCTTCTTCACTCACTCACTCCACCCTCTGAATACCTCTTGGTGCTGCTCCTGTTACTGCTTTTAAAAGATGTGTCTGAACAGTTAAAAAAAAAGAGCTCAGATCAACATTAGGCCAAGAAAGAAGCAGACATTTCTCAAAAGCAGACAACACAAATGATGAGAACCTGCTCGACATCATTTATCATGAGAAGGCAGAGCAAGACTGGCCAGGAGATGCCACACCATGCCCACCTGGATGGCTACTGCCGAAACAAAGCCAGGGAGTAACAAGCAATGATGAAGACATCGAGAAATGTAAATCTCTGTACACGGTGGGTGGGAACAGCAAATGAGGTCGCTGCCAGAGAAAATGGTGTGATAGTTCCTGCAAAACATAAAACCCAGAAAGGCTGTAGGACCTGGCAGTTCCACTTCTGGCATACACTCAAATACAAGCAAGGACTTGGAGAGATGTCCATATACCCGTGTTAATGGCGGCAGCGAAAGCTTTGTTCATCCCAACAGCCAAAACAAGCGAACATCACAAATGATGGCAACACATGCCCTGGAGGGTGATTCAGAATTAAACATGAGAAGACACTGACAGGGGCCACACCCTAGATGGACCCTTCGTGAGATGAGCAGGACTCCAAAAGGACAAAGGTGACAACTCCTGTGACAGGGACCCAGGAAAGGCAAATTCGAGTCTGAATGGTGGCTTCCGGGGGAAGATGGGGAGCTTGTGTTAAAGGGCACAGTTTTACTAGGGAAAGAAAAGTTCTAGCAATGGCCAGTAGTGATTCATACGAGCTAAATATGCATTTTACTACAAAGACGCATGCAATAACAAGGTTAAAATGAAGGGCCCAGCACCAAGGCATAGTAGGTTAAGCTTCTACCTGAGGTCCTGGCATCCCACATGCACACTGGTTCCAGTCCTGTGTACTCCACTTCCAATCCAACTCCCTGCTTATGGCCAGGGAAGGCAGTGCAGGATGACTTAAGTCCTTGGGCCCCTGTAACAAAGTGGGAGACCAGGAAGAAGCTTCCAGGAAGAAGACTGCTGGCTTTGGACTGGCCCAGCTCCATCTGTTACGGCCATTTGGGGAGTGACCAGCAGATGGAAGATCTCTCTCTATCTCTATTTCTCACTCTGTAAATCTGCCTTTCAAATAAAAATAAATCTTTTATTTTAAAAAAGAGGCTAAAATGGAAAACTATGCATTTTTTTACCACTTTTTAAAATGATTTGTTTATTTAAAGGGCAGAGAGACAGAAAGGGTGAGACAGAGAGAGAGCTCTTCCATTTGTTTGGTGATTCATTTGCCAAAGGGTCTCAATAAGTGAGGCTTGGCCAGGCCAAAGCCAAGAGCCAGGCACTCCATCTGAGTCTTCCACGTGGATGGCAGGAGCCCAGGGACTTGGGCCCTCATCCATTGCCTCCCAAACATGCCAGGAAGGAGTTGGACTGGAAGTGCAGTAGCTGTAATAGGAACACGGGTTGCTGTCATCTCAAGTTGGTGGCTAGACCCACAATACAATCCTGTCTTGCCCGAATGGGCAACCAGAGGCTGGTTATCTCCCATCAGAGCAGGCCCACTGCCTTGCTCGCTAATCTCTCTCCACAACCCTCTCCAAGCAGCAACCTCTGGGAGAACCTAGAAACAGCTGACACCTCTGGCTTTCACCCCACCTTTCCACCTTTCCGTGCGGTGAGACCTTAGGACAGACACCTCCATCACTGAGTAGTAACAAGAGGGAAATGCAGGATGAGCGACTGTTGCTGTCGTCTTCCCTTAATGAGATGAAAACTGAAGCCACAACAAGCTGTGAAATGACCCGTAGGCACAGTGACATCTCTGCTACTAATAAGGAATAGAGAGTTTCTGAGTGTGTGTGGAGTATTAACATTAACCACTTCAGGAAGGCGATAAGGATTCTTCAAAATGTGCCCCCCCTTTAGCATATATTGCTTCTGCCAGTAAACAATATTATTTTACACAATATAAAGACCTGTGATCCACACAACAGCTAGTTGTGTAACTAGCCACAGCAACCCTGCCCTCAGTGTCCAGCATCAGTCAGTGCCTCGTGTCAGCCACCACTCACCCTCAGGATTCAGCTCACCGGGGCAATGACAAGTGTCAGGGAAATCTTCACCCATTATTACAGAAGTGAAATATTTCTTTTCAAATATATTCTTTGAACAGATGTCAAACTAGTAGATGCCAAGCAGAGTACTCAGAGAGAAGAATGATTTGTAAAAATATCAGGTCACTAAGTGGAGAGGACTGAGCATTTGAAAAGGGGGATGTCCATCCCTACCCCTTCTGTCCCTTACCACACCTCCCCGCTATCCCTGCCCTCCAACCCAGCAGCTGCTCCACACACTCATCTTGCTTTGATGCGCATGCACACAGTCTATAACTACACCTACATGCTCACACACACATTCATGTGCACACACACGCACACATTAATACAGGTACACACACACACACTCACACACACACTCTCAGCCTGTGTGCCTGCCAGCCAACATGATCATGGAATCTTTACTGAAGACGTCCAAATTACCAAGGTTTTACTACACTACTAAAAATAGTCATGCTTACTTAGCCTGTTTATTAAGCACACCATTTCTAATTTTTCTGCCTGAGTAAACTGAAGCATCGTTCCAGAAACATGTTCTCACTGAGACGATTAGGCTTGCTGTTCTCTGCTGCCTTCATGCCCACGTCTCTGTCTTCCCCCTTCCATGTCTCTGCCCGCCTGTGCCCAGCTTCCCCTCCACACCCAATCCACTCCCTTCGGTATGTTTCAAACATTAAGGGGGAAAAAAGGAACAGTAATTTGGATTTGGATTTCATGCAAAATGGACCAATTTTTTTAAGTGTTGGTAATTTGTCCTGAAAGAGGATATAGGGAAACTGGCATGGAAGGGCCTTGAAGCAGCAGGGTTTACGAGTGGAAAACAGGGCGTGCCCATGTGGAATGTGCACACCTTCCCACTCCCCACCCCTAAGCCTTGCCTGGACCGTGTGCATGTGCAACAGTTACCACTGAGAGCTCCATTATTGACATTATCACCTTATATCATTATTAGTTATCAGAATCAAAGATTATTAACCCAGTTAATTGGACCAAAGGCTTAACGTCCCAGTGACTTCTTGGAAAATGCCTGGCAAACTCTTAGAGACACCGCAGCCACAGAGCACCGGCCACTCTGCCGCCTGCCAGGCCATGGCAGCCGTCGAGGGTTTCCCCTGGCCAGGCCAGCCGTTCTGCTTGTGGCCTATCTGGGAACTTTCCAGGACACGCTGGGATAAGACTCATCCCCACTCAGGCTCCAGGCTTTCCAGGCACAGCTCCTGCGGGTGCCCAAGCCCCACCCCGCATCTGGGCACACACCAGTCCTGGGATGCCCCGGCTCTTAGGCCTTTCTGCAGGTCAGTCAAGGGCTGCTGAAGGCCCTCTAGGTCCACAGGGACACCCCTAGTTCCTCAAAGCTGAGGGATACCTGGACCCCAGCCCTGGTTAGATGCCTCCCCAGGGCCTGACCCTCACTCCCAGAGCCACAGGCACTACCACTCCCACCCCACCCTCTCTTGCAGGGGGCCTGTGGGCTGCTGGGGCTGTGCCAGGGTCCCAGTGGGGGAAAGGCATGGATGTGAGCAGCATGTGTGGCTCCCAAAAAGAGCACAAACTCAGTGCTGATCAGCTCAGCCCCCTCACCTCTCACAGTGCTGCTGAGTGGGGACACACTGCTGAGAAGGTCAGCATGTCCTGCAGCCTCCCATTGCCCCTGTCTCCCGACTCCCTGTACTCCTCCAGGAAAGACCTGCCTGGTTCCCTTGGGGAGAGTGCCTTGGCCAGGCCCTCCTGGGTCAGGAACCGCCACTTGGGTAAGATGCAGCTTTCTCTCTCTGAAGTTCACTGAGTCCTGGGCACCACCATCCTTCCACACCTTCTCTGGGCCTGAATACAGAAGACTTTGGCCAGCTGGACATATGAGCAACTGTGGGCAGAGGGGCTAAAGTCTGACATAAGGTGGAGCAGGAAAGGTGCAGGGTGAGCAGGAGAGATCAAAGCCTGTGAGAGCGATCTGGAATGATTCCTGCAGAGGGGACCTAGTGTCGGGCCTATAAGGGTCGGCAGGATAGGAACGGCTGAAGGAGCAGAGGGGAGGCGGAGCCAGGACATGGGGAACCCTGGGAGACATGGAGACACACAGCAGAATGAGCTATAAATGCCAGGGCAGAGGGACTCGGGCATGATGAGCCAGCTCTGGTCCGGGCACCTCCCTGCTGCCAGTTCTCTTCCTTCCTGGTCAACACACGCTCAAGGCCCTGGAGCCCTGCTCTGATCCACTTGCCCCACCCTGTAAACAGCCACACTGACATCGCAGCACTGACTCCAATTCCCTACAGGATGCCGTCCTCTCTGCTCTGTGCATGCACTTCCTGCTGCCTACCATGCCCTCCTACCCACTCACATACACACACACACACACAAAGGTTGCTCAACTGTTTTCAAAATGGATATTGTGTTGTATTCCATGATCATAAAATACACATCCATTCTTAAAATCTAAAAAATGCAGGAAAAAGTGAGAACAGAAGACCACCTAAATGATCACTGATGTTTCTCATGACCCTTTGAGACATCCCCTTAGGTGTCCACGCGCATGTGAATGTGTGTTGCATGGGGACACTCCACAATGTTTGTAGAAATGACGAGGGGCCAGGCGTGGTGATGCAGGAGGTTGCACTGCTGTTTGCAATACCTGCAGCCCATATCGGGGCACCAGTTCCAGTCCCAGCTGCTGCACTTGAAATCAGGCTTCTCGCTTAAGCACTCAGAAAGGCAGCAGATGATGGCTTGAGGACCTGGGCCACTGAGACTACAGAAGGTCCGGATGGGGTTCCAGGCCTTAGCCCTGGCTGTTGTCGGCATTTGGTGAGTCAGCCAGCAGATGGGAGATCTCTCTCCATCTGTCTCTCTTGCTGTTTCAAATAAACAAACATTTAAAAAGTGGTCAAGGATGCCCATTCTCCACAGTCAGGCCACTGCTAGGTCCTATTACCTCTGATTTCTGGAAAAGAAAAAATGTCTCCCTCCCACTTTGTATGTGTGGTTCTCTTTCTTCTTCCTTTTTGCAGGGGTGGTCTCCCATGTGCATAGCCCTGAAGCTGGGCTTTTCCACTCTAACCCTCCTCTGCTTCTTTCAATGTGGGGGGGGGGAAGCAAAAAAATCACTATGCACTACAGCTGCAAACCTCCCCAGGCGCTCCCTCCAGGTGCCCTCAGCTCTCAGCCATGAGAATGAGTTCTCGGAGGTGCAGGGAACAGGAAGAGGACCCAGATGCTGGGCCAGCAGCCCCAAGCGCACAACTCTGGCTCAGCCCAGCTCAAACCCCCGCCCGCCCCCCTCCCCCCTTCTGCGGCCAAGCCTCCACGTGGGCTGTACCAGAGCCCAGGGACAGGCGACGTCCAAGCCAAACCCCTCTGTCTGCCCAGGCTGTAATTTCCTGATTAGGCGCCACACTCACCACCCTTTCTGCACACGCTGATTGCTTCCTGCCATTCTCCATCTCAGCAGCTCTCTGAGCTCCCAAGGCTAGCAGACTTCAGCACTGTGACCCAGCAGTGAGAAGGTACCAAGAAGGTGATAACCAGAGCCCACCCTCCCCTCCCCTTTTCCCTGCACCCCAGGAGGGCCCTGCCCAGAAGGGTTGGGGCTTTTCAAGTTTAAGAAACAGCTTTGATAAGAAGGCACCAGCCTGCTGGTGGGCAGGAGAGCAGAGAGGTGTGGGGTATAGCCTGGATTCAGACACCAGCTCTGCCCTTTGGTGATGGTCATGGCAAAGGGTGTCTGAGGTGGTCACCTGCCTACCTATAGAATGAGGTACCAGCTCCTTAGACAGTTGTCACAGCACAGTGGTGAGAGGGAGCCACACATACATCATGGATGCTGGTTTGATTCCTTTAGCTGTGCAACCTTGGGTATCACCTCTCTGAACCTTAGTTTTACCACCTGATTAATGAGAATGACACAGATACCCGCCCACAGGTTTCTGCCCTACTGCAACTGCACACATTTAAAGTGTCTTAAAACAGGATGGCTGGCGAGATGAAAGGCTGTTTCCATCATGGGTGAGGAGAATGGGCTGCACCTTGGGAGTCCTGGCCATGGGGACTAGATCATAAAAGGCCTTTTCATCTTGGGCCCTGAGCTCAGGCTTCAGCTGGCTCCAGGGAGGGAAGGGTGGATGGGGTGTGAACAGTGGGTCTCCCATGGGCAGGACTACAGGGTGGGAGCAGCACAGCCTGGGGTCCGGCCCATGTCCCAAGCACTTTGGAGTGGCCTCTTCCCTCCACTCCTACCTCCTGAGACTTCAGTTTCACTCTGGGAACAGCCATTCAAGCTTGGTGCCACCACATGCCTTTAAAACCCTCTCATAGTGCCCTGGCATAGCCTAATTTCTCCGATTGTCTATGCCAGGGACGGGGGAAAGGTAGGTGGTGAAGACTCAGCAAGCAATTGATTAATTTGAGTGACAGAGAAAGACACACACACACACACACACACACACACACACACACATCAGGGTGGGAGTGGGGGACAGAAATCTTCCATCCGTTGATTCTTTCTCCCCAAATTCTTACAAGAGCCATGTCTGAACCAGGCTGAAGCCAGGAGCTCCATCTAGACCTCCTATATGGGTACCAGGGACCCAAGCACCTAATCCATCTCCTTTGCTTCCCCAGGTGCCTTAGAAGGGAGACAGGTCGAAAGCAGAACAGCTGGGACTCGAAGCAGTGCTCTAACGCAAAATGCTAGCATTGAATGTGGTGGCATTACCTGCTGTGCCACAACACGCTAGCCTTGACAAGACCATTTTTCATATAACCCGAATAAAAACCATGGCTCCACGTGGCCTAAAGCACTCAGGCGGTTCCAGTTTTAGAAGGTACCATGCAGCAATGATGAGTAATGTTAAAAGACATCTGGTCAGGGCTCACCTGTGTTAGTTAACACCAGTGGGGATCCCATTCCTAGCCCATAGGATGCTCCCCCTCCCCTGTCGGAGTCCCCACACTGGCTATCCCAGCTGCCCTTCTGGCAGGGAATCCCTGTATGGAGACTCTTGGTTTTGCCCAGCATCCTGCC
The DNA here is from genome assembly GCF_030435755.1 of Ochotona princeps. Classification (NCBI taxonomy): domain Eukaryota; kingdom Metazoa; phylum Chordata; class Mammalia; order Lagomorpha; family Ochotonidae; genus Ochotona; species Ochotona princeps. Next base: position 34,994,818 of record NC_080850.1, read on the forward strand.
TCTCTGTGGAGACACAGCACCCAGCACTGTCCAGGAACAGGCCCTCCTCCCAGCTCACCAGCTGGCTCTGCACCACTACACAGAGTCCAAAACAGGACCCAAGATGTGACTCTGGGGGCAGGACAAGCAGCAGTGTGGGAATGAGTGGGGCATGCTCATGCATTGACAAATCCCACTCCCATCTCTTCCATTTCCCAGCCCCTATGACTAGGACCTGTGAGATAACTTTCTCTCCCTGGGGAGCCTGGCTGGGAACTCAGAAGCATCTTGTCCCTGGAGGGGCCCCAGGATAATATGCAGTTCAGCCCATGGGGGACAAGGCCTAACAGGGCTGGAGGGCACAGCCAACCTGTGGGTGGCCCCTCTGCCTTGGGAGGGCATGGGATGGGGGGCAGGGGAGGGCCGGAAGGGGAAGGAAGCAGCGAGGTGCAGTTTCCCAGTCCCAGCATTGGATTTCCAGGGGCTGCTAGAATTAAAAGGAGAGCTTCCATTTTTCCCACTGCTTTCCTCCCACTCTACAGGGACTGTTTCCTGCTGCTGGAACCCACGAGGAGTTAAACAAGGAAAACGAAACAAAACAACAGTCACCTTTCCAACAGCCTCTGCACTGGATCATTCCCATTGGAGCTGGGAATGACCCAGGTACCCTGCAGCCCACTGCCACCCCCAAACCACCATGCTGGTGGGCTGGCAACAGACGAACTACTGAGTGCAGCCATGTGGGGTCCCCAGGGGCAAGGGAGGAGGATCTTGTTTTAAACAGCCAGGCCTGGGCAGGCAGAGCCACTTCTGCCCCAAGCACATCAGCTGCAAGTCTCAGCCAAGCCTGTTTCAGTTGGTGAAAACCCAAATGGGGATTCCAATATGCCCGTGTTTGTTCTGTAGATGAGAAAAGCAAACCAGAACTGTGGCTTTGGGCCTTGCAGTGCTGGGCCAGCCCTGGGCACACGCCTCCTCCTTCTAGTTCTCCATGCTGAAAGCCATCTTCTTGTACCCTGAAGATGGCTTACTTTCCCCTGTGGCACCCTTGTGGCCGCCGCCCGAGGCTGCTTTGTAGCACCTAGGACCCAGGCCTCTCCCTCTTCCCGGCCCATTCCCCAGTCCCTAGATCAGCTATGTCCTTGGGAGGAGTCAGACTTCACAGGCACCTACCCAGGCCCAGTTCCCAAGGATGGCACAAGTCTTCAGGGTCCAGCTTGGAAGCTGTGTTTAATCGGCTGTGGCCCAACCCAATGGCCCACACCTGCTATTTCTTACGGGCCTTTCGTGAGGACTGCGCCTTCCCAGGCTGTTCTTCAAGCATTAAGCCCAGCACGTGCACGATCTCATAGTACAGTCCCTGAAGCCTGCAAGTGGAGGAGAGGACGTCTGAGAGCGGGACAGGTTCTGTGCCACCCGGACCCCACCCACTGCACCCCTACACATTCACGGTTACCACACCAGACCCACTTGGGTCTGGAGAAAGGCAAGATCTCAGGGCCATGGCAGGCTGGGGTCCCATAAGTCATCTCATCTTATGGGTCAGGTCTACTCCCTTGCCCTGAGAGGGGTACTGCATTGTAGGAGCCGGTCAGTACCTGTTGCACTTCATGAGCCCAACGAGATTTCTCTGATCCTCCATTTTAGTTTCTCTGTTTACCAAGAAGCGAGTTAACCAGGCCTGTCCCCTGTTCAGGGGCCTACGATGGCTCCTTAGTGCCTGTGGCCTAGTGCTGGGAGCTCATTTTGTTCCTACTTGGTCATGACAGGGCACAGTCCCCAGTCCAGTCTGAGCACAGGGTTTCACATACATTAAAAAAAAAGATTTATTTATTTACCCATGTAACTGCTTAAGAGAAAGTTACAGAGGGAGTGGGAGGACTCAAAAGGAGACATCTTTGACTTGATGGTTCACTGCCCAAATGGCCGCAACGGCCAGGGCTGGGCCAGGCCAAAGCTAGGAGCCAGGAGCTTTTCCAGGTCTTCCAACACTTGGGCCATCTTCTGCTACTTTCCCAGGCACATCATCAGGAAGCTGGATCAGAAGTGATGCAGCTGGGACTAGAATCAGCTATATGGGATGCCAGTGTCACAAGGCAATGGCTTTACCTGTTATGCCCTAATGCCAACCACTAAGATTTATTTATTTGAAAGGCAGAGGTAAGGAAGGGGAGCAAGATTAAGAGAGAAGGCTTCCATAAGCTGGTTTACTCCCTAGATGGATCAATGGCTTGGGCTAATATAGGCTAAAACTGGGAATAAAGAAAGCCAGGAGTATGGAACTCTGTCTGGTTCTCCCTGTGTGGGTGGCAGAAGCTCAAGCACTTGGGCCATCTTCTGCTACCCTCCCAGGTACAGTGGCAGACAGCTGGGGCTGGAAGTAGAACAGCTGTGATGCCAGTGTTGCAAGCAGCAGGCTAACTTGCTGCACCACAACATCGGTTGCACATGAATATTCTCACCAGACTGTTGAGCAGCCCCTTGTGTGGCAGATTGCAAAAGGGGAGGGACTCGCTGAGTCACACAGCGAAGCAGTGGCAGATGCCTGGCAGATGCCAGACAGGAGCCTCAGCTCCTGGTCTGGGCCCACACTCTTCTCTCTACCCACCAATAAGGGGTGAGCAAGAAGCAGCCTGGAGAGGCAAGGACTACCCCATCCCAGCGACCACCCCAGTGCACAAGTCAAGCCTTGCAGTGTCCAGATGGACTTGGCTATACCTGAAACCCTGCACACCACTCATCACTCCCTCATCTTCCCAGAGCCCCTCCAACGCAGCCTCCATCTCATTGAAGCCCCGAGGACCAGCACAGGCCAGGGTTGGGACTGACTTGTTGATCGTGGCATCCTGGTTGTCTAGAGTGAACAGGTAGACATCAATGAAGGGCAGACTCGTGCCAAAGTCGTCCAGCACCATGGGGTCTGTGTGCCGCAGCGTCTTCTTGAAGTTTTCTACCAGCTCACTGAAGCTTTTGTAGTCCACATTTCTCTAACGAGGGAAGCAGGCAAGACTGAGCTGAGCAGGAAGGATGGTCCAGGGACCACCGGGCCCAGGCTACATCCGGGTACCCCATGATCAAGGTGGTACCTGAGCCACCAGCTCAGACATGGGGATAGATGAGGGGCTGCATGCAGTTCAGCAGTCACTCACTGCTGTCCTGGACAAACCCTGGACACGGTCAGGACAGGTAAAGGACCCCACCTCAGAGAAAGGCCTGAGGGGTGGGGAATGGGTAGGACAGGCCTGGCAGACCAGAGGAGGTGCCTGGCACAGCTCCCGCAGCTCAGCCATGGACACTCAGGGAACTGACACTGAAGAGAGGCCCTGTGTTGGGCAGGCCCAGGTTCTTGCATTCTTGTACTGGGGTCAAAAACAGGAGAAAGTCCAGTGGGGGTGACCCCTAACAGTGCCTCAGCATGGGCATCCTAAGTGGCATGCAGACCTTGCAGGCACCATTCCCAATGCCTATGGAGGCTGAGAAACCCCAAAACGCGAGGAGTGAAGCCAGGCTGTGATAAGCCTAGGGAAGAAACTGACCTCACCCAAGGCCAGCAGCTCTCTACACGGGCCCCAAAGCCCTATTGCCCAGCCATTCCCTGCTCCCCACCCATCCTCTTCTCTGCCCACCTGCATGCAGCCGTCACCCACCTGCCTGTGCATCAGCTGGCTGACCTCCTCTTGCTGTCGCTTTAGGATCACCTGCTTCTCCTCCATCAGTGTCACATGCCGCTCCAGCATCAGTTCTCGCTCAAACTTTTTGATGGAGTCCTGGAACCACATGGTAGAGGCTGGGGCAGGCTCTAGCCAGGCTGGGGCCACAAGGCTCCCTCCTGCCCCTCAGCAGCGGGGCCACTCCCCCTGGGCCCCTGTGCCTGTGAACCACTGTCATGAGGCCAGGCAGAGGCACCCGCTCAGCAAGAAGAGTCAGGCTGGGCAAGGAAAGGACCCTCTGCCACCTCCATCCCAATTTAGCAGGAAAACTCGCCCACACTTGATGAACCCCTGTGCCCGCTGGGGAAGTCTCACCTCAGTGTGCATGATCATCACACCTACAAACATGCTGAGGAAGATGAAGGAGGCAAGCAGGATGAAGGTGATGGTGAACCCCCGGCTCAGTGAGAAATTCCGTTTGTCCAGCTGCTCCTGCAGGTTTGTCCAACCATCGACCTGCTCAGGCAAGCAGAGGTCAGTGTCAAGGCCAGTAAGACAGATGGGCCTCCTCTTCAATTCCTCCAGGGTACTTCCTGCCCTGCCCCAGTCGATGTGTGTGGAGGGGAGGACAGTGGAAGGGGGTGGGATCGCCAGGGAACACACCAGCCATGGGTTTCTAATCCAGGTCTTCCTGGAAAGACATTTCCTCTGGCCAGGCCCACCTCTGAAAAGAACCAACACTTTGCAGAGCAGGACGGGGTGTGGGTAGGTTTGTGCCTGCCCCTTCACAGAAGGCTGAGGGCCGTGTGGCTCACTTGTGAACTAATCTCAGTGGGCTTGCCTATGGGAACTCTATGAGCCTGCACTACCTGTGGCAACGCTCCAAAGGGTCATGCATGCATAGGCATAGTCACTTGTCCAGGGCTATCCACTGGAACCCTCTCAACTCCAGCCTGGCGTGTCCACTCACTCTCATCACCTATGTGGGTCCTTCTTAAAGCCCTGCCTCCCAACCACCACCATCACCACCACACAACCAAGTACAGTACCGTGGCCAAGCTGAAGAGGGTGAAAAACGCCACGGCCAGGTTCCCCCAGTTACTCTGGTCGCCTTTCTCTGTAGTGCCAAACAGGCAGAAGCCCAGGATGGCGAAGATGTACATGAGGACGAACAGCAGTGTGAGTACGGAGGCTACGGTGTACACGGTCTGCCCCACGGCCGTGATGAGGGTCTGCAAGGCAGGTGTGGTGGCTCAGGCCAGGGTACCTGGCTCACTCAGCCCCTGAACTGGTATCCAGTAAGTCAGGGGACATGTGGCTACATCAGTCCAGGTGTGGTTGACCATTGTCTGACACCCACCTGCCTCCCAACCAGAAGCCAGCCCTAGGAGGGGGCATGGAGTGCTGCAGAGGAAGGGGGCTCCCTATCCCTTCTTGGGCCTCAGTCTTCACCTTGTGGAATAAGCATGTCTTAGCTCCACACTCCACTGCCCACTCCAACACGTTGGACTGCTAAGACAGTTGACGTGGAAGGCATCGGCTAGTGCCTCCTACCTTTCCAGCACAAATCACAGAAGCTGAGAGGTCCAAGAACTGCCTTCCTCCCAGCTGGGCAGACACAGGACATCCTTCCCAAGAGCCAGGGAAACAGACTTTCAGAAACCACCGCAGACTGGGTTGCCCAAGTCAGGAGAGGGGCTGAGTCTGAGGCAGGTGCAGAGTCAGTTGGCCAGGGGTGGGGATGGAGTAGTCCTGCTGGGCCAGGCCCATGGACTAGCACCACCCAAGGTCACAGCCAAGCATCCTGGAGAGCCCCCAGCCCATGCCCACTCCATAGGAGCAGGGCTTGGCTGTGGTTCTTCTGAGCAAAGTCCAGGCACAATGCCATCAGTGCAGGCCCAGGGAGAGAGGGGAGGGCATCAAGGCCCAGGAGACAGCCACTAGGATGGCTCATTCCCAGAAATCTTGGGCCAGAGGCACCTAGGGGCATCTGGTTTTGCCTTCCCTGACTCTGGAGAAGCAAGTCCTAGTGCTCAGTTCAGCCTTCCCTGGCCTGTGGTTTGCAGAGTATACGAGGCCAGGCAGAAAGGACAGCCCAGTGGACATGCTGAGGAAGAGGAGGCAGAAGTGGGCAGGAAGGCGCATGGCACTCAGTCCAGCCCAGTCTCTGAAGGGCTGAACCATGGGAGCCCCACAGACCTCTGCTGTGTTGTGCAGAAAGAAACTTCCTCATGGTGACACAGGTTTATAGGGGCCAGACAAAGGCACATCTCTGTGCTTAAGCAGGGCACAGGAACCTAGCAGGGACCAGAGAGTCCATCTGGGCACCCAGACTGCCAATCCTGAAAGGCTTCTCTAGACTTCAACCAAGACAAACAGTGGGGCTGCCATCTACAGCACAGCATCCCATAAAGGCACCAGATTGAGTCCTGCAGTCAGGACTCAATCCAGCTCCTTGCGAACGCACCTGGGAGAGCAGCAGAATGGGCACAAGTGCTTGGGCCCTGCACCTATGTGGGAGACCCTGAAGATGTTCCTGGGTCCTAGCTTTGGTCTGACCCAGCCTTGGCCATTGCAGCTATCTGGGAAGTGAATCAATAAGGTTGGAAGATCTCTCCATCCCTCCTTCTGTGACTCTGCCTTTCAAACCAATAAAATAGACCTTTAATAAAGGGAGGGGCAGATAAACTGGCACAGGTAATGTAATCATGCCCCCAACAGCTCCAGCTCCACCAGCCAGCAGCTACAAGGGTTGTGTGACTGAGGCTCACCACTGTGGCCTCCCCAAGACCACAGCCAGGGTAACTGGGGAGCCCTGGGGACACTATTTGGGATCCAGGCTCAGCTTAGCCACAGAAACACCATGAGATCCCACGTCTTCACATCCTCTGGGGCATCCAGCCGCCCCAGCTTCTTGCCTTCACCATCTTGTTCGCATCTTGGGCACCAGTGGCATCTTCGGGGATCACCCATCACCCATTGTCCTCCTCATCCCTGTGCTTCCTTATCTGCAGGAACCCTGGGGTCACTCCCTGGATGCCCAACACCTGGACAAAGAGGGCTGCCCCTGCTCCTGCCTGCTCACTCGCACACACAGACTCCTGGACGTGGAGTGTACAGGGTCCACAGCACACAGTAGGAGACACAGGGAGAGCCCAGACACCTCTGGACTCAGGCATGCCTGTCTAACCCAACTTAGCCACTCCACAGTTTGGTGACCTCAGACCTCCATTTCTTCATCTGAGAAACAGAGCTCATAATACTTTCCTGACAGCTGCTGAGAGGAAATGCAGTGACAGCGGTACTGAGCACCTGCCACCCAGCAGGGGTCCTGAATTGGAAAAAAACGGTGGGAGAACTTCCTCTCTCCTCCAGGGAATGCCTGGCAGATGGCACTCTCCACCCCTGCCCCAGCCTTCCCTCCCATGCTGAGGCAGCACTCACCCGGATGCCCCGGCTGTAGGTGATGAGCTTGAGGATGCGCAGGGACTGTATCCCATCAGCAATGTTGAAGTAGGGGTAGTGCTTGTCCTTGACCTTTCGGAGGATGTGGGGGATGAAGATGATGATGATGATGGCCACATCCAGCAGATTGTAGCCATCCCTCCAGTAGTCGATAGGGTCCACATAGACCTTCATGGAGAACTCGGAGGCATAGATGGACACAAAGATGACCTCTGAGATCTGAGGAGGGCCAAGGGTGGGAGGATCAGACTAAGTGGCAGTGCCCCATGGTCCTGACCCTCTCCCTGCCTAGTCCACCCAACCAGCTGTGGGAGAGCAGTGCTCCTAAGTCACCTTCCTGAGCAAGAGACCCAGACAAACCACTCAGAGAGCCCATTCCCTCCCCAGGCCTCCCCCAGCCCACAGCCCTAAGCCTGGGTTGAGGAGTGACAAATGGGACTCAGGAAATATTGACAGACCAAAGGACCCCCCCCCACACACACACACACACTCACTCAGCGTTCACCAGCACAACGCACTAGGCAACCTGAACTCGAGGTTTCCCAAGAGAAGATCCCAAGAATCTGCCAACCAACTTAAATACACAAACTGAAGGAATACAGATGACTATCCAAATATCAGCTCACACTTACTCTACTGACTTCATCATCTGTACTTAAAGTTAGTTAATTATAGTCATCTCTTTCTGAAGAATATTCTTTTTCTACTTTAACACTTCATGAGTCAATCTTTTTCAAATTCTCCTCATGCATCTACAGCTACAATGGCTTTGTTTTACCAAAAGGAACGTTTTTTAAATTTTAGTTTTTAAAGATTGATTTACTTGTTTGAAAGGCAGAGTTAGAGAGAAAGGAAGAGGAAGAGGGAGAGAAGGAGAAAGGGTGGGAAATATCTCCCAACAGCTGGTTCATTCTCCAAATGGCCATAATGGCTAGAGCTGATCTAATCCAGGAGCCTGGGGCTTCTTCAGGGTGTCTCACATGTGCGCAGGAGCCCAAGGCCTCAGGCCACCTTCCACTTGCCTTCCCTTGCACATTAGCAGGGAGCTGGATTAAAAGCAGAGCAGCCAGGATTTGAACTGGCATCATATGGGATGCCAGCACCACAGATGGTGGTTTTACCCACAATGCTATGGCAAACACCCATGCCATAGCATGGTATTATTATTGATTATTTTTCCACACAGTTATCCCTACTTATATATTGTTTGAGATTCTTTAGACAGTACACAAATAGCACATACACTAGTAAATTCTTCAGCAGTTTATTTCCATTTAAAATTGTGTTTATGAAAGAGTCATGTTGATTTGTGTAAATATAACTGCTTCACCATTGCTTGGCAATCCCACTTAGGGTATCTACTGATAATTGGCTTATCTGCATTTATTTTACCAGATAGCGCAACAAAAGTCTGAGCCAGTCTTATGTATTTTAGTGCACACACACATAAAGTCTCTCTTCCTTACACATTACTGCTCCATGCATAAGGGAGAACATGTGATATTTGTCTGAGTACAGCTTATTTCACTCAACAATGTCTTCCAGTTGCGTCCATTTTGCTGCAAGTGGTAGAACTCCATTCCTTGCCATAACTGAATAATATTCAATTGTATGTATGTATACATGTATATTTTTCCTTTATCTATTCATCTGATGAGGAACACCTTGGTTGCAGGCTATTTTCAACTTCACATTAAAAAAAAGGTTAATTTATTTGAAAGGCAGAGTTACAGAGTGTGGGAGAGACAGACCAAGAAAGTGAGAAAGACTTTTCATCTGCTGGTTTATTTTCCAAATGGCCCAATGGCTGCAGTTGGACCAGTCAGATTCTTGGAACGTCTTCCGAGTCTCCCACACAGGTGCAGGGACCCAAGCACTTGGACTGTTCTTCTCTGCATTCTCAGCCACATTAGCAGGGAGCTGGACCAGAAGTGAAGAAGCCAGGACTCAAGTCAGTGCCCATATGGAATGCCAGTGTCACAGGTGATGGCTTAACCTGCCACAGTGCTGGGTCTTCAAGTTCACTAACTTTTGATAACTTTTCTGAAGTTAGTGAACCAATTTCTTTGAATATCAGTGATCTTCCTATTTTTTTACACCAGTGTAAACACTTCTGTACTGCTGGACTTGCCCCTTTTTGTCAGTCTTAATATGAGATAGCATCCTTTTAATTTTCATTTCTCTCGTTAATGAGGTTGAGCATATTTCTGTGTTTAAATTATCCATTGTCTATTGCCAACCGTCTACCACTTTATTCATGTGGAAGACATCTTTCATTTCTCTTGCATCATGAACTTCTGCCTGTGACACATTTCTCCACATGAACTTCTCACTTTTTTAGTGGTCTTTGAATGACAAGAAGCTCAAAGATTTATGGAACAAAATCTGCCAAATTTTCTGTCCACTGCTCATGTGATTTGTGTCTTAGGAAACAGCTCCCTCCTAGGATTGTGTGCCTATTTTGCTTTTCTGGGCAGGATGTAAGATGATCAACTCTATTTTACTCCCCAGGGTTACCTGATTGTCAGCTCCCAGCAGTCGTCTGAGTGCCACCTGTAAAAGGCCAAGGTCTCTCTGGGAGCACTTCTCTGCATCCCATCAGTCTGTCTACCCACCCCTGTATCACCACCTTGCCTTGAGGATTAGTGCTTTATAGAAAACCATGTCATCCAACGAGTCAAACCCTCTCCCCTTTACAATTCCTCTTAACTTTCCTCCATCTGTCATTCTTCCATTTGCATGTTAGAACTATCAGACAGAAAAATCCATGCCAGGCTTTTCCCTCTACTGGAATTGCATTGATTTTTTTTTAAAGATTTATTCATTTTATTACAGCCAGATATACACAGAGGAGAGACAGAGAGGAAGATCTTCCGTCCGATGATTCACTCCCCAAGTGAGCCACAACGGGCCGGTGCACGCCGATCCGATCCGAAGCTGGGAACCTGGAACCTCTTCCTGGTCTCCCACGCGGGTGCAGTGTCCCAATGCATTGGGCCGTCCTCAACTGCTTTCCCAGGCCTACAAGCAGGGAGCTGCATGGGAAGTGGAGCTGCCGGGATTAGAACCGGCGCCCATATGGGATCCCGGGGCTTTCAAGGCGAGGACTTTAGCCACTAGGCCACGCCGCCGGGCCCCAGGAATTGCATTGATTTTTACGGATTCCTTGAAGGAGACTGTATATTTCACAAAGATCCTTCTTATTCATGATCTGGTTTATCATTCCATTTCTTTTTCTTTTCCTTTCAAAAAATCCATATTTATTTGAAAGAGCAATACACAGAGGAAAACACACAGACCTTTCATCTGCAGATTCACTCCCTAAAAGGCCACAACAGCCAGGCTGGGTCAGATGGCAGCCAGGAGACAGAAACTCCATCCTGGTTTTCCATGTAGGTGGCAGGGGCCCAAACAAGCCATCGCCTGCTGTCTTTCCAGGCACACTAGCAATAGGCTGGATTAAAAACAAAATCACTTGGACTCCAACTGACACTCCAAAATGGGATGCCAACACTGCACCCTTTCTGTCTGGTTCCTTTCACGCAGTGTGATTTTTTAAAAATTTATTTATTTTTATTGGAAAGACAGATATACAGAGAGGAAGAGACAGAGAGAGGAAGATATACTGTCCATTGATTCACTCCCCAAGCGACCGCAATGGCCAGAGCTACACTGATCTGAAGCCAGGAGCCAAGAGCTTCCTCTGGGTCTCCCTTGTGGGTGCAGGATCCCAAGGCTTTTGGGCCATCCTCAACTGCTTTCCTGCCACAAGCAGGGAGCTGAATGGGAAGTGGGGCCGGCGGGATTAGAACCTGCACCCATATGGGATCCTGGTGCATTCCAGGCAAGGACTTTAGCCACTAGACTATCGTGCCAGGGCCTTAACATGATGTTTTCAAGGTGCACTCATGCTCTGGCAGAGCTCCACTTCTTTCAGAAGCTGATACTCCATTGCGTACATGTGTCACAGTTAATTATTCCATTCATCTGGTGGGCATTTGGGATATTTGCCCCTTCTGTGTATCGTGACTAAGGCAGTCATGGACGTGGATGTACAAGTACCTAACTGTCCGTTTATCATTCCTTTAGATACACATGCAGAAGCACCTGGATGATCTGGTAATTCCATGTTTAAATTTTTAAGGAACTGCCAAACTGTTTTCCATAGTGGTTGTATCATTTTACATTCCCAAATAGTGCACAAGGGCTAACAGGAACACCTGCCACTTTGTTTTCTTTTGCTTATACTAGCCATCATAATGGGTGTAATGTAATCATACCTCATTGTGGTTTTGATGTGTATTTCCCCAAGGACTAGTCATGTGGACTAGCTCTTCATGTGCTTACCAGCTATCTACGATATCTTCTGTCCTCTGATGACTGCTACAGTTATTAACTTGTGGAAGCTCCTCCTATATCCTTGATACCAGTTTCTTGCCAGATAAATAGCTGGCAAATTTTTTTTCATTCTGTGGATTTTCTTTTCACTCTCTTGATAAGTGTTTTTGGATGCACTAATGAGTTTAATTTTGATGAAGTCAAATGTATCTATTTTTTGTTGTTGCCTTGTCATGCCTAAGATCATGGAGACTTGCCTCTTACTTCTGCTAATGTTGCTCCTATACATAGGTTGCTACTGCAGTTCTAGTTCATGTGTATATATGATATGAGGCGGAGCTCCAGCTTCACCTTTTGCCTGTGGCTACCAATCTGTCCCAACACTATTCCTGAAGAGATTATTTCCCCCCATTGAATTGTCTTCACACAGTTAATTAAAAAAAATCTATTGAGAGGTGGTAGTCCAGTGGTAAAGACACTGTCCCATCTTGGAGTGTCCAAAGTTCATGCCTGGCTCCAGCTCCCTGCTGATGTCAACCTGGTAGGCCAGAGTGAGGTCTCAACTCATTGGGCCCTTTTTCCTCATGTGAAAGCCCTAGATTGACTTCTTGTCTCCCAGATTTGATGCCGCCCAGTCCCAGCTACCGTGGGCATTTAGGAGAATGAGCCAGTGGATGGGAACACTCTCTCAATGTTGTTAAGGAGGAAGAAATACTAAAATTGTCACACTGACATTTTAAAAAGAACAATTCAGTTTCATTTCCACCTTCTAACTTGAGTCTACTGGTCTATATGCCTAACTTTATACCAGTACTACACTACCTTGATGACTGTCCTTGTGGTAAGTTTTGAAGTTAATAAGTACAAGTACTTCAGCTTGTTCTGAATTTTAAACACTGTTTTTGTTGCTTGGGGTCGCTTATACATTCATACAAACTTGTGAGTCTGCTTTCCATTTTTTGTAAAGAAGGGAGAAAGGTATGGAAGGAGTACAGAGACTCTTGGGATTGTGACAGGGACTGGATGACAGCTAGAGATCACTTTGGGGAGCACTGCCTTCTTAAGATTATGGCTTGAAATCCTTGAAAAAAGACACCAATAGCCATGTATTCAGGCCTTACTTCAACAATATGTTGTAGTTTTCAGTATTCACATCTCTCATTAAATTATCCCTGTGCACTGCATTCTTTTGGGATGCAACTGCAAATGGAATTTCCACAATTTCCTCTTTAGATTGTTCATTGCTAGTACATCAAAACACAACTGATGTTTTCTGTTGGTCCTGTTTCTTTCAGCTTTGCTCAATCTGTTTAATAGGTCTAACAACGTCTTTGTGTGTGAATCGGTAGAATACTTGGTTGAGACCTTGTGCATTTAAGATCAAGTTACCTGGAAACAGAAATTATCTTACTCCTTCCTTTCCAATTGGTATGCCTTGTTTTCCCCCTCAACTAATGACTGTGGTTAGAATTTTTTTTTTTTTAGACAATTGCTCTTTTTTTTAAGATTTTTTATTAGTTTTATTGGAAAGGCAGATATATATAGAGGAGGAGAGACAGAGAGAAGATCTTCCATCCGTTGTTTCACTCCCCAAGTGAGCGCAACGACCGGTGCTGCGCCGATCCGAAGCCAGGAACCTGGAACCTCCTCCAGGTCTCCCACAGGGTGCAGGATCCCAAAGCATTGGGCCATCCTCGACTGCTTTCCCAGGCCACAAGCAGGGAGCTGGATGGGAAGTGGAGCTGCCAGGATTAGAACCGGCGCCCATATGGGATCCCGGTGCGTTCAGGGCGAGGACTTTAGCCGCTAGGCCACGCCGCCAGGCCCGACTGTGGTTAGAATTTACAGGACAACGTCAAACAGTAGCAAACGCAGGCATTTCCGTCTTGTTCCTGATTCTAGAGGGAAGACTGTCAGTCTTTCACCTTTGAGTATGATGTCATCTGTAGGGTTTCTCTTTCTTTCATAACTGTCATTCATCAAATTAATAAACTTCCATTCCTAGTTTGTTTGCTAGCATGTCTTTTAGATTCTTTTTAATCTTGGCAGGGTACTGGATTTTATCAACTGGTTTTTGTTTTGCATTAATTGAGATAATCATGTGGATTTTTCTATTTATTTTAATTATTTGATTACTGTGTTTTGGGTTTTTTAAAATTTTTTTAAAGATTTATTTATTTTTATTACAAAGTCAGACATACAGAGGAGGAGAGATAGAGAGGAAGATCTTCCGTCTGATGATTCACTCCCCAAGTGACCGCAACGATCAGTGCTGTGCCAACCCGAAGCCAGGAATCTCTTCCAGGTCTCCCACATGGGTTCAGGGTCCCAAGGCTTCGGGCCGTCCTCCACTGCTTTCCCAGGCCACAAGCAGGAAGCTGGATGGGAAGTGGAGCTGCCGGGATTAGAACCGGCACTCATATGGGATCCCGGAGCGTTCAAGGCAACGACTTTAGCCGCTAGGCCACGCCGCCGGGCCTTTTTTTTATTTTTATTGGCAAGACAGATAATATTTATGGAGAGAAAGAGAGAAAGATCTTCTATCTGTTAGTTCATTCCTCAAGTGACCACAACAGCTGGAGCTAAGGTGATCCAAAGCCAGGAGCCAGCTTCTTCTTCCAGGCCTCCCACGTGGGTGCAGGGTCCCAAGGCTTTAGGCCATCTTTACTGCTTTTCCAGGCCACAAGTGGGGAGCTGGATGGGCAGTGGAACAGCCAGGACTTGAACCAGCACCCATTTGGGATCCTGATACTTGCAAGATAAGGAGTTAGCCACTGAGCCATTGCACCAGGCCCTGATTTCTGTATTTTTATTGTTCTTGTATTTTGAAGGAAAAGGCTATTTTGCTATGACAGAGTATCCTTTAAAACAAAAATATTTATTCATTTTTATTTAAGAGGCTCTTCTGAGACATTCCTGCCCCCAGTGACAGGGGTGGGCCCTTCCCTGTTGGTTCAAAACGCCCTCTGCACAAACCCCCTTTCTGCCCTGAGAAAGTTCCAAGTTCTTCAAGTCAGAAGAGACCAAGCCAACAAAGTCTGCCCACTGCCTGTGGAACCAGGCACCAGCATCCCCACACAGGGACTGCACGCTGCAGGCTCCAGGAGTGCCACCATGCTAGAAAATGGGACAAGAGTGAGCTAAACTGTTACAAGGCTCTCCCACCTCTCGTAAGTCACCTCTCCAATAAGTCAGTGTTCATCTCACTGCTGTCAATCTTCGGCTACTTCCCAAAAGTCTGCTGGTCTTAAGGTGTTTCTTGATGGAAGCCCTTGGAGGGGTGCAGGCCCCTGGACAAAGCCATCTGTTCCTGCCATTTGCATCGATACCAATCCTTTTTCTTTTTTTTTTTTTTAAGATTTATTTTTATTGCATAGTCAGATATACAGAGAAGAGGAGACAGAGAGAGGAAGATCTTCCATCCGTTAACTCACTCCCCAAGTGACCGCAACGGCTGAAGCTGAGCCAACCAGGAGCCAGGAGCCTGGAGCCTCTTCTGGATGTCCCATGTGGATACAGGGTTCCAAGGTTTTGGGCCACCCTTAACTGCTTTCCCAGGCCACAAGCAGGGAGTTGAATGGAAAGCAGGCTGCCAGGATTAGAACTGGCGCCCTATGGGATCAAAGTGTGTGCAAGGCAAGGACTTTAGCCACTAGGCTATCGCGCCAGGCCCTCTTTTTCTGGCTTTTAAATTTTATTTGAAAGGCAGAGAAACAGAAGTAAAGAAATACAGAGAAACATTTTCCATCTCTCTACTGGCTTACTCTCTACCAAATGCCCCCAACAGCCAGTTCTGGGCCAGGCTAACACCGAAAGCCAAGAACGCAATCCAGGTCTCCCACATGGCTGGCAGGGACCTATCTGAGTCATCATCTACTGCCTCCCAGGGTGCGTATCAGCGAGGCTCAACTCCAGGCACTCCGACATGCGAGTGTCCAACACGGCCCCCAGGCAGCACCCAGACTGCTGTGCCGGACGTCCACCTCCTTGAATCTTGGAAGTTTTTTTCTGGATACACAGCTCTTGATGGACAGCCTTTCCCTTTCAGCATTTTGAGTATGACAGTCCACACCCTCGGCGTCACGGGTCCTGGTGGGCCAACACTCCTGCTGGGGATTTCTTCCATGGCTTATCTGCAGATACTCTCAATTCCTATTTCTCATTGTCTCTCATCAGCTTGATTATGGTGTGTCCAGGTGTGCGTTTCTGACTTTCCCCTATTTGGAGTTTGTTGGTCTACTTGGATGTGCACATTAATGTCTTCCACCAAATTTAGAAAATCTCTATCCGGTATGTCTTCATTGGTTTTCTCTTTCTCTTCTCTCCTCCTGAGATTCCTATTGCATTCATGTTTGTCTGTCTGCTAATGTTCCACAGATCTCTGTTCATTTTTATTTATTCTGTCTCAGACTGGAAATCTGAATTTTGGGACCTGTTTTCCTATTCCTCAATTCTTTCTTCTATCAGCTTAAGTCAGCTGTTGAGGTCTTTCGGTGAATTTTTTTCATTTCAACTATTTCACTGCACTTCACTCAATTTCTATTTGTCTCTTCTAAATTGTTGCTACATATTTATTCATATTTTCTATTTCCCTTGCCTGTTTTTAAATTATTTATTTACTTATTGTACAGAGACGCAGAGAGTGTGCCAATCCATTAGCTCACTGCCCAAATGCCCACTATAGCACCAGGTAAGACCAGGGGCCTTAGCCAGAAGCTGGGAACTCAACTCAAGTCACCCATGTGACAGGCAGCAACTCAAATCACTTGAGTTGTCATCACTCCTTACCAGGGTCTGCTTTAACAGGAAACAAGTCAGGAGCACGAGCCAGGTATCAATCCCAGACTTTGTAATATGGGATGCAGATACCTTAACCGCCATCATCACGACCCACACCATCCTGCAGTTCTTTAGATAACGGTGGTTCTTCAGTTACCTGGACATCCATACAAGACTTGGCCTAGGAAGTCCAACAAGTTATATTTCTCACACAGTTTGCTTTCTTTCAGGACTAAATAATCTTTTATAGACATAATTTTGTTTCCTTGTTTTTAATGTTTACTTCCACGCACTTAAGAGCAGGCAACAGAGAAGGGCATCTTACATCCACTGGTTCACCCTCCAAGTGTCCCAACATCCAGAAATGGGACAGGCTGAAGCCAGCTCGACCCAGCTCTTCCATCAGGGTGATGGTTGCCCACACACTTGAGCTGTCATCAGTTGCCTTTCAGGGTGCATTAGCAGGAATAACAACCGGGAAGAGGAATCAAATGGGCACTCCAATATGGGAGAGGGGGCATCCTCTATGGTGGCTTAACCCACTGCACCACAATGCTAGCCCCCTTTTTTTCTTTTTAACATGTAACTGCACACATTAATGGGACAGAGTGTGATAATTCATGTATACAATATGTAAATGATCAAACTAGGATACTCAGAATACCCATTTATCATTTCTTCATGCTTGAAGTCTCCCAAATCCTCCCTTCTGGTCTTTCATGAGATACGTAACATGTTGTTAAACCAGCCACCCTCGTGAGCTACAGAACATGAGAACTCATTCCTCCCACCTGTATTTGGGACCCTGCCTGTGACCCAGCATCTTCGCCTCCCTCCCTCTCCCCTTCCTGGTCCTAATGATCATCATTCTACTTCCTTCTTGGAGATGAACTTTTTAGCTCATACATTCATCTCTTTGCATGGCTCATTAACTGTGGCACTGAGGTTGAAAACCCAAATTTAAAAGAACACATTACCATTCTGGGAACCAGCTCTCCCCTCCCCCAGAGGCCTGTCCCTGCTGGTGCACCCAGGAAAGCACAGTAGGATGGCCCCATGCTCGGGCTCCTATACTCACATGTAAGACTCAGATAAACTCCTGGCTCCTGCCTTTGCTGGCCCAGCCCAGTACTGACCTTTGTAACCATTGGGAAGTGAACTAGCAGATAAAATATCTTTCTCTCACACTCTCTCTTTCTGTAATTCTTTCAAATAAATCCATAAATCTTGAGAAAAACTTCAACTAAATGTCTCAGGGTAGGCATTTGGTACAGCAGTTAAGCCACTGTGAGAGATGCCCACACCCTAACTTTGAGTACCTACTGGGTTTCTGTCTTGGTTCTGCATCAACAAAGAAGCAGGGGACAACTGAAATAGCCAGATACTGCCGCTTGCATAGGAGACCATGGAGTTTCTGGCTCCTGGCTTCTGTCTGCTGGTCCAGTCCCAACTGTTGCAGGCATCTGGAGCATAAACCAGTGGATGAGGGAGATCTCTGTCAGTCTCTCTTCCCCACTCTCCCCCTCTCTCCATCTCTTCCAAGGTTTTTTTAATGATGATGATAATTTAAAAAACCATGCTACCACCACTGCTTCGGTCACAATCTTCCCAGATTTTAGTATATGATTTTTTGTTTGTTTCTTTTAAGTCTTAAGCATCTTTTCTTTAAAAAAAAAAATCTGGAACAAAATCTGGAACAAAATGTTCCATCTGATGATTCACTTAAAAATGCAACAGGTTTGCAAACAAGACACGAGGCCTGCATCTTCTGCTTACCTCAAACACTCTGAAAAGTTGATAACGTATTTTGTAACTGGTCCACAGGACCATGAAAAAGGCATTCAGTGACACAGTGCTGATCATAACGATCTTGAAGAGTTGGCTGGTCACGATTCTCTGCACAAACGCGCGACACTGACGATCTTTCCTCCTGGCAGAAAGGTGAGGAAGAGGTGGGTTACCATGCAGCAGAGACCCGCAAGAGGTCAGCATCAGGATCTGCTTTTCCATCCCCCATGAATACAGATTTACATACATGGCTATCCTCGAGGAGCACTGGGACTAGAGAAACTGACCATCCACCCCATCAAGGTGCCATGGACAGCTCTACAATGGTCAAAGGAGGTGGCCATGGGTGACCACAGCAGGCTGGCAGGTGGTACAGGTGACATGTGTGATTATATTTGCTTCCATTTGTCCCAACTGCAAAGAGCATCATGGATGGGCCCCATATTTCACAGCAGAATTTTGTTGAGGTTATTTGCTATATACATAGATATTATGTACTCACAATATAAATCTGTTTAGCTATTTCTAGGCTATGTAATAATTCTGTGAGTTTTCTCAACTTGCCATAATTTTCAAAATATAAAATGCTCACAAAAGTGGATCATGCAGTTAACACATTGTTCAAGGATAAGCATACTTTTTTTTAAAGATTTATTTATTTTCACTGAAAAGTCAGATCTACAAAGAGGAGGAAAATGTTCCATCTGATGATTCACTCTAAGTGGCCACAACAGCTGGAGCAGAGCTTATCTGAAGCCAAGAGCCTGGGAGCTTCTTCCATGTCTTCCAGACTTTGGGCCCATCCTCGACTAGCTTTCCCAGGTGACAAGCAGGGAGCTGAATGAGAAGGGGGGCCGTGGGACACGGACCAGCACCCATTGGGGATCTCAGCACATGCAAGGCAAGGACTTTAGGCCTGAGCATACTTTAAAAACTGCAATGAAACATGGATCAGCACAGGGCTGATGTGGTAGTACTGCCAGAAAGACCTCCACCTGTGATGCCAACATCCCCATACGGGCACCAGTTTGCATCCCAGCAGCTCCACTTCTGATCCAGCTCACTGCTTGTGACCTGGGAAAGCATCAGAGGACAGATCGAGTCCTGGGGACACTATACCTAATGTGGGAGACCCAGAAGAAGCTCCTGGTTCCCAACTTCAGAATAGCCTAGCTCTGGCTACAGCAGCCATTTGACAAAGGAACCAGTGGTTGGAAGATCTGTTTCCCCCTTGCTTGCAAGTAAAATAAATAATTTTTAAAAAGAAAAGATACAGGGATCACTGGGGCCAGTGCTATGATGTGGCAAAATAATCCTCTGCCCTGTGCCACTCACAGGGGTGCCAGCTGCTCCATCTCTAATGCAGGTCACTGTGAATGTGCCTGGAAAGGCAGTGGAAGTCGGCCCAAGTTCTTGGACTTCCACATCCACATGGGAGAACCGGACTAAGCTCCTGGCTCCTGGTTTTAGACTGACCCACTCTGGCTCTGACTCCAGCTCTAGCCATTGCAACCATTTAGAGAATGAACCAGTGAATGAAATCTCTATCCCTTTCTCCCTCTGTAACTCTCTCAAATAAATAAATGGGGTTTTTAAAAAAATTCTGTTGAAAATCATCTTGCCTATGCAAAAATGGAAAGAAAAAATCAGCAGAAAATAGGCCAGAATGTCACCATGCCCACCTACAGCTGGCCAATTTACAGGTGATCCTTTTTCTGGTTTTTATTTATCCCTGACTTACCATTTTTCTCAGTGTATGTGTTATTCTTCCCAATACATCTAAAAAATGCATATAATCTCATTGCAATAAAATCTAAAACACATATTTATAAGCCAAAAAGACAAAATATGCAGTCTTCATGATCTGAGGTCTATTAACAACAAAATCACTCTTAAATCTTCAAACACAGTAACCAACAGAGAAGGACAAGATTGAACCGAACCAGGTAACAGCAGATTAGAGACCAGTGGGCAGACGGCATGGGCAGGAGCCGATGCTGCCACAGGCACGTTTCTTTGTGAGCAAGAAAACAGAAATATTTACTTATATTTGTTGAACTGTGTATAAAGCGCCACCGATGCAGTGTCCAACAGCGAGCTGGGAACAACTCGCAGCTGAGAGCTATCGAGCTGCTGAGAGACTCGCACCATTTTCCCAGCTGTCTGGGTTTGTTCGTTTTTATCTCCCAGGAGAAACTCTGCTTAGAGGTTCCCTGTGCGGCTGGGTTCCGAGACACAGTGCACAGGAACCTGGGATGGGAATCCTGGCTTTATGAGGTCACTCCCAGCCATTCCAGGAGGTGACTGACCTGCCTCTCCTCCAAAGGGAGCAGACGCAACACTCCATGTTGGCCCTGCACTACACAACCAGGGGGCTGGCAGGGAAACTCCTGAGGCTCCACCGAAACAACGTAAGGCAGGGCCTAAAGGATGGAGACCCTTTGGCATAAGAGCAACAAGGAGACTTCATTCACTTAACTAAGGTCAGCACTGTGGCATTGCGGGATTAAGTCGCTGCCTTCAATGCCAGCAACCCATATGGATGTGAGTTCAAGTCTGGGCTGCTCTACTTCGAATCCAGCTCCTTGCTAATGCACCTGGGAAAGGAGAAGAGGCTAGCCTAAAGCCTTGTGCCCCTGCACCCGCATGAAACACCTGGAAGAAACTCCTGGCTCTTGGTTTTGACCTGATCCAGCCTTGGTCACTGCAGCCATTTGGCAAGTGAACCAGCAAGTAGATCTCTCTCTCTTTCTCTCTCTCTCTCTCTCTCTCTCTCTCTCTCTCTCTGTAACTCTTTCAAAAATAAAATAAATCTTTCAGGGTCCGGCGCAGTAGCCTAGCGACTGAAGTCTCCACCTTGCATGTGCTGGCATCCCATATGAACATCAGTTCATACCTGGCTGCTCTACTTTCTATCCAGCTCTCTGCTTTCCCTGAGAAAGCAGTCGAGTATGGCCCAAAGCCTTGGGAACCTGTACTCGCGTGGCTTCTGACTTCAGATCAGCTCAGCTGGGTGTTGTGGCCACTTGGGGAGTGAACCAGTGGACAGGAAGATCTTTCTGTCTCTCTCTCTCTCTGTAAACCTGACTTTATAATAAAAAAATCATTAAATACATAAATTTTTAAAATAAAATTGTAAAACTTATAAATTTTATTAATCCTTATTTGTGCTTGTTTTTTTTCTCACTTTCCTCCTAACATGGATTTCGAGGCAAATCAGGAGAGAGGAAGTTGGGCAGCCCAGGGCTGACCTGGTCGATGTTCTGCATACCCACATGCTTGGGCTATGAGGGGTAGGCAGCCACTCCAGGTCCCCTCTATTCCTTATATTCTAAAAGACCACTCCTTGTAGGAGGACACTCTGGCAGGCAACTCAGGATGCACTGAGTGCGGACAGAATATCGGATGTATCTGTCTTCTCCATTTAATCAACAGCAAAGCTCTCAGAACCACTTTAACACCCCAGGACTCATACGGCAGCCACATCCTCCCACTCCGCTCTGTCCCTTAGAGAGCAGCTTTGGGGCCCGGCAGCGTGGCCTAGTGGCTAAAGTCCTCACCTTGAACACGCTGAGACCTCATATGGGCACCGGTTCTAATCCCAGCAGCTCCACTTCCCATCCAGCTCCCTGCTTGTGGCCTGAGAAAGCAGGTCGAGGACGGCCCAACGCTTTGGGACCCTGCCCCTGCGTGGGAGACCCGGAAGAGGTTCCTGGTTCCCGGCTTCAGATCAGCACAGCACCGGCCGTTGCGATCACTTGGGGAGTGAAACATCGGACGAAAGATCTTCCTCTGTTTCTCCTCCTCTCTGTATATCTGACTTTGTAATAAAAATAAATAAATTTTAAAAAAAAAAGAGAGAGAGAGCAGCTTTGACTCCTGCTGCCACCTCTGCTCTCACACCACCTGTTGTTTTGGGACCTCCTGCCCCATGTCCCCACAGCAGCCTCCCACCACAGCTGCCCCAAAAGAGCCTTGAACCAGTTCTCCACCTCCATCCACACCTGGCCCATGCCTGGAGCACACAGAAGGTCCTGAGTGATGATGTGCTGTACAGACTTACAAATGGCATCATGGCTGAGCCTGGTGGGATGACATCCCTGGGAAGCCCAGCTGCACACATCTGGAATTGCCCACTTTCAGTGCCAAAGCACACTTTTAAGGAGAAACAGACAATAAGAAACCTAGGGCATTCTTCCATGATGACGGCAGGCTGAAGGAGGACCACCACTGAAGTCCCTGACCAAGACGCGCCTTCTAAGGATGGAACTCCAGCTGGGTGAGTGGACAGGAACCAGGTGTTGGCCAATCCAGGGCCGACTGGAATCATCTGTTCCTTCTGGTGACAGTGAGCAACACAGGCAGCTCAGAAAGACACACCAAAAGGGCTACATCTCCTGTCCTTGCAGCATCAGCGCCCACTCTACCTGCATGGACCAGAGAGGCAGCAGCAGCAGGTACGGTGTGTGGTGGTCTTGTGGCCAGTCACTTCTTCACCAGTTCCATGTCATTGGTGTGGAGAGTGGAGCTCCTGCATTACAGCCAAACCCTGGCATGGTTTTTGAGGGCTCACAGGAAATTGTACAACAGAGAGGGTTTCAGAGTTCAGGTGCATTTTGGAATGCTGCGGAACACCACACACCCAGAGGCTCCATCGTAACACAAGTAGTCCAAGGGTTCAGCACACTGCTGGAGGTCAGGCTGTGTCAAATATGGCACACATGCTGTTGCTTTATGACTGTGAAGAACCATGCTTTATTTACTATATCTCACCAACACCAGAAAGCCCCCATCATTTCAGAACATGTGCTAACTTTACCACGAAAAGGAAGCTGTCCAATGCAGACCATCTGTCACAGGGGGAGGTCATGCAGCAAGGTCTCGGTGGTGTCTGCTTCATTCTTCTCTGTCCTGCCGGTCACTAAGGAAGAAAATGGAGAAAGGCTGCTTCCCACCCCACCCCAAGAGAAAACACTGTCATCACTTGAACATCTAGAACAGATGAGGCCCTGGGGCCTTCAACGTGGACAACGTCTCTATTAACATGAAAGATCAGTTACTCCGAGCAAGTAGGATTCCTTCCATTAGAATCTACCACAGGCTTGTAATACGTCATCTTCAACCTGCAGTGAGGTCCAGGTCCCAGCACATGCCACACCCTTTAATGGGATCTTATGCCAAACCTTCACGGACGTGAAATCAGTTACCATGTGTCCAGGACCTCTGCCTGGCTGAGGAGCCACATCCTGCTTTTTCTGCTTTGTACATGTGACATGCCTGCCAACACAGCTGTCAGGTCTAGCTGCTAAGACCATTTAACACTGGGAGGAAGGATTTCACTCGGGTAGAGCAACAACACGTGACATGACAACAGGAGGGAGCCGATGAACCCCTGCAGAAGGGAGAGCATCCCACAGGATGAGCATCCCTGGTATCCTACCAAGTCAGGTTTCGGGAATCTGGCTCCTCTGCACGGAGAAGGAGTGAGGATACACCATAACTGGCTGGGAAGCAACAACATCAGTGCCCAGACATGTTCTTGACCTGCAGGGCAATCTGGTTAAGCATGCCAGGTGGTACCAAAAACCCACGGTTTATTTTGTTAGGTGTGATAATAGCATGGCGGCTTACACAGGAAAATGACTGTGCTTCTTAAAGAAGCTTACTGAAGGCTATAGAGGTAAGATGACATGCCACCTGGGGTTTGCTTTGAAACACTTTAGCAAAATAAAAAGGGGAATTATGTAGAATAGCACCAGCCATGCTGGCAGTTACTACACAAGCACCCAGGCGATGAGCATGGAAGGGCTCAGTATATCACTTGCTGTACTTTGCAGCAGGTTCCAATTTGTTCATGCCTAAAATATTCATCTAAAAAATCTGAAGCACTGAAAAATGCTTTGGTAAGATTTGTAACAAAGAGCGTCTAACACCACACAGCTTTGCCTTT
The DNA here is from genome assembly GCF_030435755.1 of Ochotona princeps. Classification (NCBI taxonomy): domain Eukaryota; kingdom Metazoa; phylum Chordata; class Mammalia; order Lagomorpha; family Ochotonidae; genus Ochotona; species Ochotona princeps. The sequence goes on from NC_080850.1 coordinate 35,018,767, forward strand.
TCCTTTGACCAAAAAAAAAAAAAAAATGCAGAAGTAGAAGTGCTAGCATCAGGGCTCCGTGCCCTACATCCCAGTGGCTCCTCCTGCCTGGCCCCTGCACACGCAGACCTTGGCACCAGCTGTCCACACCAGCCTCTCCTGGCAGGCAGAGCCAGCCAGGCTCTAGCTTCTGAGAGCCCAACTACTGTGTGATGCTTCCACGTGGGCTCCCAGGTCCGAGCTGGGGCTGGTGGCAACACCGTGACTCTCAAGGCTCCTGAAGGGAGGTGCATCCCAAGGATACCCCTGTGGAATCCTGAAGCTGCAAACCCTCCGGCTGGGGAGGGGGGGGTCACAACGTGGAAACACTGAAAGCAACAGCAGGCAGTTCCTCCCCTCATCGCTGAGCTAGTCCCTGGGACATTCAGTCCTCCCAGCACCACCTTATCTCCCAGAAGCCAGGGGTGAGACACTTGTCTGCCGCTTCAGTTCCCTGTCAGAAAAGTAAAATAAGCCACGAGAGCTCCTCCAACATCCGTGACTTACGTCACCTCATTAATTACTTAAGCAGAATCATCAGCTACAGTTTGAACCTTAGCTTCACAAGAATTGTTGCATGTAAAGTTAAAAAACCCACCACCTGCAGGGTTCTTGATTCTTTTTCCACCTCACCACTGTTCTGCAACAAAGCTCATTTGTACCGTGAATGTCTGGGTTATAAAGCATGTGAACGCATCCCTATAGCACTTCTTATCTTACAGGATGCCATTTTTTGGTATTTCCCAAACCACCTGGGTTACAGCATCTCCTGTAAGGGACTAGATAGGGTGAGAAATGCCTCACAGTTGAGTTTTACACTTCAGCGCTGATCTTAACAAATGTCATACAGAGGTTCTAAATTTACAGTTTAATCAATCCATGTAAAATTGCCTCTCAACTACACGGCAGCTAACATATGCCTAAGACTTTACATGCATTCTGGAAGGAATCACACAGAGGCAGAAGTGGCTGCTTTGTCGATGAACTTGGCCAGCTTCACATCTCTCTGGGTAAGTCCGCCGCAGTCATGCGAGGTGAGCGTTATCTGGACCTGAGAGAAAAGAAGGCCATGTTTAAGGTGCTGAATCATGGGTCGGGCTGCACTCTGCTCCTTGTGTGGCTCAGAAATGAGCCTACTATACAATGTTTGTATCTATGACATGAGAGGACTAAACACATCAAAAAATATGACACTGTAAGTGAACAGACACAGCACTGCCAAAACCCAGCTGACTAATGGGTCAGGCTGCACTCTGCTCCTCCTGTGGCTCAGAAATGAGCCTACTATGCAACATTTGTATCTATGACATGAGAGGTCTAAACACTTCAGAAAATATGACATTCTACGTGAACAGACAAAGCACTGCCAAAACCCAGCCGACTGGAAAGGCACTGCCAGCTTCAGGCCAGGCCAAGCAGCTGCCCAGGGACAAAAAGCTCCCTCTCTTATGAGAGACAACTCAGCTGCCTGAACACTGGGGAGGGCTGGAGATTCAGAGTCCATTTTAACACCTACCACTTTAATGACATCAACTCTTTCAGTTCACTAAGAAAAAATCAAACTATCAAACATGGTACCATGATGCTAGAAAATTCGAAAAGCACATTTCCAAATAAGTGGGTGGGATGCGGAGCAAGGAACAAAGTGCTCTCTATCTTGACAAATCAACTAAATGAAAACTCTGCACCAAGGCAGGAAAGCAAAGCTCACTAGTATCAAGCTGCTCTGAATCAAGCCAATAACACTCACTCGTTCTTCCAAGAGAATAACCTCAGGGGTGTGGGGATGAAAGGGGGCTCCACAGAGCAGCAGCATCAAGGGGTGCTCTGGTCTCAAAGAACACATACGGCCACACCGATCTGATGTGCTTCCCTTCCTTCAACAACCTCCCTTCAAGTGGGCCGGTACACCTGAAATGCTTGCCTCCCTGGACAGCCTCTCTTGGCTCTACTCTCCCCATCACCTCCAGTGGGAGACCGGCACGAAGACGAAGAGCTGCCATGCCGCACTCAGCAGCAGACCTCCAATCTGTCACTGACAGAAGAGAAACAGTAAAGAGCGGGCTCTTAACATGGTGACACCAAGCTGTGCCACCCAAAAAGGGAGAAAGAAGCTTCTTAATCCCCATACTTGAGATGGCCCCAGAAGCACACCATGCAGTTAGTTACCTTGTTGTACATGTTGAACCACTCCGGGTGATGGTTCATCTTCTCTGCTTGCAGGGCAACGCGGGTCATGAAGCCAAATGCCTGCATCAGAGCAAGTTGGGAGTGATTACTGGCACTGCGCCTGCCAAGGCTGGTGGGGCAATCCCACCACAGCTAGGGTCACGTGCTGGGGGCAGCCAGGAGCCTCCACCAGCACAGCACTGCTCGCTGCGGGGCCCAGCGACCATGTAGCAGGGCTGTGACCTGTTGCTCTGCCAGGAAGAACACTCAGGCTCAAATAAACAAACCAGGAAATTGGTCTCACCCAGTGACCTGTCTGGGCTCTTTAACTGTCCTCAGGACAAGACTCTATCCTTGACAGCACAGGAATAATTTCCCCTCAGCCCAGTGGCCTCAAAACCCGGCAGCCCCAAAGCCACGAGCCACTCTGCTTGCAGCCTTGCTCCTGCTGCTCTCGGGGACTGGGCCGCTGGCTGGGGCATCACCCAGGGGAGTAAGGTGGAGGTCTGTGAATGCACCCTGACCACATACCCTGGCTAGAACAGGCACCTCCCCAGTCTGCCTCTCCAGATGCAAGGCCACCCAGAGCAGAACACAGAGCACTTCCTGCCGGCGTGGGGTCTCCTCACTACCCCTGCTCTGCTCAGCAGAAGTAAGAAATGACAGAGACCCTGCGTCGGACTGAAGACAAGGGGATGCCAACCCAGCCCGGGCTCCGAGTGCAGCCCCACATGGAACAGGAAAGCAGGATCCTATTAAGCAGAAGATAAATGTTAAAATTTTTCATTTTTTTTCTCCTTGCTCTCTCATCTGGATGAGGGTAAGCTGCCAACAGGGGAGTGCGTGTCTTGTGTCCAGCAGGCAGAACACCTGGTGTGTGAGGGCAGTGGTACACTTGTGATAAAGCTACAGCAGCATGCCAGGGCAACATCATGGAGGCTCAGCCAGCCCCACCACTGCCCCTCCCCCTAGAAAAAGCAGCAAGATGTTAGCTGGGCTACACTTTTTGAGTCAACAGCTGTTATTAGAGAGCACTTCCTAGTCCACACGGGAAATGGGGAAGGTGCCCCTAAAACTACTTCTGCATTGGTCATTGTATCTAGGCCAAGTGGTTTGGGGATAAAGATTTTGACACCGAAGGCCTCAAGGTGTTTCCTGTTAGGAAAAAGGGACAAAATACACGTAACCATCCATGGAATTATCTGTGGAAAAGACCAACATTCACTCTCCCAGGCCTTCTCCCCCGTAGTGAGAGGGACAGGTGGGATGTGGAAATCCGTCTTGGTTATCTGACCACTGAGTCAGCACCTTCAGCAATGTGTGGTAAGATCACAAGGACTCGGCTTGGTCACCAGCACCCTGCAGGATTCATCACCATGACTGCCGGGCACTGATGCTCACAGTAATCACAGCGGGGCCCTTGGAACAGGAGCCATGCATTCAAGCCCTGCCTCTGCCACATGGTGCCATGTAACTCCACTCTAAGCCTGCATTTTTGTCTCAGCAAACAGGAGGAACACTAAACAGTTCACATAATCATTCTAATCGAAGACGAGAAAAATGCGTCTGCAGGAGCCTGGCATGTGCCAAGTGGCACAGGGCACTTACAGGACACCATGAAGGCTGGGACACTATCTCTCAGCTGTGAGGCTTTAAGCCTCCACGTGCTCTCTTTCAGAATCACCCTTCCCTATGCCTGCATCTCAGGAGTAAAAACACCCCTGCCACACACACAAGTCGAACACACAGGTAACACCCTGATGCATACAGCCTGGGAGAAAACAGCTTCTCCATTGCAAAAGCTTTTGTGACCACATCGCTGCCCAACTTCTTAAGCCCTATGGTCACGGCGTCTTCTCACATGGCAACCCACAAGTCCAAAGCAGCACCTAAACGCTTCCCAAGAGTCACATGGAACAAGGGGAAGACCTGAACACAATCACGAGAGCTGCTTTCATCTCTGACCGCTGTAAACACAGCAGCAGAATCAGTGCCCCCCAGAGAGAAGACTTCCAGGAGAAAACCCACGGCTCGAGGTGCAGCGTCCAAAAATAAAAAAAATCTATCACATCTATCACACCCACACACAATCCACTAAGATGCACGGACCTGCGGAAAATCCAAATCTGAATATGCCTCGGTTTTGTGTATTTTTCTCCAACTGTCACATAATATTCATGTTGAACAAAATATCACAAAGCCTGATAAATCATGGACACAGGATTCATTCCTAATTGTTCCCTAGGGAAAAGAACAGTCAATCTGCTCAGAGAGCACAGACAATTCCATAATCCTCCTTCCATTTAATGGAACCAGATAATCCTCAAAATATTTATTTTTAAATCTACAAATTAAAAACATCCACAACAATACACACTCAAATTAAAGTAAAAGAACCACTGCAAGGAATACAGATGAAAGGGAAACAGCAAAACTTCAAAGGGAATTCTGATTATCTGGAAAACTATGAAGAAGCAATGGGGCCAACTGGCTGACCTAGCAGATGGTGAGCAGCATCTGTCCCGTCTTTCCAACAGTTACTTTACGGCCCTGGCTATCTGCTTGCTAGGATTCCAGTTGCAGACTAAAGCCCTTGCAGAGGCAGGGCCAGTGTTAGGGTGCAATGGGTTCCCAGAGCTGCATCAGCACCATTTCATGTCCCAGTTGCTCCACTTCTGACCCAGCTCCCTGCAGAAGCGGGGAAAGCAGCACCTCCTGACACCGACACGGGATGCTAGGGCAGACTTCCTGGAGGCTCTTGCCTTCAGCCTGGTGCAGCTGCTGAAGCCATTTAGGGAGTGAACCAGCAAAAGAAAGTTCTGTCTCTCCCTACCTCCCTCCTTCTCTATAACTCAAGCTTTCACATAAATAAATATTAAAAAAAAAAAAAAAAACCTTTTATGTACCTAAGAAGTCAAGCTTTCAGAAATCATTCCACGGAAGCAAGCTAGAAACAGTTCAAAGCAAAACATCACTATCAACCCAGTAAACAACTTACAGAACAGGATCAAGAAAATGTTCAGAATCAAGTAGAAATCAACAAGACATCAGCAGAATTTGAAGACAGTAAGTACAAAAGGGGACACAATGAAGATCTAACTCAAAGGAAACCGCTAAAACTACAGAGAGCAAAAACAGCCAAAAAACCTAGAGCTACAATTCAACAAAAATTCCAGAAACAAAAAACTTAAATCTCAAGGCTGTAAGAATTCAATCATGTTGACACATTAGAGGGGAGTAAGTGATGTCAAAATCCTTTACGGCATCTAGTCTTAAAGACAAACGCACTTAAAGGGTGAGCAAGAATCTGCTGATTTTAAACTTCCACATGCCAACAGTCAAGACTATGTCAGCAGAGTAATACCTACTAAGCCTTCAGGAAATTAAAGTGAAAACAAAGAATTTTAAGCCCAGCTAAAACACTACTAAACATTAAATGCAACAAACATTTAGGAAAAGTAGGGTGTGATACCCATTCTTACTTTTGAGGAAACTATTAAAGAGCAAACTCTAATTAACTAAGAGATGAATGGAGGAACTATACTAAAGGTACTTGCAGTGAACAATAAACCCACTCACCTCTGGGAGTACATGGAAAACAATTGCAGGAATGACAGCTGCAAAATGGAATGTAAATGGAATCAACTACCAAAGGGGCTAAAAGAGAGAAAGAAATACAGAAGGTAGATGCCAAAGTTGAAAGATCAAGGATTAGAAATACAAGTATATTTAAATGTACAACACATAAACACTGGAACTGCTGTAATTAAACAGTGAGGGATATAGAATGAAGCACAAGTATAACCTGGATATTGCTGATAAGGCGATCACAAATGCTGCCTAAGAAAACAGAACTAAATCTTTTGCATAAATTTGTAGGAATTACAGTACTCACAAGAGTAACAACAAAAAACCTGCATCATGACTTAAAATAAGGGAAAGAGAGGACATTTGGCCTAGCAGTTAAGACTTTTCTAGACACCCACATTTCACTAAGAGTGCCCATGTTTAATCTGTGGCTCCAGATCCTTATTCCAGCTTCTTGCAAATTCATACCCGGGGAAGCACTGGGAATGACTCAAGTGCCTGGGTTCCTGCCACCTGTGAAGACCTGGACTGAATTCTCAGGTCAAGAAATCAAAACCTGCAGCTCTCAGCAGGTACTTGGGAAGTGAACTAGTTGATGGAAGTTTTCCTTCTGTCTCTCTGACTTAGAAATAAAAACAGTAACAAAACAAGGGAGAAAAGAGTACAATGGTTCTATCATGGTTTCAAAGAATGAATATATGTCTCTACTCAATAAAATTTGAGAATGCAACTTTTAAAATGTCCACCAAATACAGAAACTGAACATATCACTCTACAGAGAAAATCTCAATCAATTCCAAAAATTAGAAACACTCTTATAAAATAGAAAGCTGACATAAAAGCAAAAAAATCTTTTTAAAAAAGTTTTTGAATCAGAGCTGGCATTGCGATGCAGCAGATTAAGCCTATGATGCCAACATCTGTTATGAACACTGGTGTGTGCCCCTGCTGATCCACTTGTAACCCAGCTTTGGGCTAATGTGCCTGGGAAGGTAGCAGCAGATGGTCCAAGTCCTTGGATCCTGTCACTCAAATCTAAATAGATGCTAATATTGAAAATAAAATATCTGATGGTGGCTAGCATTGCCATTGAACAGGTTTAACTGTTACTTGCAACACCAGCATCTCATATGGGCACCTGTCTTGAGTCCCACCTGCTCTACTTCCAACCTAGCTCCCTTCCAATGCACTTGGGAAGGCAGGAGATAATGGCTCAAGGCCTTGGGCCCCTGTCACCCATGTAGAAGATCTGCAGGGAGTTCCTAGTTCCTGGTTTTGGTCTGCTGACACCTGGCTATTTTGGCCATTTGGGAAGTGAACCAGAGGATGTAAGATCTCTCTAATATTTTGCCTTGAAAATAAATAATCTTTCTTAAATTACAATATCAAGGATGAAATATCAGAATCAATAATCTCTAAAAATTAATAAAATTACAAGAATAAAAGTAGAGCAACCAACCCAAGAAAAGAAATAACAACAAAATAAACTTAAGGGAAATACCAGGAATGGATGTATATAATGAGAAAAGCAGATGTAGATGAATTAGAAATATGGTGGAGGTAGTATATCCAGAAGCTGGTTACTCAAAAAAGTACATGTTATAAGTAACTGGCTGTTACACCAAAAAACAAGCAAGCAAGACAGCAGGATGGCATAAATAAACAGAGGCAAGGTGGACAATCACAGATCCAAAGGAAATTTTTTAATACAAATTTAATAAATTTAACAGTTTTAACAAATGTATACTTGAAATAGTTTTCTGCGTAAAATTATTAAAACAGAATCAGGAAGAGAAAAATACCTAAATAATCAAATATAATAAAAGAGAGATGTGCTTAGAGTGACAACAAGGAGCCGGCACTGTGGCACAGCAAGCTAAGCCTATGTCTATTGTGCCACATCCCATATGGGCACCAATTTGCATCCTGGCAATCCTTCCAATCCAGCTCCCTTCTAATGCGCCTTGAAAAGCAGCAGAAGATGGCCCAAGTCCTTGGGATCACACTGCACCCATGTGGTGAAGGACCGGGAAGAAACTCCAGAAGAAACTCCAGGCTTTGGAGTTAGGCTTTGGCCTAACCCAGTCCTACTCATTGTAGTCATTTGGGAAGTGAGCCATTAGATGGATGATTCTCTCTCTCTCTCGTCACTTCTCCTCTCTCTGTAACTTTGCCTTTCAAATAACTTAAAAAAATATATTTTTAAAATAAATAAATAAGATTGACAGCAAAGTAGACCCATGCAGTCCATGTCACAGGTTGAAATCCATGAATCCTCGGGGACTCTACCCAAGCTTCTTGGGGAACTGAACATCCCCACTAATCCAACCGCCACAGAGCACAGAACTAGAAAGATCACTCACAAACTGTGTTCTAATAACCCATCATAAATTGTCTCCAACATTCCACAAAGACATCACGTACAACAAAACCACAGACTGATCTTTTGTTAGTTAAAATCTTAAACAAAATGAAGAATAAAGGTCATGACCAAATAAGATGCACTTTCAGAATGAAAAGATGGCTCAACTTCAAGGAATATACTAATATAACTAGCCATAAGAAAACATCAAAAAAGGAAAACCAGGCAATGACTTCCACAGACTCCAAAACACACCTGTTTAATCAGTATCTATTATTTATTAAAATGTTTCATTAGAGACAACCAGATGGACACTTCCTTAAAATGACCGAACCAAATAGTCTCAGTCCAAAGGCAGCATTATTCTTACTAATACTAGAAGATGTCTCATCAAAGAATAAGACGCCACCAGAAGTTTCTAACTTTCATACACAAACAATAACTAATTAGAAAGAAAAACACTGAAAGATCCCCTTTAAAATAGTACCAAAAATGATTAAGGAGGCCTGGCATGATGACTCCATGGCTAAATCCTTGTCTTGCATGTGCCAGGATCCCACAGGGGTGCCAGTTCATGTCCTGGCTGTTCCACTTCCCATTCAGCTCCCTGCTTGTGGCCTGAGAAAGCAGTAGAGGACGGCCCAAAGCCTTGGAAGAAGCTCTTGGCTTTAGATTGGCTCACGTCTGGCCATTGCATTCACTTGGGGAGTGAACCAGCAAATGGAAGATCTTTCTCTTCGTCTCTCCTCTCTGTAAATCTGTCTTTCCGATAAAAAAATAAATAAATATTTTAAAAAGTAATTAAGGAACAAAATAAGACATTCTGTGTGCAGAAAACCTTGAACCACTATTTAAAAAAAAACAAACAGATCTTATCACCACTGCAAAGTTCTTTTTTGGGGACAGGCATTGGTCCCAGCAGTCAAGGCACCACTTGAGACACTCCCATCCCATTACAGAGATCCCCAAGATTAAACCTTGGCTCCCCTCCCCATTCCAGCTTCTTGCTAATGAGGCTCAGGTAGCTGTGTTACTGCCACTCACAAGGCAGACCTGGTTCAATTTCCCAGATCCTGGTTTCAGACTGGCCCAGCCTTGGTTATTGCTGGTGTCTGGGGAATGAACATGCAGAAAGGAGTTTCTCTCTCTCTCTCTCTCTCTCTCTCTCTCTGCCCTTCAAACAAGTAAATGAAAAAGTGTAAAATAGTATTTCCTATATGGCAGTCAAGACAAACTAACAAAATCAAAACACAAATAACATCTGTAGTATAAAAATGTATTCCCTTAAGCATATCAAGCATTCATATATTAACAAAAACAGGCTAACCCCACAACAGTTTTTTTTTTAAGATTTATTTTATTTTTATTGGAAAGTCAGATATACAGAAAGGAGAAGACAGAAAGGAAGATCTTCTGTCCAATGATTCACTCCCCAACTGTCCTCAATGGCTGGAACTGAGCCCATCTGAAGCCAGGAACCTCTTCCTCCTCCAGGTCTCCCAAGAAGGTGCAGGGTCACAAGGCTTCGGGCCGTCCTCGACTGCTTTCCCACAACAAGCAGGGAGCTGGATGGGAAGTGGGGCTGCCAGTATTAGAACTGGTGTCCATATCCCAGAGTGTGCAAGGTGAGGACTTAAGCCACTAAGCTACCGTACCAGGTCTCATGATTTTTTTTTTTAAGCACAAATTTAGACTATGTAAATCTATTGGTTTGGCAAAGATCTCTTTTTTTGGTTATTATTCATCTTATTTTTATTTTTTACATAGTTAAGAGGGATGTACAACCACGTGGTCTTCTGGCAAAGATCTAAGTTGGTGAAAAAGAGATGAAGAAGGACTCTCATTCACTGCTGATGCATAAAAATTGATTTTAAAATCTCCGCGGAAGACACTCTGATTATATTTATCATCAGATTCCCCATGCCTTGGGGAAAAATGTCCACAACTTTAGGCTAAAAAACTCCACTTCTAGGCATCTGTCATGTGGACACATTCCTACGTAAATTCAAAAAATGATCACTGTGGCACTGTTTGTACAGCTACAGACACCAAACAGCCAGATGCTAGCACAGGGGGCACATTAAACAGAAAAGAGCACCTGACATGGAAACACAGCCAAGAGACACTAGCAAATGGACAAAAGATGCATGGCAGTGGTCCCTGTACAAAATACGAAGAAATTACCTGCATACACACATTAATGTTTCTACAACATGAACTAACAGTGAATGATGGGGGGGGGGGGGGGCGGGCATGGGGAGTGGCTGGTCACCAGGAACAGGAAAAGAATTGCTCTACAGGTGGGTACCTTGCAACTCTGTAGCATACCTATATTCGACCCATTTTTTTAACTTAATCTGTTTCTGGGGAAAAAAAAAGAGAGAAAGAAAGAAAGAAAAGAAAAAGTCATGCAAATGAGGTTCCCACCATCAAGAGAGTTGGGACCATGCGGTGCATGTAACCTGTTTCATATTAAAATATTTTGGCTCAGGTTAACTTCTTAACATATGCCTACCTGTTGAGGTGGGTTTTTAGTGCCAATTTACAGCATAGTTTGTCTATGAGCCATGTTCTGTTGAGCCACGGCCATTTCAAACAAACATATGGCCAACAAATAACATATAATGGCTGATAATAGTTTCAGTCTTTCCTCTACTGCAAATTACAAACATTTTATGAACAAGTCAATGAATGCATGATGAAGTATGACTTTTTAAGTCACTCTGCCATTTTAAGGAATGTAAGCATTACAATCACTGTAAATTGGGCCAATGAAGTTTGTCATTTGGAAATCTCCAAACCATCAGCAATTAAAGATTTTTCCATGAACCCCAAACCAAGTGTTCTTTGGGAACTTTAATTTCTCTTAAGGTCCCTTTTGTTTCTTTTTATTCCATGAAGCTATCAAAGACTATCAGATGCGCAAAACCAAAACAAAAAACCCAGTATCAATCTGTGAAATGTGTAGCAGCACCCTGAACTGGAAATGCTGCTTCAGTCCAGACAGCATGTACGATTTATTAAAGTTCTAAGACTTAACTTCTAGCACATATTTACAATACAAATCTTTCATTACTCAGAGCAATTCTCTTTGATATATGTTCCTTAAATCAGCTGCCTTTCATATTTTGATTATAGACCATTTTAATTATGCAGTAAAGAAGAACATATCTCCCACTAAGAAAATGAGCACCAGCTACTCCAAACTAATTTCCCCAGTACAATCTCCATTAAGCCACTAAATACTTCCTTTACTAATTCAATGAATTAGAACTCTATTGTTTATGAATCACCTTTATGTTTGTAGGCCTATAACCCTTCTTTTATAAAACACAATTGCTATGGAAGGAAATGATATTTATGTCTGATTAGAAATGAAAACACTATTACATAAATCAGTTTGGGCATTTCTTCACGTCTTGAAACATGATCGGCAATTTACTCTAATTGGTGATCAAGGAAACTATCTTGTGATCAATTAAAGTAATTACCAGATTCCGGCAACACAACCTACCTTAATTTCAGCTAGAGTCTGCACTTCTTCAACTTTAATTAAAAATAATGAAAATTATTAAGCAAAATTCAAGGCAAGATCATTGCCAAGCACGCATATGTCACAGGGCGGGACCTTCTCTTGGTGTTGGTGACTTATCAATCACATAAACTTCACTTGGGTCACCATGGGAAGGTGTTTTTTGCCCCAAATATGAGTGCATGTCTCACCATGACTTTCACATGGAAAACACTGTCCACGGTTACGGCCACTGCAGAGCAAACATCAGCTCTCAATTTTCAGGCAACACAAGAATATTCTCCACTATGATTACGAGCAACAGAACCAACCAAGATATTTGTGATCCATGCTTTCTCCGTTTGGCCTGGCAGCTGTATTTTGAGCACTGTGGTCAACTGCACAGACTCCAGGGTCAGAGACCTGGGTTCAGTTCCTAGCTTTGCCACATACCAGCAATAAGATCTCAGAAAAATGAATCTTTGAAACAAGCTTCAGCTTCCTCATACATAGAAGGGGGCTAATTCATGCAACTCCTTTGCAGAATGCCTGGTATGACAGAATGCTGGTGATAGCCACTGTGTGTGGCTGCAAATTCCCTTCCAAAGTTAGCCAAAAAGCAACGTGGAGACTACCAAAAAATCCACCTGTGCAAGAATAAAGGAACCCGCAAATCTTTACTAGTTTTTTTTTTAATATAAAAGTAGATTTCTTTGTGGAATGGGCAATGTATCAGGAACATCTTAATGAAGCGATGATCCTGTGTCACTGAGCTAGAGACCACATGCTGTGCTCCCGAGGCCAGTTCCTGGGCATCATGGCAGAAACAACACTCACCACTGGTCTGCCCACCCACTGCTAGATCCACCAAAGAATCCAACATTTCTGGTAACTCAGGCCAAGAATATTCAACTCTTGAGACAAAAACAGGCTTCACCAGGAACTGGGGACAAAGTCCACAAGTTACAGAGCAGTAATGGAGCCAGGCCCAAGGCTGAATCAGTGCTCCCCAGCCAGGGGTAACAAGCACAAGGTCTGCAAGTACACATTCAAATACTATCTCCTGTTACACAGTTAATATTCAAGAGCCTCTTCCAAAAAACCCTCAGTCATCATGTTTGGTAAATATAATACACTTAACAGCCAACTGGAAATATGGGGCAGCCCTTTTAATGCCATGCCACCATCTTCAACATATACACCCAAATGAGAAAGCAAGGTGAAATATTGTTTTCCTTTGTAGAACTAAGAATCATCACTGTGTGAGTGAATTCCTCCTGCATTCCCAAGCTAAGGAAACTCTTCTCTGACAGCGTCTACTGACGTAATCCCATCTTCTCCAGGCGGCAGGGTTGAATCAAAACAAAGACCTCTACACATAATTTCAACTCAGGGACCCCGCTCACTTCAGCTCCAGTTCCAGTTCAAGTTCTCACACTGGATGGACGTCATTTAACGGAGGAATGGCAACCAGCTAACAGCAAACATGTTCAGCAGGATGAGCACAAGCCAAGGGTATCTTTCCCGGCAAAGACACTAGCTGTTTCTTAATTCTACTGTACACAGGTATCAGTCATGCCTACTGCATCTTCATTAGTTACTACTAGGGCAGACCAACTGCTCTACTGGTCAGTGCCCCCTAAGTTTCTCACAGTGCTTCAGCTTTGCTCTCTTGGAAATCAGCACATTTCATGGTTATTTTATCCTGTCTTTCCCCTGAAAGCCGATCAAAGCACCACCCCAGGAGGAATCCAGAGAATAATCTTCCTGGAGTGCGTTAATGTCAAAGCAACTTCAGACGCCTTGCTGCTCACTAGCCGTGAGCAGTGATGCCCCACACAGGTTTGCTTCCCTAAGATGCAGATCATCCTAAAGTGCCAGCTTTCAGGACAGGATAAGGTGGCAGGCACTGCGAAGACGACCACAGCTATCGGCTCATTTTAGCCACTCCTCTAAGAATTAGAATTTAAGCATCTTGACATTGTCATCATTAGCAAATGTGTAAGACTTCATATTTACCTACAAAGATACCCTGGGAATTCAATTTCATGTGTTCAAACAACAACAAAAAAACATAAAATCTGCCCAAATGCATTAAAAATAGGAGCTATGCCTGCTTGTGGCCTGGGAAAGCAGTCGAGGACGGCCCAACGCTTTGGGACCCTGCACCCGTGTGGGAGACCCGGAAGAGGTTCCTGGTTCCTGGCTTCGGATCTGCACAGAACCGGCTTATGCGCTCGCTTGGGGAGTGAATCATCGGATGGAAGATCTTCCTCTCTATCTCTCCTCCTCTCTGTATATCTGCCTTTGTAATAAAAATAAATAAATCTTTTTAAAAAATAGGAGCTGATAGGATAATCATAAAAATGCCCAAACATACTAGCTTACTTTTCTTCTTTATTATCAAGTGGATCCTTTTAAGGGACAGAAGCAAGTGCCAAACAGTTCCAGTCTATGCTGGACGTGATGTCTGACCCCACTATCATAACAGGATTTTAGGCGTCTACTTTGAGAGGCAGACAGAAGAGAAAGGAAACAGCAGAGATTGAGACAGGGTAAAAATGCATCTGCTCACCCTGGAACAGGTTACAAGTGAACTGAAAGTCAAGATCTTCTGAAGGTAATCAAAAGGGCGGGGAAGAGAGAGCCCAGGGCTGTGGGCAGAAGCGGCACCAGCAGTCCTCAACCGAGACTGCAAGAGCAAGGCAGGAGGCTTCCAAAGGAAACAAACCCCACTCACTGGGCTTCCTGGGACGGCACTTTCTACAAACAGCCCCCAGACTCACTCCACTCAGAAAGCAAGATCTCTGGGGCTGCGAAGAGCTCTGCACTGCATCAGCGAATCCACATTGATCCTCTCCTCTCCTTCCTTTTCAGCTGGGAATCCACTTCCCATTTAATAGGTTTTAGGCACAGTTTCTGCTACATCTGCCAATATTTTCTATAAGGAAAAAAAAAAGCACTCAAACCTGGGAGCCTGGCCGGACACACTGCTGACTCCACAGAGGATCTAGCTACGCAGGCCACTGGAAGACAAGAATCTGCCAGACCCGTGGTTCATGGTTCAGAAAACCATGCCAAGCAAGGAGCCCAGGGAAGAAATCATCCTGCAAGTTGTCGGCCTGTGTTTGTCTCAAAGAGCACATGAGTTGTGAACTTGGAAAGGTCCCCGAACCTGTTAGAGGCCTCGGAGAGCAAGCTGAAGCAAGCCACAGATATATTCAGAATTTATCCTCAACCTGTTCTAGCGTGGCTTATAGAGGAACTCCAATCCCTGCAGAGAGGGAAGCTTTTGTGCTTCAAACAGCATGAACATCACTAAATAACTAAAGGAACAGCTTAGCACCTGGGCTATTTTTGGGTCCATGGACTCTTAAGGTCTGGTGGGTGGTGTCACTGTATCTGGGAAAATTAGAATCATCTCAGCTCCAGCTCATCTCTGGCCCCGCGGGATCCCACCCCCTCACCTCTGCCAGCCCCTGTAAATCCGAGGTGCTCCTACTTCTTAACCTCACTGCTGAGCGTGCGAGTCTTCATAAAACCCAGAAAACATCCCATCGGGGGACGGGGAGAAGGCTCCAGTTTGCTCGAATCATCCACAAAGTAATGCTGTGCCTTTTTAAAAATTTACAAATTTTTTTGTGTGTGGCCAAATAAACTAAGCTACCTCCCAAACACAAATGAGAAATTACAACCCTGTGTTGTCATAGACTTGCAAATAATGCTAGTCACTCAGAAAACAGAGGTGAACAAAGGAATAAAAGCTAAAACCTTTTGGTAAAAATATCTATGTATATATTCCTAGATAAACTACCTGAACATGGGCTGCTGGGGCTTTCTTTGGTGTTTCATATACTTCACAATATCCTGGCGGGGGGAGAGTCTGTTTCCCGGAATGTATACAAACAGACGTTTGTTTTTTCTGTCCCCTCGCAGAGCAGCGCCCTGCATGCGCAGGCGAGGCCAGCAGCAGGCACCACACAGCAAGCTCCAGCCCCACATCAGGCCACGCGGCCTCCCAAGCCCAACACGCACGTGATGGCGCCACAGCCAGCCCCCAGCACCAGGCCATACATGCCAGCGGACAGATGGACCAAGTGCGAGTGCTCTGCCACTTGATGCAAATGCCTCACAGAAATTGTTCCCTTTTGTCTTTAAAAGTTTATTATTTCATACCTTATGCAAATCATTCTTTATATATTAGGCAATAATATTTGAGAAATATTCAAGTCAAATTAAAGGCTTCAATAGCCTTGCCAAAAGCACTGTGATTTTCCTATAAAAAAATTATTCCAATTTGTTGATCTTACATAGGATGAAACATACTGTAACAATCTTCATAATTTATGTCCTGTTGGGACACAATGATTTAAAGTAACATAATACAGAGCTGCATCACAGCTAATCTAAACCACCTGACCAGATAAACACCAGCTTCCCTCCTCTCTTCAGCAAGGGCATTTCTGTTTATTGTCATATCATTTCCTCATTCTAGGAACATGCGGAATCAAGGCAGCCAACCTGCATTTCAGTGGGAGGGTGAGCCGGCCGCTCCCACGTCAGGAGACTGGGGAGCATGCAGGTACCAGTGCAATGTCAGGGCTTACAAGACAGAAAACAATCCAGGAATTCCACCCTCAAACTCATTTAGGACGAAGCAAACACGGACCCAGGCGGCACAATGGGGTCCAGGTGCCTGCTGGCAGCCACAGCCTCAGTGGACGCTTTCTGTGTTGTTGTCACTGTCACTGAAGGCAGTATCCCCCCCACAACAAGTGATGGGGCTTTGACCACAAGCCACATTCCTGTCAAGACCTCAGGCACACCCCTCGCCAGGCCCGTGGGCACTGGCCCACCCCCTGGCCACCATCGGGGACCCACCCCAAGGAGCCCCTGCTCTTGAAGACTCTTGGCGGAAGGAACAAAGACCACAACATGGCGCCAACCATGCTTTTTCTGGCCTGCAACTGTCCAGGCGGAGATCACACAGCCGGGCTTGTCCAGAATCCGCATCCTTCCACCCTCCTTGTATGCGCCAGAATCACGAGGCCCAGGGAGAGCCCCCTCAGAGGTTTTCGTGGGGATGGGGGCCAGGGCGAGCGGGGGGGGGGGGGCGGTGTTCTGAAGGAAGGGTTTAAAGTTTCAATCGTGAAGGGAAAAGCTCAGGAACACATGTGCGTTCGGCAGATAACAATTCCCTGAAAATATTTTAAATCAAAACAAAACGCCTGTCTGACCAAATTTCTATAAACTTGGTTGGGGAAGAGGAAAACAAACAATTGTTTAAGGGTGGTTTCAAATATTACTTTCTGCTGTGACTGAGAATTTTCAAAGTTCTTCATGCTCCATTGGCGACGGCTCTGCTTCACGAGCTGTTCTGGTCGGCCCTGCCAAAGAAATGGTCTGATACACTTTATTACAACTTTATCAATTTGCTTACCCAGGCAAATATATGCAATTATCTCTGCCCATAACGGCCAGTGCAAAAGAGGATCCACCCATTGAAAGCAATGAGCTGAGTATTGCAGGGCGGGTGACACAGGCCTGCTGTGCGCCAGGCATCTCTGTGCTCTCCAACCCAGCGCCCCCCGGCGTGCACACAGCAGCCTCCAGGCCCAATGCCACCTGCCCATCCCCGATGCACAGGCCCACCTGACCAATACCATCTTCGAGCTTCACGCAGGCATCGGTACAGGAATGGAGACAGCAGGCCCTGACACTTTCGTCATAGCCTAGAAGCCCTGATTCGCAAAATCACAGAGAAAATGTATTTCCAGAGAATCCTTTTACTAACATCCTGTAACTAGTGTTTTGAACTTGACTGCATGCACATTTGTAAAAATGAAAAAACAGCGGTGGCAGGGTCTGGGGAAGGGGTGGCAGGTGCCATGTCCGGCCGAGAAGGTGGCAAAAAGAAGCCCCTGAAACAACCCAAGAAGCAGGCCAAGGAGATGGATGAGGAGGATAATGCTTTCAAGCAGAAACAGAGGAAGAGAAAAAACTGGAGGAGCTGAAAGCGAAGGCCGTGGGGAAGGGTCCCCTGGCCACAGGTGGAATTAAGAAATCTGGCAAAAAGTAAGCTGCTCCTTGGCACCTGAAGTGATGCTGCCCTCGACCCCACACGTGTCTGAACATCGGGCATCTCGGCCGGAGCATCTTTAGCTGCTCATAGTTAGAATGTAGTGTCACCTTGGAGCCCGTTGTACATTTACAAATAAACTTCTGTAAAAAAAAAAAAAAATGTAAAAACACTGAATTGTAAGCCTGCAGTACCGTACAGAGATGCTGCAAGTGAGCACCATCAATAGTGAGTTTCTGTTAGAAGCGGGGTCATTGTTCGTCCTCACATACTCATAATCTGGAGCTAGCATGTCCCCATGACCTCTGCACCTCGTGATCACCCTGCCAAGCTTTTGGAACCACTTCCACATCAGTCATGCTGCTCCAAAGTCACCAGGGGACACCCACATTCTACCCAAGGGAAGAGGACCTCAGAGGGCAAGGAGCCATAACGTGACTGAGGCCAAGGCCGGACAGCCTGGCAGTCCTGGAGCATCATTTCCACTCATGTGTCAACCTCTGGCTTATCTGCTGGGTTTTCCCCTGGGGAAACCCTCACACCTGTACACGAGGAGACACAGCATGCTTGTTACAAAAATGACAACAATAACAAACACGGGGAAGAACCTACATGTCCATCAAGGACAAAAGGGACAAACCATGATTTATTTCAATATTTTATTTGCAGAGAAACAGAACATTCTGACAGGTACGTACCAGCTGCAGCGCAGTACAAGGGGAAGATCAGACAAGGAATCCAAAGCCTGGCTGCAGGCCCAGGCCTTGTGTTCCCCAGCTAGGTGAGAGGGAAGGATGAATACCAAACACGCAGCTCAGTGCCCGCATGCACTTAGTGCCGTGTACTAAGAGCAGGATGCCTTTGCCACCATCTGATAGCAAAAGGTTTTCGCTTTCGGCATTGACAAGGAATCCCCTGAGCAGACCTCTTCCAGTGGTGATAGGCTCCTGGACCGCAGCACACTCTAACCACTGATTCTGTTCAGCACTGGGGCAGAGAAGGGAAGGGAACTAGGTGAGCTTCTCCGGAACAACTCCCCCAGACCACACCTGCCACAGAGCTCCAACAGGACAACTATGACCGCTAAGTGACGGCAGAGAGAAGGGAGACACCTCCCAGAAGGCAGGGTGGGGTTCAAATCCAAGTTCACCTCCCAATCTTCCTGAAGCACAAAGCCCTGGTGTCAGGCTGTCCTTTTTCTCCCTTTCTCCTTCTTATCTGAAAGTAAATTACAGCAAAACTGAGTTTCCTGTCAATTTCATTTTTAAAAGAGCAAAAGGGAAAGCATTACAGAAGGTTTACCAAAAGAAGGGACAAACACTGCTCTAACATTTTTCCTCCTTGCCCTTTTTTTCCAGTGGTGATATTCATGGAACTGTGAATGCTGAATTAAACCACTATGTCCAGCCAAATGTCTGCTCCATCTTCCATGGCTCGGGAACCTGCACAACCCCACAGCAGGGATCACTTTCAGAAACTGTCTTATGTCACATAGAAGATGGATACAAGAATCTACGTACCTTTTAGAGCCACATCTTCTGGTCATAAACGTGCAGATAAGAGTGTCTGTATAATGGGGGGAACTACAACACATAAGAACTCTCTTTCATTCCTTCCGTATATCTGGTGAAACTATTACATGGGATCAAAAAGTTCTCTTTAGCCGAGCACCCATTCAGCATCTAACGCTTTTAAGCACTAACAATCTGCTGAGTCAAAAAAGTGACAACTAAGCTTGTTGGAACAACTGGCCCACCAAACTTCACACAGCAGAGATATGTCACAGACTCCTCCAAGATGCAGGCAGTGTGTGCTATGGAAATATTCCTGGAGCAAACATCTCAGGGAACCAAGTTCCTATGCTCTAAACATGACTGACAGATATGCCTGTAGACATGCCACCCACCTCCATACATATGACTGTGAACACACCACCCATCTTCACACATGTGACAGTTGACATGCAACCTGCGAGCATACACACGACTGTGGACATGCAATGTACCTCCACACATGACTGGATATGCAACCCACCTGCACATCACATACGAAGAAATGCCACCCACTTCTACACACACATGACCATGGAGATGCCACAACCTCCCCCCATGACTGTAGACATGCCACCTACTTTCACATACATGTAACTGTTGACATGCAACCCAGCAGCACACACAGATGACTATGGACATGCCACCCACCTGTCACCCAGAACCCGCTTTGATCAGAGGGCTCCTGACGTAGGCTGTGAGATGCCCAAGGAGGAAGAATGCAGCAGTGTTTTATGTATTTCTCAGTGAAGGCAAGCTCCCCACTCCCCTCCTGGGCTGCCTCATCTTAGTGCAAGCACCTGCCATTAACTGCAGAAACTGCTCCAACCATGGAGCTCTGAGATGTAATCCTCACCAAACCCCTGGGAGCTGTGACCAGCTGCATACCCAGAGGCAGAATCAAACCAAAACTACATCGTGCTGTGACCACGGGGAGTATCACAAAGTTGGAAATCAACTAGATGGTTCTGAGCAAAGTATATAGCCCACAAAGCCGTGCGTCATGACACCAACAGGGCCAATGCGACAAAGACTACAGTAATACCTGTCTTAAATTCCTAAGACTCATAAAGCACACCATACAATGTGCAGAATTTGAATTCCCACTTTATTGACAAAAGTGGTATTCTTCTTTATTTGCTTATTTATTTTTTTATACTTTTGTTTGAAAGGCTAAGAGGCAGAGACAGAAAGCATCCATCTGCTGGTTCACACTCCAAATGCTCACACAGCCAAGACAGGACCAGGTCAAAGCAGAAGGCCATGAATCAATGTGAGTGTGCACACTTCCCATGCGAGTGGGCAGGGACCCCACGCATGTGAGCCATCACCATTGCCCGCAGGGGTGCACATGAGCAGGAGCCAGGACTAAAACCCAGGGAATCAGATATGGAATGCAGGTGTCTTACGCAGTGCTGTAACTGTTCACCCCCACTTTAAGTCTCTCTGGTTCATGTAAGACCTAATGGATGCAGAAGCACTTGAAGGGTCCCGCAACACAGGCTGCCCCAGTGGGTATAAGGTGCAGGCTCAGCCTCTCTCCCTGGACAGTCACTTTGCCCACCCAGTCTCAGCTTCCTCACCATGTGAAGAAGGGGTAAACCATGACTGGGGAGGGGGAGGGGTCCTCCCGCCATGTGTCCTACTGACCAACATAAGGAGAAAAGTACTGTGTTCTCAAATGGTTTAAAAACAAAACAAACAAACAAACAAAACAGCCCTCACAGCACCAGTGGCGCCCCCTACAGCACCAGTGGAGCCTCCTATGGCAGCAATCATAATTTAGCAAGGGAGGAAATATGTCTGGCACAGGGATGTGTGTGGGGCTGTGAAGTGTTTTACAGAATCCAGGAAAACTCCAAGGGAGGCAGGTATCCAGCTTCCCTCAGCCGCAGAGAGCATGAGGCAAGATCCCAATCAGTATGGGCACTTCCAGAAGCGCCCGCTTGCACCTCCATGAGTATCCCTCTAAAGCTGTGGCTACCTGTGGACAGAAGGCTGTGCCTTCTCCAGGTACGCTGACAGCTGTAGGCCCACACATGGGTCACACAAGGTGTATGCTGTCCAGGAGTCCCCTGGTGGGGTGTGGATGTGGGTATGCAGAGACAGGGGTTTCTGAACCAGTCTGCCTCCTCTTTGCTTCAGGTTTCCCCTAAAACTGCCTCCAAAGATGGTAAGAACTCCTGCTAGAACCTAGCACACACCAAAGGTACATTACACAGGCTCAACAGCTTATGAAGACAAACTTCAGGGAATTTGAAAATATTAAAAAAAAAGTCAACAAAACATGAAAAGCACATTAACCACATTAATACAAGTTCATAATAAAACTATAAATCCTCCCTGTCCACCTACTAAGAAGTTGCGCAGGGCCCGGCGCAACAGCAAAGTAGTTAAGGTCCTCACCTAGAACATGCCAGGATCCCATATGGGCACAAGTTCTAATCCGGCAGCCTCGCTTCCCATCCAGCTCCCTGCTTGGGGCATGGCAAAGCAGTCGAGGATGGCCCAAAGCTTTGGGACCCCGCACCCGTGTGGGAGACCCGGAAAAAGCTCCTGGCTTCTGGCTTTGGATTGGCTTAGCTCCAGCCATTGTGGCCACTGGGGGAATGAACCATCGGGTGGAAGATTTTCCTCTCTGTCTCTCCTCCTCTCTGTATATCTGCCTTTCCAATAAAAATAAATAAATCTTAAAAAAAAAGTCCGTCCGTCCTTCCTTCCTCCCCATGACAGTTCACTACTTCACTACTTTTAGTTAGCTCTAGAAAGTTTCTGTCTGGTGATTTCTGTGAAAATTGCATAATATTCTATATTTTCTTTACATGTATTTCCTTCCAACATTACATGAAGTCAGGTATGTTCAAAATATGATATTTTCCAAAATAAAAGTATAAATAATGAATAGCAGATCAATCTGCTGAAAACAAGGAAAATTAAGGACATTATGAAGTACTTATGCTAACAATGTACGTAAAATTATCAGATTCCAAACATGCATGTAGGCCCCATTTTATTAAAATGTCGAGCCCGGCACAATGGCTCAAAGGCTCAATCCTCACTTTGCATGTGCCAGAATCCCATAGAGACACTGGTTTGTCCCAGCTGCTCACTTCCCATCCAGCTCCCTGCTTGTGGCCTGGGAAAGCAGCAGCGGATGGCCCAAAACCTTGGGATTCTGCACTCACATGAAGACCTGGAAGAAACTCTTGGCTCCTGGCTTCAGAATGGTTCAGCTTTGGCCACTGTCGCCATTTGGGGAGTAACCAGCAGATAGAAGAGCATTCTATCTATCCTTCTCTTTATAAATTTGATCTGCTTTTCCAGCAAAATAAATCTTTTTTGAAAAATGCTTAGAAAACCATAACTAGAAGCTAGCATTGTGATGCAGCAGGCAAATCCACTGCTTGGGAGAATGGCATCCCACATCAAACTTGCTAGCTGCTCCAATTTCAATCCAGCTTTCTACCAACAACCCCGGGGAAAGTGATAGAAGATGGTCCAAGTGCAGCCCAAATGGGAGAGCAGGAGGAAGCTTTTAGCTTCTGCCTAACCATCATGGCCATTTGAGAAGTAAACCAGTGAATGGAAGTTTTCTCTCTCTCTCTCTCTCTCTCTCTCTCGCTCTCTCTCTCTCTCTCTCTCTCTCACTGTTTCAAAGAAATAGTCTTTAAAAATAAAAAACGTATGCCTAAAATAGCTTGTTGGTACAGTGCCTATCATTTGCCACTTGTAATTTAATAAGCACTCAGTGAGTCTACTTACATCAAAAAAGTGGGAAATACTCTGGGTTTTAATGTGACATTTTAAAACCTGATAATAAACTCCGGAAACTGCATTCCAAACACACATTTTTAAAAAGTAATTAAACCTCTCAGACAATACTCAACATCCTATCTTCACAGGTTCCTACTTCCACTCCTTACCGTCCTGTCACCTCTCGGCACCAGCCCTCCAGCCTCTCCTCCTACAGAACTGAAGTTAACGGTTAATTTCTACTGTAGATCAAACTCAAACCCAAGTAGCCCATCCAACACACAAAACTACCACGCAAACAGATTCTTCTGGAAAGTAGGAGAAGCCTCAAAAGAGATAAGACACCCTCTCAGACAATAAACCCCAGCCATTAAACCCCAAAAGTCTTCTGACAGCTACATCCTTCTTACAAACACAAAATAGCCAATTGGTGAAAAAGCTCCTGCGGTCCACCTTTGCCACCATTTCTTGGGGAGAAGGCAGGGAGACATGAGAGGCGAGCCCGATGAAGCCAGTGCTGGCTTCACTTCTCACACCCACATCAACAGCAGCACTGAAGGGTGCAAGATATGCGTGATGAACAGTGACAGGGGTGGCTTGCTGGGCGTGGAGCCGTCAGGAGCTGCAGACGGGCAATCAGACCCTCGAACCCCTATCCTGACAGAGCTAAAACGTTTCCTCGTGTGAGCAACATGACCAGCACTAACAACTCGGCAAAATGATGCTGGATTCTTGGCTCCCAACTGGACAATTTCGTTCTGTAGCAGGAACACTGCCATACAACTTCCCCAAGTCTTCGAGCAGCTTCGGACTGACTTCAAGACACAGTTTCCTTCCAAGCCCGATGAAATGAAAGGCAGAAATCAGCACAAGAACAAAAAAAAAAAAAAAAAAAGGAAAAATTCAAATAACATACATACACTGGTTTGCCACTTTATGAAAAACAAATGAAGAATTACACTCACATCACGCTAATACACCAAGAGGCTGCCAGCGGTTCTCAGGGCAGATGTAACATTTTAGCAAATGTGATTGTTTGTGAACGAAATAATTCTGATCAAAAACTTAATTGCAGCCAAAGTGAGTCCTGCACTGTGTCACCGTAATCCGCTCTGACAGGGAGCAGTGAGTGGAGATTCCTACTGTGAACAGAGCACATGTGAAAGGTCAGCTTTGGCCTGGGACTTCAAACCCGCTAACGTGTAAAACAGTGTGCATTAGAGCCCGGAATGGCTAACCGTGGGATTAGCGGATGTCCGCTGTGCAGGGCTGATGTGCTCCGGGCAGGTAACAGTTAATTGGCAACTGGGCAAAGAGCGTGGCTTTCTTTTTCTTTGCTCTTCCCAACCTTGGCCGACAGAGTCCGGGCTTAATTACAGCCCTAGAATACCACAGTATTAGATTTATAACTTGGTCTCCATGTCACTTCCCAAATGAAGTTCATCTCTAACAATCAAATGAACCAAGAGGTGCACGTTCCTAAGAAATGAATGTCTCCAGATAGAACAAGTAGAAAACAAAAAAACTCATGCGAAATGAACAAATTTGTTCATCCAACAGCAACCATAGTAGTCAAATTTTGTCAAAAGAGGATTTCATTACAAGGAATAAATACTTTATTCTTCTACTACAATCTGAAAAGTCAATTACCCAATACTATTTCACATGCATTAAAAAATCATACGTGAAAATGTGGTTAATACCAGTTTTCGTTTTTCAACATGGAGTGCTATTTATGAAAGAACCAAGCTAAATATTGTCACATAAGTCAAAGCATGCAAAAGTACTTTATACCTATTCAGTGCTGCAAAATTGGTTCAATTGGCTTTAAATTACAGCCATTTCTCCTCTATCTCAGCCACTTATTGCAACAAGGCATTAATGAGTGATAAAAGTTGGCACCACACACCGCAATGACTATTTTAGGATTTAACTAATTTCTGAGCTGAGGGGAAATAATGCTCCTCTCTAGAAATAAGAAGGTCTTTTCTAAACTAAGCTCCATTGCTATTCTCAAAAGCAGCCTTGAAAGGTATGTCTCTGGCCCTTGCACATGCACACACACAACTCCAGGTTCCTCACAGACAAAATCTGGAGGCCTTGAAATTAGCTCCAAGGCAAGGTGGCCTCATCACAGCTCCTCATGTCATGGCACTCACTAACACAGCTAGAAATAAAACTACATGCTGTGCCCACTTGTCTTGGGTTACTGGTGAACTGCCTGCCCCCAGATGTCCAGGCAGAAACTGCAGTAGCCAGAGAGACACGAAGAGGGCACCTCAGGAGCCCAAGGAGCCCAACTCACCGGGACCTCCAAGAAAGAGGTGTCACAACTCACCAGCAAAACAGCTTACAAGGTTCCAACCCAGCCACTGATGGTGGCGCTTTACACTGTGAAGTGATGAACTACACCTGCTAACACTCTAAATTACAATTTCAGCCTGACGTCTAGTCATTTTTTTCATCACCCCAGCTATTTTCAGCATATTAATTCTTGGCTGCCATTCCACTTTCCCGGTAAGACTCAAAAAAGTTTACAAACTTAGCTCCAGAAAGGGGATCAATGGAGCAGAGAACAGCTTCACACAAGCCCCATCTCCGAGCAAGCATGGGAAAGCAGGCTCTGCAGCACAGCAGGCTTGAGGCACCCACATCCCAGAGTGCCTGGGATCTTGTGCTGCCTCCACTTTCAATTCAGCTTCCTAGAAATGTGCCTGGGAAGCAGCACAACACAGCTTGAGAACTTGGGTTCCCATCAACCACAGGGAGAACCAGATGGCGTGCCTGGCTTCTGCCTTTGGCCCAGCCTACCATTAGCTGTTACAGGCATGTGGGGAGTAAACCACACATGCAAGACATATCTCTCCCCCACACCATGTCATTCTTTCAAATAAATAAGTAAATGCTGAGAATTATGTTTTGAAAGGAAATAAATAAAGTGGGCACACATGAGTACTCAAGTTCAGGGTCTGTACTGAGGCGCTTGCGCTACCTGCACCTTGGCCCTCAGCACTCACCATGACCCTGGTCTAGCCCATGGGCGAGATCACTGCCAAGGCAATCACAACTACCAATTCAGAAACAGACTTTGCTTATTTCTTAATTGGTTTATGTTTGCTTACATGGTTTAAAATACGCAACACCCAGAAAATCTGGTTCTCAACAATGAATTAATTTCTGCAACTACCAATAAGTGTGTGACGAGATTTTTCTTTCAGGGGTCATGTCAAAGGGGAGGACACTGAGGAAATTTATCATTCACTGCTTATTTGTAGAGCAGATTCTCTGTAACTTGTAAATTATCCTGATTTACAGTGAATCAATATTGTATTCATAAATGCTGGAAAGCTAGTGAACACATGATATAATGACACCCCCAAAATAATTTTATAACTGCAGGTGTGCAAATCACAACATGTGGGAGATGTCTCAAAGGGTACTGGGGAAGAGAGTGGTTTGGGGAAGGGTCGCACAAAGGAGGAAAGGGGTGAAACAGCACGCCCCCAATCTCCAAGAAGCCTCTAACCCACGTTCCTCGTGCAGCGGCAGACGCCACAGAGCAATCAGGCCTGGGCAGCAGTGTCCGCGGCTGCATTTCAAAAAGCAAAGACAAAATGGCCTCGTAATTTACAATAACCCAATCACAATGCTCATTCTTTTGAGGTTAAATGCTACTGACATAAGCTACACCTGAATCCAATCAATGCAGAGACGTTGAGAAGATTCACACGAAAGGACTAAATTTGTCACAAATGGGTTGGTTTCCGATCTCAATGTAGCCAAGTTGGTTTGCTTTGACCTTCATTGAACAAATCAAGTTAATGGGCACTAGGAGTGCTATAAAACTTAACAATGGAGTGATTTTTAACTTTTAAAATATAGTTATGAAGCAAAATGTTGGATAGCTTCTACAATACTGGAAATCAAATTAAATCTAGATGTTTTTTAACAGTCTTGACAGATATAATCCTAGTTACCATGTAAATTTATGGTAAGCTGCTGTGATATTAGCCACAGGTGCTACTTTTAATATATGAGCCGCATCTGGCTGGGAATAGAATTTCTCAGAGGACTGAAAATGACCTCACTATCAGACAATGGAAGGGGGGGAAAAACAAGACCACTGTGGCATATAAAATGCTGAAGATGTGGCCCACAACTAAATATTTCACATAAAATTCATTTTAACTGTGCAGTTTGTAGGTTAAAGGATATTATGCTTTCAATATTTAAGAGGCGTAGGTATATTTCAACCAAATAGCCAAAAGATTAAGAATGTAAGACAGTTATGAATACCCTGGCTAGGTATAGGATACGAGTTTTTCAACCTTTGATCAAGGTCGGAAAAAATGATGCACTAAGACTTGAAAAGAAAATTTGCTCATGGTTCCCAAGCATGTGACATGATTAGATACCTCCGAGCACACCAGATCCACACAGCAATTATTGGTCAGTCAAGTAGCAGCTCTCCAGGGCCTGGCCTGTACCACTGGTTGCGTTTCTCTGGAGTTGTCCATCAGACCCAATAACACATTCTCAACAAAACAAACTTCATGCTATAAATCGCAAGAAGTATCATTCGGTTTTTTGGAAAACAGGACCATCACCCACAAACATGTGCCTCCCTCCCACCCAATTCCAAAAGATGAAAGTATACGAAACACACAACAGTTTGCGTGAGAGGCCCCTTCCTGAACCACTCAAAAGCCATCATTTGCTAGAGAACTGGCAAGTGTGGAAGTGTGACAGAGGATTTACAAAGATTTAATTTCCTACGAAATAACTCTTCCTGAATTAAACAAGCCTTCTTTATCTGGGGAAAATAAAAGAGTCTCTACAAGAGAAACATTTCTCTAAAAATATTCCTTCATAGCACTGCATTAAGCTGTGAGAACAGTGGTTACAAAGCCCTGTAACATAACATTTTTCCTTCTGGGCTTCTCAAGTCACTTGAGAAGGGGCTTGTTTTCTTAGCTTCAGTAGATCAATTTTATCCCAGTGATGATTTCCACTTGCTTTGTTAACAAGTGCCTTGATCTCAGCCTGATCCCAGGGGCATCAGGGTCCTGAGCATCTTCAGGTTGGCTCCCCTGTGCCTTTGTGCTCCGCTGACAGTGACCAGCGTGCACACAGAAGAGGCAGCTCACAGCTTCACTACAAAGATGGTCACTGCATAAAGGTACAGGCTGACTGAAACATGACCTTCCCATGTAGTACAGCAGTACAGATGACCCACTCCTAAAAATCACAGGGTGTTAAGCCACCACTTCCAACACCAGCTACCCTCATGGGAGTACTGAATAGAGTCCTGAGTGCTCTGCTTCTAAACCAGGTCCCACTTCTGTGTATGGGAAGGCAGCGGAAGCTGGCCCACGCGCTCGGCCTCTGTCGCCCAAAGGGGAGACTGGGCTGGGGTTCAGGGCTCCTGGCTTCAATATGGCTTCTCTTGGGCTATGTGTAGCCATTTGGGGAATAAAACAGCAGACTGAAGATCGATCTTGCCCGCACTCACTCTCCCTCTCTGTCATTGTGCCTTCTAAATGATACATCCTTTTAATAAAATAAAAATTGGGAGGCAAAATATCTTACAGTCATGGAAAATGTTTACTCTGTACAAAAGTGCTAGGAACTAGCAGGTGAGCAGGCCTGTGGCAGCTCTCAAAACAGATAAGCACACACAGTCTCGGAGTCCTCAGGCCACTTGTGTCTTCCCTGGAGACACAACCCGGCTGCAGGAGCCACATGGCACTTTTTCTCTCCTAACTCCAACAGCAGCTCACCCTGAGGCCGAGCAATGGCCTCCTTTCTGACTCAGCACTCACAATTCCAATAGAAGAGCCCTGCAAGTCACAGGCTCAAGACCCCAACTGGACAGAAAGCATCCTCCAAATCAGGTAACTCAAGGACTGAATGCTGCAAGAAAAGGACAGACAAAAGACCAGTCAGAGCTATACCAGCTGCATAAAGGACAGCAGTGCTCTTCCCCGCCAGGCTGGCCTGCACCCACGCCCTGCCCACCCAGTCCTGGTCGCTGCTCAGTCCAACACAGCCCTGGCTCTTCACCATTGTCACCCTCGTGGGGCCTCTGTGCTGTGACGGCGTGGACCTTCTCCATTACCACTCTGTGAGCCTGCACGTCTCCTGCCAGCTCCTCTTCTGGTCAAGCCTCACACAGAGGTTGAGGGAGTTCATCCACTACCTGAGCTTTATCCCCGCACACCTAAGACTCCCCAGGAACCTACAGCCTAGGGCCAAAAGCTACCTTCCTGAAGGTGACATCTAGATGTCCCACAGCTCTTCAAACTATGTCTACACCAGAAATCCTGGTTGCTGCACGCCAACCCCACTCCTCTCCCACACTTTCCCAGCTCAGCAAAGGTGCCCTCCAACGGCCCAGTGCCTCTAGGTGGAGAGCTGGACACCTTGCTCTCCCTCCTGCTCTTCATCTCTCCAGCCCACACAACCCTCCCCCACTTGAAGTCAGAGGAATGCGGCCATGAGTGTAACTGCATTTTCTGTAAGAGGTCTGCGTGCCATCACCGGCTTCTGACCAGGCCAACTGCTAAACACAGCTCCATCAGCCGAGTGGTGCTTCTCTGCTTCTCTGGGAGCTCCAGTCCACTACCATGGGCTGTGTCCACCCCAGAGGACACACACAAGTGCCACCTTTCTGACTTTTCCAGTTTGACTCTCCCACCCCCACCTCGCTCCCTCTTCTCCATCCTCTGATGTTTTCTCGAAAGGCATCTATCTCTGGCTTGCATATTGAGGCCTTCCCTACTGACTTCTCCTATGGAGGAAGGGCTCCCAGTATGGTGGCAGAGGCAGGGGACCATGCTGGCTCACGGCATGTCAGGCACATCGCTTGGTCTAAGCCTTGGTTTTCTCACCTGCAACATGAGACAGGTCTTACTTCACCAGGCTCTATGAGAATGATATGAATTTCTCTGTGTAAAGTCTTCACCATGGAACCTGCCCCAAAGTTCAAGGTCCAACAAGTACTGGCGGTTAGGACCATCTTTCACAGTGCTCCCCATAACCTGCAATTATACATTCACTTTACTAAACATTACACATTATATTTCATTTAATGTGTAACTATACATTGTCCTTTACTCCCAGTTCCCTGAAGATTGGGGCAGGATCTGCCTAACTGCTCGTTCAGTGTCCAGCACACTGCCTCATTTACAGGAGGTGCTCAATAATGGCTTGTTATTTTCCAATATACAAAAACCAGGGTAAACTCTCGGAGAATGGGTGGGACATGGACAAACAAGGGCAGCCCTGGGGAACAGGGTGCCAGAGGGAGAGAAGCAGCCGAATAGAGAAAGAATAGTGCTAGGGCCCTGATTCCAGCCCAGCCATTAACATGGGAGCCATGGTCAAGACACTGCCTAGCCCATGGCTTCCCCATCTCTGCTATGAGGGACGACTGGGTGACCCCTCCGTTCTGTCACAATGCCAACATCTGAGCAAAAATGCTCCTTGCAGACATGCAGAGAGAAAGAGATGGGGATAACTGTGGGCAACTCTGAAATCCTCTGGCCAGATGAGGGACATCCTAAAAGGTACAAGGAAGGCCCTGGGTATTCCTGGGGAGTGAACAGTTTGGTCACAACAAGCAGCCAGTGGGAGCAGGAGTCTACAGGTGGCTCCCAGTCCAACTCGAAGAAGAAGAAGGCAAGTGACCCAGACCAGCAGCACAGTCCTGGGGAAAAGAATGCTGAAGGACAGGCTGGTCCTTGATGAGTGACATCTAGATCTCAGTTCCAGGTCTGAATGCTAGACAGGGTGGTGGCCTCACTGCTGAGAGCAACTATCTGAAAGAAAGAGACACAAGGGTTGGCTTTCAGGAATCTTCAACATCAGGCAGCACTGCTTAAATACCACGTTGCAGGAGGCAAAGGATTTGCCCTGGACCCATCAGACTGGAGTTTAGCTGCACAGAGAAAACAAGTGTATGGGTAAGTGGGGAGGACTCTGTCAACCAATGGACCTTGGAAATATTTCCTCATCATGGAGCAATGAAACCAACAGTGTCTCAGAACTATCCAAATCACTCAAGCAATACTCTTGGAAGATTCTTCTCCATGATGGCGCTTCTTTTTTTTTTTTTTTTTTTTTTAAAAGATTTTATTACTATTGGAAAGCCGGATATACAGAGAGGAGGAGAGACAGAGAGGAAGATCTTCCATCCGATGTTTCACTCCCCAAGTGAGCCGCAACGGGCCGGTGCGTGCCAATCCGATGCCAGGAACCAGGAACCTCTTCCGGGTCTCCCACACGGGTGCGGGGTCCCAAAGCTTTGGGCCATCCTCCACTGCCTTCCCAGGTCACAAGCAGGGAGCTGGATGGGAAGTGGAACTGCTGGGATTAGAACCGGTGCCCATATGGGATCCCGGTGCATTCAAGGCGAGGCTTTAGCCGCTAGGCCATGCCGCCGGGCCCGATGGGGCTTCTTTTTAAAAGAGATATATTTTTTATTGGAAAGTCAGATTTACAGAGAGAAGAAGAGACAGAGAGAAAGATCTCTGTCCACTGGTTCACTCCCCAAGTGGCTGCAACGGCCAGAACTAAGCTAATTTGAAGTCAGGAGCTAGGAGCATCTTTTGGGTCTCCCACATGAGTATAGGGTCACAAAGCTTTCAGTCATCCTCTACTGCTTTCCCAAGTCACAACCAGGGAGCTGGACTAGAAGTGGACCACCTAGGACACAAATTGGGGCCCATATGGGATCCCAGCAGATGCAAGGTGAGGATTTAGCCATTAGGTTATCACAATGGGGTTTCTAAGATTCTAAGATGACATCAAGTGGACATTCCCTGTGCCCAGGTACTGACTTGTTTGTCAGCTAGAAGAAGCTCCTTCCCTTCCTACGCCTTCTCCCCCATACAGGAGAAAAGAGAAGGAAAGGAAATTTAGAAGCATTTGTCACACCCTCCTTCCCTCATTCCTCGACCCCTTCCACCCTAATTAGTGGTCCTCACCAGCATACATCCTTGTCAGTTACACAAATAACATCAAAAATAAAATTATTGGGCCCGGCGGCGTGGCCTAGCGGCTAAAGTCCTCGCCTTGAAAGCCCCGGGATCCCATATGGGCGCCGGTTCTAATCCCGGCAGCTCCACTTCCCATCCAGCTCCCTGCCTGTGGTCTGGGAAAGCAGTCGAGGACGGCCCAATGCATTGGGACCCTGCACCCGCATGGGAGACCCGGAAGAGGTTCCAGGTTCCCGGCTTCGGATTGGCGCACACCGGCCCGTTGCGGCTCACTTGGGGAGTGAAACATCGGATGGAAGATCTTCCTCTCTGTCTCTCCTCCTCTGTGTATATCTGGCTGTAATAAAATGAATAAATCTTTAAAAAAAAATAAAATAAAATAAAATTATTTTGTAAAAAAAGGCAGAGAAAGAAACATTCACTGGTAGCTTCCCAAATGCCCACAATATCCAAAACTGGGCCAGGCAAAAGGCAAAAGCTAAAAACTCAATCTGGGTCTCCCACATGGCTGGCAGGAACTGAAGTCCTTGAACCACCCCTTGCCTCCTCCCAGGGTGCATTAGCAGTAAGTTAGATCAGCAGTGGAGCAGCAAGGGCTTGAACTGAAAGGGACACTTATTTAACCCGCTGTACTACATCAGGCCTGTCCCTCAGAAAAATGTCTGCAACACACTAACCCAGGAGGAGAGTCACCACAAGGCCCCCCCTTCCCAGTCCATCAATCTGCAACTCAGTCCACCCAGCCAAATTCAGGACCCTCAGTTCCCCCAATACACGGCAACCTGGATGTGTCCTCCTATCCTTCACGTGTGCCACCTCCTAATCCCTGCCTTAACTCCTTCCTTCACTAAAACCCATCAGGTCTTCATGAACCACCTGGAAGCTCCCCTTGCCCAGGGAGCAGTCCTGCAGGACACTAGGTTTGCTCACTAGTGCAGCATCTCTCAGTGCTGACAGAGCAACCTGAACACCAACCACCTTATGAAGTTCAGATATGCCACCTGCTCCAGGATGCTGGGCAGAAATGGAAATGACCACCTTCACTGCATCTTCCTGCTCCTCACCCGGGGCCCAAGTGGCATGAGCCACTAGCTGGCTGCCAGTTCAGCCGCCTCCCTGCACTCCCTAAGCTCCTCAGAGCCAGACCCTGTGGCTCCCAGCCCAGCCTGACCAGGTCCACTGCAGGCATCTGATGCACATGCACAATCAGAGCTCCAACTGCAAGGGAAGGGCCAGCTGACAGCACACAGGCAACAGATTCATCACTTGTCTTTGCTGTTGTGGTAAACTGATTTCTGATGATACAATTAAATGACCTCACATTGTGCAAGAGTGACATCTGGGTTACTCCCAACAAGCACAACTTGATAAATATTTAGTTCCTTAGATGAGCATGATGAAACTCACATAAAGAAAAACAAGATCTCCTGGTACAATAGAAAAAACTTTTTCACCACCCCCCCCCCCCAGATTACAGTAGGCTGTGAAAATGTCACTTACAGGAATGGGGAATGTGAGTCAGCCACCTTCTACCTGTGACATGACCTAGCGTGACTGATCTTAGTTGGGTTCAGGATCCTGTAGAATCCCAGGGGTGAGTCAGAAAGGTCCAAGCTAAGCAGGTGTTTGGCTTCGCATCTGGGAAATCAGATACCTGGGAATGCCAGCTGC
Source organism: Ochotona princeps (assembly GCF_030435755.1). NCBI lineage: Eukaryota > Metazoa > Chordata > Mammalia > Lagomorpha > Ochotonidae > Ochotona > Ochotona princeps. Next base: position 35,052,467 of record NC_080850.1, read on the forward strand.
GAGGCCTGGGATGAGTTCACACACAGCTCCCAGCTTCAGAACCGCTCAGTACCAGCTGATTAGAACGCCTGCGGAATAGGCCGGCTGATGAGGACACTTTCTCTCTGCCTCTTAATAACAAACAAACAAAAGTTCCATTTCAGCCTAGATCAGAAATTTCCTGCAACAGGGGAGAAGGTGCAGGAGAAAGAGCAGAACAGAGAGAGCTCAGAGCTGGGGAAGGACCACGTGACACACCTGTGACATTGAGGGCGAATCCCCCAAGGGCCGACAGCCACCCATCACTGTGTGTGCTGCTGCTGAGGGTCAAGGACATGACACAGCGACTCAGCATCTGCTTGAAACCATCTGAACACACTCTCCGGTGTGCCAGCCTAAAGCACCCAAATTCCACCAAGCAACCTAACCACCCCAACCTGAACGCTGCTCATGGTGGTCATATTGGAGCAGTGGGCAGGCATACCCAAGAAAACCAGAAACAGAATGCGCAAAAGCAGGACTGAAACACCTTTAAGTCAATACTTAAGGTCTCCTTTCAATTTTTTTCTGCAATTACTAAGCCAGCAGTCTATTGTTATTAATTCATCTTCATTCCACTTAAGCGGCACCAGCTTAAGGCAGACTGAAAACAAACGCCTCCGTAATTTTCTCAAACTCTTGAGTGTTATTTTCTTGTCAGTTAAATTTAAAGCAACCCATTTGTGACCACTTTATACTAAGTTAATCTCATCTAAAGTGCTTCACAAACCCTAACAGCTACGCTAAGGTTTTATACTAATGAGAGCAATTTACATAAATGAAATTTATGTCAATGCATTTCATGACAAATTTTTTATTTTATAATAATTATGGTACTTATATGATAACATCTGTTGATATTCATAGTCTAAACCTGGCAAAGATTTAAACCACAACATTTTCCATGCATCATGTACATTATCTGTGAAAAGCAATAAAAAAAGCAATGAATGCATTAATCATATTCATATCATCTGCAAAGCATAAATCTGAAATACCTTCCACGTCAGCCCAAAAATGCCTTTTCATTTTTTACACACCTGATTTTACACCATCTGTAAAAAGGCAAGACAAAGACTGTTGAGGAAATGATATTTCTTGGCTGTTTGACTTCTACAAAATACTGGGGCTAAGTTCTGTAAACAGAAGATTTACTACATGACTAAGAGAAACTGATGCAGTTAAAAGTCCATTTTTATTAAAGGACTGCATAATGACCACAGTGTTTTCACACCACAGTGCTCCTCGCCGTGCTCGCACAGCCGACACCTGTTTCATATTTCTGGACTATCCACTGCTTGTGCTTTCACAACACGCATCAAGGCTGCACCCAGTGTGTGACACAAATAGCAGAAGCAAGACTGCAAATAGTAACATCTGAGGTTCTCATTTCCCTGCCTCCACGGACTCCGAGACATGAGTTCCAACAAACACACGGCCCTGTTCGGAGGTTCCCTGGGACTCCAAAGTGAATACCCACATGATCACCACACAGGCATCCACCCCTCACCTTTCAGATACAGTTCGCTAAAATACAAGTGTCACTATTCTCCACGCTGAGAAAAACCAAAGACCCTCTCAGAGCTCCATATTACAAAGCCCAGAAGTGGCCACGTGTTTAACTCAAGCCATGGTATGGGACGGCCACACAGCTTCCTTTTTACCTGGCCCAAGACATACAAATATTAATCTATACTTGAGAAGGTTAGGGTGAGGAACGCAAATTGGGAGGGCTGCAATGGTGACATGACAAGTTAAGTCACTGTATGTAATGGCAGCATCCCTTAGTAGTATCAATTCAAGTCCTGCCTGCGCCATGTATGATCCAGCCTCCTGCTAACACAGCAGGGAAGGAAGCAAAAGATGGCTCAAGTTCTTGGGCTCCTGCCACCCGTGTAAGAGACCCAGATGGTGCCCCAGAATCCTGTCTTCAGCCGACCCAATCCTGGCTGTTGCAGCCACTTACCAAGTAAATGGAAGATGTGTATTTCCCTTTCATTCTGTAACTCCACCTTTCACATAAATATATAAATCTCTCTTTAAAAACTTGAGTGTGTCTAAGGACATCTGCATCCCATATCAGGGTGCCTGGGTTCTAGTCTCAGTTCTGCTTCTGAATCTAGCTTCCTGCTGATGCCACCCTGGGAGGCAGCGCTGATGGCTCAAGTGCTCGGACTCCTGCCGCCCACATGGAAGATCTGTTGAGTTCCTGGCTTCAAAGTGGCATTTGAAGAGTGAAGAAACAGATGAGCATTCCCCTTCTCACTCTCTCTGCTTTTCAAAAAATAAATAAATGGGAAACTGACACTGTGGAATAGTGAGTAAAATAGCAACCTGCAGTGCCAGCATCCCATAGGGGTGCTACTTTGAGTCCATTTCTGATCCAGGGTCCCACTAATGCACTTGGGAAAGCAGCAGAGAATGACCCAAGTGCTTGGGCCCCTGCACACACATGAGAGATCTGGAAGAAGCTCCTGGCTCTTCGTTTTGGACTGGCCCAGCTCAAGCAATTGCAGCCATTTGGGGAGTGAGCCAGAGGATGAAAGATTTCTCTTTCTCCTCCACCCCCTCCTGGTAACAATGACTTTCAAATAAATACATCTTTTTTATTTTCTTATTTTTGATGTTGTTTACATCGTTAAGAAGGATGTATGTACATCTGGATCATTGATTAGAGTGGCGAGGGTCAAGGCATGGGGAAAGGTGGGTAAGACAAATGCTTCTAATTTTTTTCCTCCTGTATCTGGGGCCACTCCCAACAACCAAACCACATCAGTACCCAGGCATGGGGAATGGCCACTTGATGTCATCTTAAGATTCTTGATGTGGAGGAAAAGTACTGTGTCCGCTGCTGGCCTAGATAGGTTGGCTGTCATGTCCCCCATGTGCATCTGGGTATGCTGCCCACTGCACAGGCATCAGCAACTAAGGAGGCCCAGTCCCAATACATGCATTCAAAGGCTGAACCACAAATCATGTCATTTTCCCTGTGGTTGGAGTTCTAAGTCCAGTGCTCCAATTGAAGGGTTTCCAAAGAAAGCTTGCCTGAAGTAACCCCAAACCTGACTCCCGTGTGTGCCAGCCAGTACAAGGTCCAACTCAGTCCATCACCTACATCATTCTACACACACAGTGGTGGCTGCAGTCACCCAGTCAATACTGTCCCCGGCCCAATCTCATATGCAAACCAACGAATGTTGCAGCCCAGCCCAGCCCTACCCACCACACCACATACTTGGTCCTCACACACACCAGTAGGAACAATAGCCTAGTCAAGGCAACCCTCAATAACCCCCACCAGGACTGTCCCTAGCCCTGGGAATGACTTTCAAATAAATAAATCTTTAATTTAGTATTTATTTTTATTGCAAAGTCAGATATATAGAGAGGTGGAGAGACAGAGAGGATTCACTCCTCAAGTGGCCGCAATGACCAGAACTGCGCCAATCTGAAGCCAGGAGTCAGGAACATTTCCAGGTCTCCCACCTGGGTGCAGGGTCCCAAGGCTTTGGGCTGTCCTCAACTGCTTTCCCAGACTACAAGCAGGGAGCTGGATGGGAGGCGGGGCTGCCAGGATTAGAAATGGAGCCCATATGGGATCCTGGCGCATTCAAGATGAGAACTTTAGCTGCTAGGCCACCACACCGGGTCCTCAAATAAATAAATCTTAAAAATAACAATAATAATAAGAGAGAGCCCCTGCGTGTGGCTCAGTGGCTAAATTCTGACTTCACAAGAGCCAGGATCCTATATGAGTACCAGTTCTATCCTGGCTGCTCCACTTCCCATCCAGCTTCCTGCTGGTGGCCTAGGAAAGCAGTGGAGGGTTACCCATGGCCTAGAAACCCTGCACCCACAAGGAAGACCCAGAAGAAGCTCCTATTTCCTGGCTTTGGATTAGTTTGGCTCCAGCCATTGCAGCCACTTAGGCAGTGAACCAATGGATGGAAGATCTTTCTCTGTTTCTCCTTTTCTCTGTAAATCTGCCTTTTCAACTAAAAAAAAAATTTTTTTTAAAGATTTATTCATTTTATTACAGCCAGATATACACAGAGGTATATCTGTATATATAAGACAGAGAGGAAGATCTTCCGTCCGATGATTCACTCCCCAAGTGAGCCGCAACGGGCCGATGCACGCCGATCCGAAGCCGGGAACCTGGAACCTCCTCCGGGTCTTCCACGCGGGTACAGTGTCCCAATGCATTGGGCCGTCCTCAACTGCTTTCCCAGGCCACAAGCAGAGAGCTGGATGGGAAGTGAAGCTGCCGGGATTAGAACCGGCGCCCATATGGGATCCCGGGGCGTTCAAGGCGAGGACTTTAGCCGCTAGGCCACGCCGCCGCGCCCCCCAAAAAAATTTTTTTTAAATAAGAGTAATGGGAAACACTGGGACTGGCTTAAATTGCCATGACTAAAAAGGTCCTTAAAAAAAATAATAGGAGCTAGTGCTGTGGCATAGTATTTTAAGCCTCTGTCTGTGGTGTTGGCATCCCATACAGGCACCAGTTTTAGTCCAGTTGCTCTACTTTCAATTCAGCTCCCTGCTAATGTCCCTGGGAAAGCAGCAGAAGATGGTCAAAATCCTTGGGTCCCTGCACCCACAGGAGAGACCCAGGAGAAGCCCACCCAGGCTTCTGTCTTCACATCAGCCCAGCTCCACCCACTGCAGCCATTTGGAGAGTGAACCAATGGGTGGAAGATATCTCATTCTTTATCTCTCTGTGTCTCTCCTGTCTCTGTTAACATATATGTCAAATAAAAGTGAATATATCTTTAAAAACAATAATAAATGTGGCACTGTGCAGTAGGTAAAGTGTCCACCTGTGATGTTTGGCATACCATATGAGCACTGATTCAAGTCCCAGATGTTCCACTTCTGAACCCAGTTCCCTGATAGAAAACCTAAGAAAAGCAGTGGAAGATGATCCACAGCACTGGACCCATGCCACCTGTGTGGGAAACTCTAAAGAAGCCCTTAGTCCCGCCCTAGCCCAGCCCTGGCCACTGTGTTCATATGGGCAGCAAAACACTGGACAGAAGAGCTCTCTTTGGTTTTCCTCCTCTTTCAAATTAAAAAAAAAAAAATCTTTTCAAATTAAATAGTTTAGGCCTGGCACAGTATCCTAGTGGCTAAAGTCCTCGCCTTGCACACGCCAGGATCCCCTATGGGTGCTGGTTCGTGTCCTCACTGCTCCACTTCCAATCCAGCTCCCTGCTTGTGGCCCGGGAAAGCAAAAGAAGATGACCCAAAGCCTTGGGACCCTGCACTCACGTGGGAGACCTAGAGGAGGCTCTTAGTTCCTGGCTTCAGATTGACTCAGCTCTGGTCATTGCGGCCACTTGGGGAGTGAACCAGTGGATGGAAGACCTTTCCCTCTCTCTCTCTTTCTCTCTGTAAATCTAACTTTACAATTTAAAACAATATATTTAAAAAATAAATAATTTAAAATAATGAAATGCAAGGAAACTAGCAAAATTTTTAAATGCATAAGCTTTTTTTTTTAAAGATTTATTTATTTATTTTCTATTACAAAGTCAGATATACAGAGAGGAGGAGAGACAGAAGGAAGATCTTCCATCCAATGATTCACTCCCAGAGTGACCGCAATGGCCGGTGCTGTGCCGATCTGAAGCCAGGAACCAGGAACCTCTTCCAGGCCTCCCACGCGGGTGTAGGGTCCCAAGGCTTTGAGCCGTTCTCGACTGCTTTCCCAGGCCACAAGCAGGGAGCTGGATGGGAAGTGAGGCTGCCGGGATTAGAACCGGTGCTCATATGGGATCCCGGGCGTGTTCAAGGCGAGAACTTTAGCCACTAGGCCACGCCGCCGGGCCCAAATGCATAAACTTTTAAATATTTTCCAAAATAGCTAATATTTCAACAGATGCATCTGCACAACTAAGAACAAAACAACTAACCCACCTGCAGCTGCTGAGGCTGGTACAAACACCTTTGGCAAAGGACTAGTAAGACTTTGGCCAGCAGCTCTCTTCATCCCAGGGCCATCAAGCCTTTGACTCCACTGAGGGCTTCATATGTAAACAGTCAGGCAATGATCAGATTCCTCGTCACACACTATACAAAATAAGTCAGCAACGGTAACTTCCTGCCACTCTCTAGCAGAAGTTTGTCCGGGCCCAGGAAGAGAAACATTTCACAAATCTCGCATCACAGACAGTGCTACTGGGGCCACATACACAGACCATCTCCTCCTCCCTCCCCACTCCAGCTCCAGAAAGCTTTCAACAGTAGCAGTTACAACAATTAAAATGGGGACATAATGGCCAGCTCATCAATACCAGCAGGGGATGTCAACTGTCTAGTCAGAGGATGGAAAGCAGAACAGGTTGGACAATTTTAGCCAAGCTCTGCAGCGTTTTCCTGGATCTGTGATTACACTAAGGTGGACTTTGTCAACCAAAAGACCCTGGAAAGGTTTTCTCAACCCTGGAGCAACAAAATTGATGCTGGAACCTCACCCTGCAAACAGTCCTATACTTGGACAAGATGTTAGACTGACTACTCAAGAGAACAATTTTTGAAGTTCAAAACCAGCTGAGAGGAGCTAGCATTGTGGTGCACCTCCCGCAACACCAGCATTCTATGTGAGCACTGAGGCTGCCCTGCACGGCAAGGATGGAGAGCCTTTCCCCACCAAAGGCCATTTCAACTCTGACAACCTCATTGGCTGGCTATTTGATGCTATCTGCTGAAAATGAGTCATCTATGCCCTTACTGAGTTCCAAATGCCTCCTGCAGTTACCTTGGTGGGGCCAGACCAGGCCTTGCATGACCTATAGGCCAGATGTTCCAAACCCCTGCTTTACTAAGACCCCAATACCTCGGCACACCAATATCCCCCTAGTGCCTGGCCTGTCCCACCTCTCCCCTTCCATTCTAGAACCCCGGCTCTGGCTTTCACTTGGTCATACCAAGATCATGAGCTTCAGAAACGTGAAACCTGCTGGCCTCTTTGCCCAGAAGGTTCTTTCCCTAGAACCCCGCACGCTAAGCCCCTCCACACTAAGGAGGCCTAGGACATCTTTCCCAGACACCTTTCCAGGCTGCCCCATCTCCCATTATGACTCTCTGTCCCAGTACCCTTCTCTGTGCCCCCGCATAGCCCTCATGACCAGTGGGAACTGTGGAGTTAGACCCAAGTTGACCACCTATCTTCTCCAGGAAATAGGAGCTCCGTGTGCTTAGACTAGTATCTAGTACACAAGAGATTGAGGGCCCGGCACATTGGCTCAACTGACTAATCCTTAACCTACAAGTGCTGGAATCTCATATGGGCCCTGGTTCATGTCCTCACTACTCCACTTCCCATCCAGCTCCCTGCTTGTACCCTGGGAGCGCAGTAGAGGACAGCTCAAAGCCTTGGGACCCTGCATGCGTGTGGGAGACCCAGAAGCAGCTCCTGGTTGCTGGCTTCAAATTGACTCAGCTCTGGCCATTGCAACCACTTGGGGAGTGAAGCAGTAGATGAAAAATCTTCACTGTCTCTCCTTGCATGACCTATAGGCCAGATGTTCCTCTCTAAATCTAACTTTCCAATAAAATAAATAAATACATAAATACTAGAAAAAAAAACATGGAAAGTGATTTTCTTCACACCATCCTATGCTAATATTATGTTGTGGCAAAAGCAAAAAACAGGGCCCGGCACGATAGTGTTATGGTTAAGGTCCTCGCCTTGAACTCACCAGGATTCCATATGGGCAACGGTCCTAATCCCGGCAGCCCCACTTCCCATCCAGCTCCCTGCTTGTGGCCTGGGAAAACAGTCAAGGACGGCCCAAAGCCTTGGGACCCTGCACCCATTTGGGAGAACCGGAAAGAAGTTCCTGGCTCCTGGCTTCGGATTGGCACAGCACCGGCCGTTGCGGTCACTCTGGGAGTGAATCATTGGACAGAAGATCTTCCTGTCTCTCCTTCTCTTTGTACATCTGCCTTTCCAATAAAATAAATAAATCTTTAAAAAAACAACAACAACAGTTTTTCCATCCAGGATCAAAGACGAGTGAGGGTCACTCAGGGCCAGAGTGTTACGACCCTGCTCATCAGGCACTTAGGAGCAGGCAAGGCCTGGTAACCGGGCCTTGGAGCTCTCCTGGGGAGCCGCATCAACCACACTGGACCAAAGCCTCCTGTAACCATGACGTTCACAACGAAAGCAAAACCACTGGATGACACCCAAGCACAGACCAAGGACAGACACTATCCAACCCACAAAATCAAAATCACTAGCGCCAGGCCCAAGGCCTATAGCAAATTTGCCCTACCCTGTTCCCATGAGGTGCCCACATCTCCCTGGGGTCGAGCACTCAGCCCACCTGCAGAGCTTGTTCAGCAAAGTCCCGGGCCCAACTACCTGTGGCCAGAGGGGCCCTGCCCGTGGCCAGGGCAGCAGTGGCTGCTGTAGATGCTGTAGGAGCCTCAGGGCTGGTTCTCTGGACACATCCCCTTTCAGGGTCGTCATCACCTGTCTCTTGTTCCCCACAGACTGGGCAAAGAAAGGCCACCAGCCAATCAAACGTCACAACAGGGAGTGACATGAGCATATGGAACTATGGATACCCTACACAGCCACACTCCTGGCCCACTCTGACAGCTGCCCGAGTCCCAGCTAAGTGGGGCTAGAGGACTGACTCATGGCAGAGCCCGCAGCAGCACCACTCAAGTACTTGAAGCCACATGTTCAAGCCCAATAAATTAGGCCAGGCTTAAAGAAGTCAAGCTGTACACATGTAAGAATTTTAATAAGCTTGGAAAATGCTACCTAGAGCTTACGTGCAAGCTTATTGTGCCAATGGGATTCTCTGCCACCAGCCACAGAGTGCTAAGCCCCTGACAAGAGCTGTCGAGCATATGGGGCAGCAGGGCCAGCGAGTGGGCCTGGCCTGGGTTTTCCTCCAGAGCCAGGGTCTCGCAGCAGAGCCTGGCGGCCAGATGAACGACGCACACAGCAGGGCCAGTGGCTTGGAGTGGGGGGACCAGCATCACGCCGAGGGCTTCGCCAGTGGAATTCTGGGCCTCACACGCCCTCCTGGAGACTGGTAAATGCTGTCATCAATGCGTGCATTTAGCCCACGCCTGTCTCTACCCAGCACCATGTTGGGGACAAAGGAAGAGTTATTCAAGCCAACACGGTCTCTGACTTCGAAAAGCTGACAGCTAATATAAATAAAAACAATAAATCTGTCCAGAGGATTACTGAACTCGCTGAACAAACACGCCACAACCACGATCCATTCCCCTGCTGCAGGCACAGCCAGACAGGAACTGAATGGAAGCCATAGGAGGTGGCTCCGTAGGAAGGGTGCAGACCACGTGCAGGGTCTGCTTGCAAGGAAAGTCAGGCTTGGAGAAGAGCTTCCAGGCCTGCATATGAAGCCTGTGGGGAAAGGGTGTAGGTAGGTGGAGATGGTGTAGCTTGAGGAGATAACGGAGGGACAGAACCACAACTACAGGAAGCGAGAAACTTCCGAATCTCCCAGGGAAGATTAAAGGTAACTACTTCCACAGGTGTGTGCTTCTGTTTTTTCTTGTGGCCCCTTCTGACAGACAAAGCTTACACCCTAACCAAACCCAAACCAGGGCAACAGTGGCTTGGGAACTTGATTCTCCACGTTAACTCAAATCACGTCCCTGTTCCTCCCATCTCCCCGCCCCACACCCCGAGCTGAGACAGCAGTTGTCACCCAGGATATAACGGGAACCGTGGGCACAGGTGAGATCATACAACCAGCAAGGACAGAGCCTGGGTGACAAACATCAAGCCACGTCGCCTGCAAGAATGTGTAATAATTACCTGGTTAAAACTTTTGAAGGAAAACTCTTTGTAGATGGCGTCTCTCTCACTTAACTCTGCCCATCCTGCCGCTTTGAGGTCAAGCACGGCCTGTCTCCGCTCTTCTGCTGTCAGTCCCCGGGCATCGGTCGACTGTGGATAAAACACATTTCTGTTTCTGAAAGCACAGAGGCCACCTCCAACTCCAGAACACTCACAACTATTCAGGGAATGGGCAGGATGCATTCAAAGGGCAACAAGCGCCAACCATCTCTCGCCCCTTTGTTCTCAAAGGAAGTGAGCATTGCTTGGCAGGAACCAGCTGCCTCATGGGGTGGGATCCCCACCCCAGGCAGTGGCCTCTCACAGGTCAGCTTCCCTGCTCAGTTATGGACACACGCAGGTTCATCATGGCCAGCAGCCATGGGAGACACCCGGCATAATTCCAAGATTTGGTAGGCCCGGTCAGGCCATGAGCAAGGCCAGGAGCAGACCTAGGGCTCCAAACTCCCAGTGTGCTGTATGCTGTGTGGTCCTACACCCCCTCAGCAGCATCCCTGCCTGTTCACCCGGGTCTTCACCATGTGGGATTCCTGTGTCTTTTTGGGTCTGATGAAAACCAATCCGCACAGCAGGGAAAAAGTCCATAATCAGTCGCTACTGGGGCTCCACAGGGACCCTGAACGACAGAACAAAGAGCAAGCTTGCAGAAACACTTCTCAGAGCACCCAGAGGTCACAATTCTTGTGTCCAAAGCCCTCATGAACACGGGCCACCCTCTTCCTCCTGTCCAGGGAGGACATTCACAACCCCAGATTCTGATGCTCAGCAGGTCCACACTTCACAAGCCACGAGACTTCTAAGCACTGTAGCCAGTGAGAAGATGAGGACACTGCTGGGTTCTCAGACAAGTCCTCCTGCCTCATCCACACACAGAGCCAACACCGGCTCAGGTGAAAGAGACCGTCACCCAGAAAAGGAACTGAGGCAAGGGCCGCTCACCGCCTGGGGCCTCTGTGCAGTTCTGCAGGCTATCTGCCACAGAACTGTTGCTCTCTCCCCACTTCAGGATCCAACTCATCTATCAATAAGGGCAAAGTGGCTCTTCTTGAAGTGATTTACTCTACAAACTGGGAAAAAATGGATACTGACAAACCATTTCTCCAGGGCGGGGGGTGGGGGTGGAGGTATGTCCCACTGTTTCTTTCACTGTAACGCTGCTTTTCAAAGGAATAAAATAAAAATCTTGAGACCTGGAACGCAAAGGTGCCTAGCACAGAGCCTGGCAAGTGACAGTCAAAAATACTTTCATTTTGTTCGGTCACCAGCACCTGGGGTCAGATACGCCTTGAGACCCGCCTGGGTGAGCGCGCGCGAGAGCCGCGTTCCCAGCTTCCCTGTGGGCAATTTCTAGTTACCCCCGAAGCACCCAGTGGGTTCTCAGGAGCAGCCAAGGAAATCAGGGCGAGTGGAAGGCAACCCTCGTCCACCAGGTGGTGCTGCGCGGCCAGCCAGGCAGAGGGAGGGCGGCAAGCTTCCAGAAGCCTGCCGCCTCGGCAAAAGATCCTTCGTGACCGCTCCAAAGCCAATCAGCTCCCTGACCGCCGAGCACCTGAAGTTCTCCTCAGAATTTACAGCTAACTAACCCCATTTCGCAAAACTCGCTCTTTCCCACAGACCGAGTTCGAGGACGGTGGCTGAATCTTAACGCCAAGGGCCAAGTGTCCGCCGGGCGCGCCTCGGGAAGCTTCCGGGGTTCCCAGCCTCAAGGCCCGGCCCACCTCAGGCTTGCCCGGCCGCCCCCGCCCCTCAGCCGGCGCCGCGGGGCCTCGCGCTCTCCCGTGCTCGCGGCCGCTGGGCACTCACCATGGCCGCGAGGCTCGGCCTTCGGCCCCGTAGTGCCGCCAACAAGCGCCGCGTCGCGCCACGCGCCCCGAGCGCCGCCGCCATAGCCACCCGCCGAGGGCTGCCCCGCGCACTGCCTGTCCGCCGGCCGCGCTCGCCGCTCGGGCTGCTGCTCCCACGGGCCTCACAGAGCCACGAGCTCGACCCGCCCTACGGCCAGCCCAGCGGCGCAAGCCCAGGTCTGGAAGGCCCTCAACCCGGGCTCTTCAATGACCGCTACCTGGGTTGGCTCCGGGTGAACCGGGCGCGGCGGGGTCTGAGGCCGCAGCAGCTTAGTGTGTGCGTCCGAGGCCCTCGGGTCTGGGCGTTCCTTCAGGCTGCCCCTGGGCGGCGGCGGCTGAGGAGGGCAAGGACCAGCTGCGGGTGCTTAGGGACCACCCCGCACCTGCTGCTAACTCGGTGCTGGAGCGAGTGGGGTTGGTTCTCACAAGGGCCTGGGCGCCAGGAAGCCGCAGAATCAAGCCCAGGCTCTGCTTGGCGCTGCTCTGGCGCGCTGCGCCCTGAAAACTGCTGGAGCGAAGCATGCACACAGGTGCTGGAGTGGTGGGTGCCAGACTGGCTTTCTCTTGAATCCTCTTGGGAGAGGTATTTTTTTCCCATTTATGTACGTGCGTGCATGTTTGTTCATACCCCATTCTTACTCCCTTTTTTCTTTTTTGAACTATAATTGACTCACCATAAAATTGTCTTTTAGTATACTCACCTTTTTAAAGCTAATTATTTAAGCAGATGTAAGCAGCTTACAGCTGAGAATATAGAAAGTGCATATATCCATTATAACAGTCTATTTAAATTCAACTTAGCAGTTGTTAGCACCTACATTATCTCCCATAGACTTGGGGAAAATGAAGGTCTTTGCTACAAAATAGCCCAGAAGTCGTCCCCAACCTCCTTTCTTTGCCTTGCCCACATGACAAGATGTCCAATATTTCAAAAGCCAACCTGGGGTTAGAATCTCTAGGGCCCATAATTGGATGTCCCTGTTCTGAGCCTTGTATCTAAGACCTGCTTTTGCCTGACACTACAAGAATTTAGCACCCGGGGTGGAGTTAAAGACTGTCAGTGGGAACACGGGGTGTATGATCACGAAAAGCACTCCCTTCATTTGCTTATTAAAATGAATACTAGGGGCTAGAGTTGTGGCAATAGCAGGTAAAGCTGCTGCCTGTAACACTGGCATCCTATATGGGCAACAGTTCATGTCCTGGTTGTTCCACTTCCAATGTAACACCCTGCTAAGGGCCCCAGAAACTGTTCACCAAGACCTGAATGCAGCTCCTAGCCATTGTGGCCATTTGGGGAATGAGCCAGCTGGCCAAAAATCTGTCTGTCTCTCTGATTTGCAAATAAAAATACATTTTCTTAAATTTTTTGAGATTTCAGTGTGTTCTTAAAGATGAGAAGTATTTAAAGTATTTTATTAAGACATTGGCATGATGGCTCAATGGGCTAAAACTTCACCTTGCAAGCCCTGGGATCCCATATGGGCGTCAGTTTGTGTCCTGGCTACTCCACTTCCAATCTAGTTCCCTGCTGTGTCCTGGGAAAGCAGCAGAAGATGGCCCAAAGCCTTAGGAACCTCCACCCATGTGAGAGACCCAGAAGAAGCTCCTGGCTCCGAGGTTCAGATTGACTCACCTCCAGTCATTGCTGCCACTTGGGAAATGAACAGGCAAATGGGAAGATCTTTCTGACTCTCCATAAATCTGATCTGCTTTTCCAATAAAAAGAAGTAAATCTTTTTTTTTAATTATATTTAATACAATAGACACGTTGCAAGATCTATCTGCCAACTCACTTGCCCAGTGCACACAACAGCCATGGCTAAAGCTGGGAGCCAGTACAGAATCCAGGTCTCCCAGAGGGGTGGGCAGCGAGCCAACTGCTGAGCCATCACCTACTGCCTCCCAGGGTGTGGGTGCACATGCGCAGGAAGCGGGACTCAGAAGCCAGAGCCAGCCACAGCAGAATGCAGGTATTCCACACGTGGACATCTTCACCACCACGTTGAACGCCTGCCCTCAAAGGTGGATATTGAGCAGTATAAACGCCATACATGTGACATAGCACAGGTAAGGCATTTACTGTGGAATCTGTCACACAGTAGTGACTCAAATGGTGGTTATTATGGGAAATGGAATCATTCGGGGTTTTCTCCCTTTTATTTGTAATTACAGGTATACATGTATGTGAATTTAAATTCACTATCTATGTAATTTGAGTGGGCCACTTAACCTCTGTGTGTTTCAGTTGCTCATCTGTAAATCAAACAGTTACGGTCCAGTTCTCAGCCACGGTCCCTGCCTGGGGGAGACCACTCCAGCCATGGCTGTTCTCTATGACACAGAACTACAAAATTGCAAACTTCCAATAGACCCACCTAAGGTTCTGTTTTCATAGGACGTAGGGTACTTTATAAATACTTATCTCTTTCCCAAACAATGGCAGTAGTATAGAAGTACTTTAGAGTCAGCTGTTGCATGTGAGTTTAAAGGGACTTTCAGAAACAGCTTCTCAAAAAGTTTGCAAGATGCACATTGCGGCTCTTGGGTGACCATGTCCTGGAGTAGACTAGAAGCAACCTGTGGGCAAGAACAGGGTTTTACATTGTTTTAGGATCTCATGAAGCCTGGCACAGCACCAGGGACATCTGACAATTCCACTGATGCACACTGGAGAAATAGCTTCAGCTACAGTTCATGCTCTAACACAGCCTGATCCTCAGGGGAGCCTTCGTTACAGTAAAGATGACCTAACACCACCCTCAACCAGAACCAACCAAAACCACCTTTGGTTTCCCTCAGTGGTGGGGGATAAGATGGCAAACACGGAGGTACTGGACTGTTTTATTTTCCTTCAGCTGTTATTACTTGTGGTGCCATGCCTATCAATTCTAGTTACTCCTCCCAGAACAAAACACTTGTCCTGCTTGTGCACACTGGAAGAAAAACTAAACCAATAGGAAACTGACCACCCCAGACAGACATGAGGAAACCAGGTGCTTCCTAAAGCTGTCCTGGGACTCCTGGGCAGTGAGTGTCATGCCAGTCACGAGTACACCAGCATTTGTCTTCACACTGCAAATGGATGCCTCGCAAGGTACAGGACTACGGCCAAGCAGCTGAAAACAGAAGGATGAATTCTGTTGGTGCTTCTTGTGAGACTTGGCCCAACACCTGTCTGTGGCTTTCTCTGCACATCGAGGAGTTTCACAAACGTGTGATTCTTCTCGGGGAGAGTCGGCCAGCCCCTGGGGAACACGTGTGGATAAGGGCAGTGCTCTGCTCGTTCCTGAGGGCCCTCCTCCCCAGTCTCCCTTCAGTGCCCATCACTCCACGTGCTCTGGCTCTTGTCCTGGGATTAGCCACCGGATGTTCTCAGTTCGGATGGTAGCATACATGATAAAGCTGATCAGAAAGAATAAGGAAAATACCAGCAGCCAGTCCACACTTTTGATCAGAGTGCTGGGGAGGGGGCCTACTTGGTCGGCTGGAGTTACCACCACGTTTTTCTTGGCTTCTATACCTGAAAGAGAAATCACTGTTGCAAATCAGAGGGCACAGGCAACACCACAGTATTTTCTCAAGCATCACGCATGGCATGCAAACTGACACGTGGCCGCCCCTAAGATAAGCACCCCTGCTGGCATATCTGGAGTGAATTTCATGTGCTTGTCCATGTAATTTGTAGCTAACCTTTCCCCCACCACATCAAAGCGCTGCGGCGCTCCACTAGAACTGCCATGAACTTGGCAGAGGTTTCTTGTTCAATGTACTGTTCAGAGTTGTTTTTTGTTCTCTTTTTAGTCCAGAGTCCAAAAAGTAACTGGCAGAAGTAACTGGCCACTTTGGGAGGTCTAACAAGTGTGCTCCCAGGCTAGGCTAAGCCACATCAAAATGCTGTCAGGTGAGCTGCAGCTGAAAAACATAAGCTGGCATGGGGTCAGTGGTCGCTGAGGGTACTAGGGCTTGGAGATATCATTGGTGTTCTACTTTCCAGTGCACCAAGCAAAATGACATCCTCTGCCTATGTCCCTCAGGATCTGGGACATGCCCTAGAACAGCTGGCATCTCACAATATCCAACTGATGCCCCCCAGCTAAGGGTTCTTTGTGCTGAAGCATCAGAGCAAGGATTTATGTGCAACCTAAAATACGTGGCAAGGGTGTTGCCCTGCATTGGTTCCAGGGAGTAGACTTCAGGAAGAAGTGGGATGTTCATAACAGGTATTAATGCTTTTGGGGAGTGAACTTTTCCACAGAGGAAACTTCTTCAAACTTTTACAAAATAAAAAATGTGTTTTAGAAAATACTGAAAAATTTAGATGGTATCTGCAAATGGATTGAGAAATGGCAATAAAAATGAACAAAATGCAACCACCCACCATAATGCACACTGTTGTGTAAAACAAGCCCAATGAGACAGGAGGTACTATTGTCTCCATTAACAGAGAGTGCCCAGGGGTCTGTGGCATTGGGCATCAGAACTGGGGCTGTCCCTGTGGAGGGCAGGGCAAGAAGGGCAGCAGTGTAGCAGGGGTGCTGGTCACACTTTGCCTCTTGCTCCTGTCCTGGCTCCCCACCATGTTCATTGTGAAAATTCCTCACCCTAAACATCAAAGGCACATGCAAACTTCATGTCAAATGTCACACTTAGGTGCAAAATGTACGTAAATACTACCTACTTATTTCTATACAGCTTGGTTTAGGTTTCGTTTTCAAAAACAAAACTATAATCTGACCATTAAGACTGCATGTGTGGGCCTGGCATGATGACCTAGTGACTGGATCCTCTCCTTGCATGCCCCAGGATCCCGTATGGGCACTGGTTCCTGCCCTGGTTACTCCACTTCCCATCCAGCAACCTGCTGATAGTCTGGGAATGCAGTCGAGGATGGCCCAAGGCCTTCAGACTCTGCACCCACACAGGAGACCCAAAAGCCTGGCTCCTGGCTTCAGACTGCCTTAGCTCTGGCCACTGCAGCCAGCTGGGGAGTGAACCAACAAATGGAAGAGCTTTCTCTATATATCTCCTTCTCTGTAAATCTGTCTTCCCAATAAAAGTGAGTAAATCTTTAAAACAAAAAAAAAAAGGAAGAAGAAAAAGGAGAAGAGGAAGAAAAAAAAGAAGACTGAGATGGCTCTTGCACTTGCCAGTGACTGAGACCTAACAGGACCCTAACGGTTCATGACTAACCACTGTTGGTCCCAACTGTTTCCCTTGGGCAAAGGATGGCAGCAACTAAGAACCCACAAAGGCAAACGCCCCAGATCTCCTGCCTCAGAGCAGTGTGTCCACATACCTGTCTGATTGAAAATGAATACTTTCAGGGTTTCCAGTGTCCGATCAGTGTGATTAAACCTAGCCATTGGTTTTGCTCCTTGAAATAACAAGATGTTAGGAACAGCCACAGTTCCAAACCTGGTAGAAAGGCTATAAGAGAAAGAAATTGGTCAAAAGATCTGATAGTGGGCTTCCTCCTGCCTCCTCCTGTCGGGTTGGAAGGAAATGAGAGTGTCGAGAAGACAGGGGCCATGCAGTTCAGAGGTTTTTGGGGCCCGGATCTCCAGGTTTTGCATGGTTCCAGGCCCTGTCCTTATGGGGCACAGTTGGGAATGCACCTGTTCTGTGACCCACCATGTTCTTGGGGAGGAAGTGGCTCTACCACAGTGCAGTGGCTCCACTAGCCAAGTGTTTAAACGTCAGCAGAAACCAGCCAGGGAAACTCCACCTCCCCAACAAGACACACCGTGTCCCTTTGCTCAAGAGGGGCAAGTGCAAGCTCCTTGGCATGCCAGCCCCACTCACGAGAAAGGCAAACCTGTGGAAGTAAGGTCGACACATGGAGGATGGGCATGCAGAGGGCAGACCCACAGGGGGGCTGTTCCCCTCCGGTATCACAGCCTGGACAGCGCCAACATGTCCCATGAGCACTGTGTGGCCAAGCTTCAGTTCTGCTCCTGAGCCAACAGCGTGCCCTCTGGCAGGTGATCTATCTCCCCACACCTCAGCTCCCAGCCCGGAGGAAGGACAGGACTCCTGTACATATACCAAAGGGTACAGGTGAGCAAATATGTGAGGCAAACACATGTCATAGTCCACACAATAACAAGTTTCCTGCTCTCCACAACCAAGGCGCCAAACCAGGCGCTCTAGGAAGAGAAGGAAGCAGAACAATGCAGACGCTGAAAGTCTGTGGGCAGTGCCAGAGTCATGACCAAGGTGTGCCTGCTCAAGGCTGGACAGGGGCCGTGCAGTCCCTGCCACCAGGCTATGCCCCTGCACTGGGGCCTGCTCAAGGCTCGTCAGGGACTACGCAGTCCCAACAGGTTGTGCTTGGGTGTTCTCCTGAGGCCGGTACATGTGCCAGCTAACTGGCAGGTTGTCTTGTCAACAGTCCTGTGTAAGCATTGGCAGGGACGCCTCCACTCAGGAGATCAGCTATGTGCAGATAAACATGGTTTCATTCAACCTCATGTCACAGAGCCTCCCTCTGACCTCCAAGGAACGTGGAACATGCAGTGCAGGACCCTGGTGAGGCCACAGCACCTAGAGGAAACGCAGAGCATCCAAACCAGGTCCTCAGTGGCCAGTTTTAGCAATCATTTCCAAAAGAACCCCAGCGAGTGACAAAGGCTCAATGTTATTTCAAAGAGCTAGGGTAAGTCATTCCCGTCTTGCCTGTTATAGAACATGCACGCAAAGAACAAGTATAAGAATGAGCAAGGAGCAAAATGGCAAAGAAAAAGAGAAAGGAAAAGGTGGGAAGGAAAGGGGAAGGGAAAAGGAACTAAAGAGAATCCCACACAGACCCAGGACAGGGGCTGGCAGATTGGCTGCCAGGGTGGGGCCCTAACTGTGGGGTAAAATCACAAAGGAATGCCCCACGGGAACTCCAACTGGGCTATTTCAGTCTAGCCAGGACCTAGAAAGTCCTCAGGCCTCTTCTCTATTACCCAGTGCCACCCACCTGCTCTTCTGAAGCCACCAGGCAGAGACCAGGCCCCTTTCTCCCAGAGGCTTCCAGCCCCCTGGGATGCGGCAGTTCACCCCCACTAATTCTTTCCCTCCTACCACCCTACCCACTGCCTCTGCTTTGACATCACAGCCTCTGAGTAGCTGCAGGTGTCAGGGAGGAGGAGGGGGAGAGATACCTGCTGTGCTGAGATGCGTCCAGGGCGAGAAAGTGGAGAGCTGGAAAGGCACGGGGCAGCGAGTTGAAGTGCGGGGCCAGGCTGGCGGAGAAGCGGCACCATGGGGTGTAGAACAGGACTAGGGTGCAGTCGCTGCCATTGGGGTTGAGGAAGTCCATCAGGTCCTGCAGGCAAGGAGACGGAGAAAAGCATGGAGTCAGGGGTCAATGGCACACACAAATCCCTGGAAAGAGACCCAGGAAGCAGCAAACCTACCCTCCTTCCAAGGTGGAGGAAGCAGGAGAACCTTGGGGATTCTGAATCCAATGAATCCATAAATCCACAAGGAAGTACTGTCGGGGGTAGGTGTTTGCCTCAGAGGTCACCCCTGTGGACACCTCTGTTCACATGGCAGTAACCGGTTGGCACTGCGGCTCTGTTTCCAATCCAGTTTCCCTCAAACGTGCACCCTAAGTGTCGGCAGATACTGGCTCAGATAGTAGGATCTCTGGCCAACGATGTGGGAGACCCACAGAGTCCCTAGCTCTGGGCTTCAGCCTGGCCAAGCCCCAAACATTGCAGCCATCTGGTGAGTGAACCAGCAAATGGAAGATTCTCTCTCTCTGGCTCGCCCTCTCTCCCTGTTGCTCATAAATAAATGAATAAATCTTTCACAAAGTGGCTGCAGAGATACTGCACTATTTTTCACCCTTCATCTGAAACACTGAGTTCTCCCAGGGCGCCCTGCTCCCACCTTTCAACCCAGGACCTCAAGCAGACAGACTCATGTAGCATGAGGTGAGCACCGTGTGGGCTCAGCCTCCAGCACCCAGCTCTGCAGAGCCGAGCTTGGACTCAGCAGCCACATGAAGCTAACCGGCCAAGGCAAGCTCAGGCAAGCTCAAACCACGGCTCAGGCTAAAACCAAAGCTCACAATGGCCCAGCCATGGTGTGACACCCACCCCACAGCCAGCACAGCTGCGGTGGCATCTTCGGCCACTTAGGAGGGGTGCTAAAGTCAGCCATGTTGCAGCCATGGCCACCGATGATACAGCGCCCAGCTCCCGCTCTCAGAACCAGCACTTCCTTCTGCAAAAGCAACCTGGACGTGTCCTGCTCTTCCGGCTCCTTGCATCTCCTGTGGTCACGGGTGGATCTAGCCCTGGATGCCTCCTGAAACCATCTCCCAGCCCCAACAGTCTGGAAAAGCACTGCCGGGCTGGGGACAATGGGGCCAGGTCCAGCTCCCTGACCTTTCCATTGGTAAGACATGTTTCCAGAGGTGTTACTTGTCCAACTGAGGCCAATGTGCAGTTTTCCTAATTCAGATACTGTTGAGCTGCATCTTCGGCAAGCACATCATTTGGAAGAAGTAGGCTGTCAATCTAAGGCCAGCATCTGTCGCTAGGGTTTTTGGTCCTGAGGCTTGATCTGAGACCACCTCGTGGATGACTAGATGGAGGCGCCTGGAAAACTCTTCACTGACACCTGTGCTGGTTTCTCCTTTCCCCAGACTCCATGGGGAGCCAAGGCAGCTTTCACTGCAGCAGCCACTAACCAGTGTCCCCTTAACAGTGTGATACATGCCACCCTGGGCCTTCAGGTGATTGCCGGTTGAGAGTGCAATCACAGGATCGGTATACCTTTAACCTCCTGATGCACCCTGCTGTCCCAGGCTGCCCCGCTGAGTGGCACAACGCCCAGCACCAGCTCAACACTGTCAGTGCTGGTCACCTAGGTGGCTTTCACATGCGCCCGCCCGTTCTGTGAGCCAACTCTGCCAATACAGGTGGCCTCTGGCTCGTGGGGGCAGGTCACAGGAACCCACTCTTTCTGGTGTTTTCTTAAACTGTTGTCAACAACAAAAAGTGGATGGATATTTTGAGGCCCTTACGTGTCAACCCAGCAATTTCTTACTGACTTTTTCTTGTACAAGTGTCTACTTTAGCGAAATACTTTGAAGCAAAACTAAATAAATAAATAAAATAAAGTCTTAAATAATGATCTTCTTACCTGGGACATATTTAAAATTTTCACAGTGAAATTCTCTAATCCCGTCACATTTTTCTCTTCACAGTTGACCTTGGGTGACTTGAGACCTTCTGTGCTGTTGGAATCCTCTGTTGGGGATGGATCTGGCTCTGCCACCTCTGGCCCGACATAGTAGTCCTCCTCTTTTTCAGGGAAATGGGTTTCCACTCCGTCCAAAGTCAGGGGGCTCTCTCGGGGCTGGCACCCCGAGCCATCCTTGCCTCTAGGACCGCATGAGCCATGGCTGCCAGGCTCCACACTCGGCTGGTCCTCGGCCTCCCCGGGAATCACCGAGAGCATTGCCACAGGATCGCTGGCCGTGTCAAGCCCCAGCACCATGTCAGCCTCTTCTGTGGCCCTGTCCTGGCCCACTGAGGGGTGCGGGGGCTCCTCCTCACTCAGGTACACAGCCCCCATCTGGCGAGGGGATGCAGGCTGCTCCTTCAACCATAGGTGATCACTTTCCTGTGCAACTAAAACATGACAACATGTTCAGGGTCATATCTGACTTGACTCATAAAGAAAAAAAAGTAGCTCCCAAGAATCACAGTTCTCAAATAAGAAAGCTTCCTTTAACAGGAAAAAGTTATCCTTTCCATTTAACCGCCAGCCACCCACACATATTCTCCAGGTCAGGAAGGAGGTCACAGGGGTACAAAGTTAGCAAATGCCAAATAAAGGAATGAACCAATACACAGCTGGACCTGTGACTTGCTACCTACCAAGGGCACTGTGACCAAAACTCTGTTGGCGCAGATACCCAGGGAGCAAAAGATAAGGTGAACCCTTTTAACATTCTCTCTTGTTTCATGAGATACCCAGGAAAACAACGGTTTTATAGAAGATTCTATCAGGGCAAAGCATGCCAGCACACATCCTCCCAGCTCTGTGGAAGGGCAGCACAAGGGCTATCAGGCCCACTGCTGTGGTGTCAATAGCATCTGACTCCATAATTCAAGTCCCAAAGTCATGGCTGATGGTACTCATCCAGTGTGGGCCTCTGGGGGAGCGATGGGATTGGGAGACTGTGGGGACTGAGCTGTGGGGGTGGAGCCGCTAAGATGAAATCAGTGATTCCATCAGCAGAGACTGCACAGACACGGACAAGCAGTAGGTGAGCTCCCTGTGCCCCAACTCTGCACACATTCCTTCCCCTGTAGACAGTCTGCCATCCACCGCCCTCAGCAGGGGCCAGCATTGTGGTACAGCGAGTTAAGCCACCATCCATCATACTGCCATTCGATAGAAGTGCGAATTTGACTCTTAGCTATTCTACTTCCCATCCAGCATCCAGTTTCTTCCTAAGTGGTTTGTCTTAGGTCTGTGGCTGTAATGACAACCCACTTAACAATGGCCACACTGAGGCTGAGGGGCTCAGCACCATGCCCCATAGTACAAGCAGCAGAGTGAAGTCCAGTAGCAGAGTCCTCTACTGCCCCCCACAACACCTCAGGGGCCACTGGGCTTGCCGCCCTTGGGAGAGCTAGGAGATGTCCCAGCAGTAGAGCCAGCAGCAAGAGGAGGAGGGCAACCTTCTTCCCACTTTGGAACCAGCAGGTGGGGCTTGAGAAGAATGATGAGACAAATGAAGAGCCCATTCAGCAACCTCCACAGACCTCTAGAGCAACAACTCCTGCCCTCCACTGCTCACCAACTCCACCCTGGCTGCAGATGCCATGGCAGGCATGGACCTGGGGAAGTAAGCTAGGCCAGGTGTGCGCAAGGAGCCCTCCCCACCATCCCCACCTCCATGGCTAGGAAGCCACCAGTTATTTGATGAGCTCCGTGGGCCAACAGTATTACCAGGATGTAGCCAACTGGGTTCAAAGCTGGGGAGCTCTGTGGGCCTCCTAACATGTGCACATCTGTACAAAACATCAAAAAGCTCTGTGGATTCATTCAGCACCTCAGGAACATGGCACAGCTCCGGCCAGTGCAGGGAGTGAATCAAAGAACAGAAGATCTTTTTCTCTGTCTCTCCTCCTCTCTGTATATCTGACTTTCCAATAAAAATAAAAAATAAAAAGATCACTGGAGCAGTTAAAAAAAAAGGGGGTCAGAGGACGGAACATAGGGGCACCAGTCGCCTCTGCTCCTCCACTTCCCACACAGCTTCTTGTTTGTGGCCTGGGAAGGTGGTGGAAGACACTCCAAGTCCTTGGACTCTTGCACCTGGGTAGGAAACCTGAAGGAAGCTTCCAGCTCCTGGCTTTAGATTAACTCAGCTCAGCTCCAGCACTGTGATCATTTGAGGAGTGAACCAGTGGATGAAATATCTCTTTCTCCCTTTCTGTCTCTACTTCTCTGTGTTAACTCTTTCAAATAAAAATAAAAATCTTATTTTTTAATTAAAAAAATAAATCCATAGATCCTAGAAGCTCAACAAATCCCATTCCCAAAAACTATACCAAGGCATATAATCATCAAACAGCTCAAAACTAGCCACAATGAGAAAAAAAAAAAATTAAGCTGCCAGAGGAGGGAGAAAAAGACACTTCACAAAGAGAGAAACAAAGATGGAGCTAGAACCCCATGTCCAGTAAGCGGAACTCTCAGAACCCGGGGGTGGGAGGGAATGCTTCTGCAGAGCCAAACAACAAAGACCTCTAAAGAACTCCTACAGGCAGGAAAAAAAAACACCCAATGGAAATGACTGAATACAGACACACAGTTCTTCACAAAAGCCCAGCTGTAATGGGGACAAAAACCATGGATGTCACCATAGGCTGAAAGGAGGTAGGAAAGACTTTGGGGTTTTTGTAGGTTTGTGATGAGGGCACAGGTGGATAGTGAGAGCTGACTGCCCAGGGGAGACCTGAGATGCAGTCTGGAGGACCCAAGTCCACCTCCTCTCCTCCATCCCTGGGCAGCTCCACCGGAGGCTCTGTCCATGGCGCCCTCTGCAGAAACAAAGGAGGAACTGCCGGTCGCCAGTGGCTGGGGCATCCTCAGGGTTCACCCTGAATGTGACCCTTACTATTCCAGTGGACTCACACAGCTGATTCAGGGGACTTGCAGTTGACCAGAAAACAGCACGTGCACCTGGGCCAGGTGAGGTGGGCTTCGTGTGGTAGACCACCCATGTGTGGGCGTGGAGGCAGAGAAACTGAAAGCCACGGCCAAGGCCAAGGCCAGGAACAGCAGAGGGGGGCGCTGGTACCACTCACAGACCCTCAGACCAGGGACAGGGTCAACATCCAGCCTGTAGTGAGCCCTGATGGAGGGGACCGAGACCACCAAGCACCCTCATATCCCTCAGCAGTACCCCAAGGAAGTCAGAAGGCAAAAGGGCCCACCCTTACTCCTCACTGGACACAACGCTGCTGGAAGCAAACAGCAGACACAAAGGTACATCAGCTGCCCCGAGCCCGGAGGTCAAGTGCAGCAAGAAAACAGGAACCTGTCTGTGGCTCCTCAACCGCCCAAGACTGGCCTGCCCCCGTGAAGGCTCCGGTCACAAGCAAGGCCAGGCCTGTACGTGGTGTGGCCAAGCCTCGGCCGGCTGTGCTGCCCCCAGCCAGGGGTCCCCTGAGAGCCTCCAGTGTTCTTCCAGTGTCGGGCCTTCACGCGGGAATCTGAGCAGGACCGGCCTGGCGTGGAGAACCGGGGGTGACAGACCCTGTCCCCTATTCAAGGGCCCTACCCCTAACTCTGCACCTGCCAGCTGTGGGGACTGGTGGGAGGGCAGTGGACGCTGCCCGCCTGGCCCAGGCCACAGTGCATGCCGGCGCTTGGCGGCTGCAACTTCTCTTCAGCGAGCGCTAGACGCAGGAAGGACAGCTGGGAGGCTAAGAACAGCGGCCCTCCGTGGCCCTCCGGCCGGCCACACCCGCCTCCCGCCCCGCGGTCCCCTGGACTGAGCAGGGCGGCGGGCGCAGGAGGTCTCCAGGCAGCGCGCGGTGGATGCCCGCGACAGGCCAGCCCCTTCGCTCTGTCCCCGCACTCACCGCCCCCGCGACCCCCGACCCGAACTCACCCTCCAGGCCGCGGGCGGGAAGCCCGAGCACCCACAGCAGGGCCGGCCAGCAGCCAAGGAACCTCATGGCGCGGGACGGACCGCGGCCGGGACCACTACCCCGGCGGCAGCGACCGGCGCCCGGCGACGCGAGTCACGCTCCCGGCCCCGGGAAGGCTGGGGGAGGAGGCGGCTCGGGAGCGCGGACGCGGCCTCCGTGACGCCATCTTGGCTTCTGGCAGCCGCCTCGGGCGCCATCTTGGAGTGGGGCGGACGCCTCTTCCCAGCCTCGTGCCCAAGGTCCAGCGAGGCCTGACCATTTGCAGCATGCACTTGCCCTGGGAGGGGTCGAGTACCCACCCCATTAAGGGGACTTGCACTTTGGGAGGGTGCAAATCTTTCCTCAGCCGCACTGCCCAGTGAAATTTGCCAGAAACACAGGAGACCCAGTTAAATAATTTTTTAAAAAACCATTGGGAATATAAATTGTCAGAGATTCCTGTAGTTTTCTGATTTGCTGCCAGGATATCTGGCAACCTTAGCCCTACCTGTCCAGGAAGTTTTGATGTGTGGTTGGCTTTTAATACTGGGGTTCCAAAACATCAATCATGGATTGGGCCTGCTACTTAGCTTAAACACCTTGCAGGGCCCAGGAGGAAGCCTTGGGAGCCAGGCCTCTCTCCACATCGGGAAGTGAGCCACAGGACCCAGAGCTCTGCTCTCACAAAGCCAGCCATGGCAATTAAGAATAGCACTCTGAGGGTCCCTCCCCCCCCCCCCCCCCGCCGTCTTGGAGCAGTAATGAAACTTCCAACCTACCCATGTGAGATAATACACCTTAACAGTCTCATTCCATGCCAGGCTTTTCCTTTATGAACCCTGTTCTCATGACCCTTTATGATGAGGGAGAAACGGATCCCCCTCTTTGCTGCCCCTGCACTAAGTTCCCTAAGCCACACACGCAGTGCTGGGGCCTGGTCCTACAATCACTGTTTCCTTTACATTTGGTTCTTTTTTTTTTTTTTAATTGCAAAGTCAGATATACAGAGAGGCAGAGAGGAAGATCTTCCATCTGATGATTCACTCCCCAGGTCACCGCAACGGCTGGTGCTGTGCCAATCCGAAGCCAGGATCCAGGAACTTCTTCAGGTCTCCCACGCGGGTGCAGGGTCCCAAGGCATTGGGCCGTCCTCGACTGCTTTCCCAGGCCACAAGCAGGGAGCTGGATGGGAAGTGGAGCTGCCGGGATTAGGACCGTTGCCCATATGGGATCCCGGGGCGTTCAAGGCGAGAACTTCAGCCATCAGGCCATGCCACCCGGCCCTGCATTTGGTTCTTTACCTCCACTTGTGATTTAACTGCTTGGACACCTCTACTTACACATATTAGAGATATTTTTTAATTCTGTATGCATGAGAGCACTTCAGAACATCCATGGAGCATGGAACCTAAACATTAAATTTTGAAATTCATGTGGAGTCTTTTTCATAATCAGTTTTCTATGAACTTTGTAAAAACCCTTGTGTACATGGATTTCAGTTTGTTTTTGCACCAAAGTAAACTGTTGAGATGGGAGATAGCATGCACTTCCACCTGTTTGTTCAGTCCCCAAAGGTCACAACAGCCAGGGGAGGGCAATCTCCCAGGTGGACAGTACAAACCCAAAGACTTGAGCCATCACAGCAGCCTCCCACAGAGTGTACTGGCAAGAAGCTGGAAGCAGAAGCTGCAGCCGGGTATGGGCCAAGGGCATCCTATCGGCCATCCCACGGTTATGTGTCAACTCCATCCTCTGTGAACTTGGACTTTAACTACGCTATCGCGCCAGGCCCATCCTCCCTGCACTTGGGAAGTACATTCCCCGCAAATTAAAAACTGCAGCGGAGGACGGAATCTTCATTTCACTGTCTCACCACCAGGTGGCGCAAGCGCCACAGCCTTATATATTTTATATATATTATATATATAATATATATTATATATTATATTATATTTTATATATATATTATATATATTAAATCTCCCCTGGCTTGCTTCTGCTTTCAGGCGGGTTTCTAAGTGATGGGAATCAAAGTGGACGGCACTCTCTTCCTTGGGCGAAATTAAGCCGATCTGCAACCTAGGATTGTCCTCCCAAGAGTCTGGTAAGAATTAGATAGCAGTGCATAGGAGTCAGGTTAGGCAGCTGCACCTAGAAGATCACCTCTCACACAAGCTCTAACTGGGCTTAAGAGTTCCCATCCACATGGCTCTGCAGCATAACCTGGCCACGGCACCCTAAGCAGGTGGAATATGATCCTCTCCCTTGAGTCTGTGCAGCTTATCGGTCGCTGAGAGAACACAGTGTAAGGGATGCTGCGGGCCTTTCCAGGCTGCCGGGATTAGAACCGTTGCCCATATGGGATCTCGGAGCATTCAAGAAGAGGACTTCAGCCACTAGGCCACCGCGCCGGGCCCTGTAAACAATCTTAAAAATAAAAGTGAAAAAAATCCTGAAAAAATATTCTAGTTTTTTTAAATTTAATATATAAGGCTGTACACAGTATCTCTTTTGATATAGTTAACACCCTACTGAATGTACCTTTAGAGAGCCCTGCCTTTGTGGTATATTCCACTGCCACAAATCTTGTCTGGCACAGTATGGGGGTTGAAACTGGCCGGGCAATCTAAAGGAGGTTCTTGCTGGTGTACAGCACAAATCATTTCTCTATGGGGATAGCAGTTTTTTCATCTTCAGTTGTCTCTGATGCAGCATATACAAAACAATAATTCTGTAAGCTGAACACTATGCAATTGCAAAAGTTGCATCTCAATTGCAACTTTATGTCTGTAAGGCAATTTTTTATTATTATTAAAGATATCATGGGGACTAGTGTGTTAGCCCAGCAGCTAAGGTCCTTGCCTTGCATGCTCCAGGATCCCATATGGGCACTGGCTCTTAAACCCAAAGACCTCTCTTCCCATCCAGCTCCCTGCTTATGACCTGGGAAAGCAGTTGAGAACGGTCCAAAGCCTTGGGACTCTGCACCCGTGTGGGAGACCTGGAGGAGGCTCCTGACTTTGGATTGGCTGAGCTTCGGCCGTTGCGACCACGTGGGGAATGAATTAGCAAAAGGAAGATCTTCCTGTCTCCCATCCTCTCTGTATATCTGACTTTCTAATAAATCTTTAAAATATATATCATGGGGCTCGGCAGTGTGACCTAGTGGCTAAGGTCCTCGCCTTGATCCCATATGGCCGCTGGTTCTAGTCCCGGCAGCTCCACTTCCTCTCTCTGTCTCTCCTCCACTCAGTATGTCTGACTTTGTAATAAAAATAAAATAAATCTTTACAAAATAAATAAATAAATAAATAAAATATATATCATGGAAATGGAACTAAAAGTTTGTTAGTCCAACAAAACATCCTGAAGTTTTAATATTCATTTTATATGACTATTTTGAAAATCCTCATATATCCATTTTTTTCAACTTCATCATGTTAACATATTTTGGTAGAATGAACTTGATCCAATGCATTCATTACTATTTCATCAATGCTGGATGTTCCTTGCAGTTACAATAAAAGGAAATTAAACTGTGGTTCCTCAATAATTCATTATCTTCCCAAGATATCTATTCTAAAAGACTTTGTCCTAAAGCACACCGTAAATGACAGCAATACATATCTGTTAAGAAAATAAAGAAAATTCACAAACTAGGATAGCCATCACGGCAAATAACAGTATGGAGGTTCCTTAAAGAATCAAACACAGGACCTGATGCAGTAGCCTAGTAGCTAGAAACCTCACCTTGCAATTCACCGGGATCTCATATGGGAGCCAGTTCAGGTCCCAGCTGTTCCATTTCCCATCCACCTCCCTGCTTGTGGTCTGGGAAAGCAGTCGAGGATGGCCCAAAACCTTGGGACCCTGCACCCAAGTGGGAAACCCGAAGGAGGCTCCTGGCTCCTGGCTTCAGATTGGCTCAGCTCCAGCCTTTGTGGACAGTTGGAGAGTGAATCATTGGACAGAAGACCTTCCTTGCAGTTTCTCCCAAAGATACCATTCCTGATGGACTCACTGGGAAACAAAGAAACCTGGCACACAGGGAATTTCTGACGAAGCTGCAGCTAGAAAGCAGTCTCAGTTTGAGACTAACTGTATCCTGGAGTACAACTAACTCATGTCAAAGGCTATCACACTGTCAGTCAACGCTCAACAATGTCAGTGTTAGGTTTAAATACATGCATTTTACTTAAACATCAATGAGAAAAATCCTGCAGAGGGGGCTGGCACAATGGTGTAGCAAGTAAAGCCTCTGCCTGCAGTGCCAGCATTCCAAATGGGCACCAGTTCAAGTCCAAGCTGCTCTGCATCCAACCCAGCACCCTCCTAATGTACCTAGAAATACAGCACCCACAGGGGAGACCCAGAGGAAGCTCCAGCTTCCTGGCTTCCACCCAGTCAAGCTCTGGGAATTGCAGCTGTTAGGGTAGTGAACCAATGGATAGAAAATCTGTGTGTGTGTGTGTGTGTGTGTGTGTGTACTCTGCCTTCCAAATAAATAAATGAGGACCCGGTGCATTAACCTAGTGGCTAAAGTCCTTGTCTATAAAAATAAATCTTTAAAAATAAATAATCTCTTAAGAAAAAAAACTAATTTTTTTTTTTTAATTGGAAAGGCAGATCTACACAGAGAAGGAGACAGAGAGAGAGATCTTCCATCTACTACTTCTCTCCCAAAGTGTCCATATTGGCCAGAGCTGAGCCAATCTGAAGCCAGGAGCCAGGAGCTTCTGCAGCTCCCGCATGGCTGCAGGGTTGAAGGCTTTGGCCCATCCTCTGCTGTTCTCCCAGGCCACAGGCAGGGAGCTGGATGGGAAATGGAACAGCCAGGATATGAACCAGCACCCATATATGACCCCAGCACTTGCAGGGGGAGGATTAGTCAATTCAGCCATAACACCATGCCCACAAATAAGCAAATATTAAATAAAATAAAGTAAAATAAAAGGATACAGGAGAGAAGATAATCTCCAAAGAAGGATGAATGAGATGCAAGAATACCTCCTCCATCATAAAGCAATGCTTACAAACGAACAGTTCTCTGCAGCCAGGAAGAAGGTCGTCTGCTGCCTACGAGCCTAAGGGGAGTGGAGAGGGATGATGTGAGAGAGGACGGAGGGCTGGCTGCAGACACGTCTGAGCCTCCTCTCAGCACTGGGCCTTAGCTGTGCTTGGAAAGCATTTACAGTGGCCAGTAACGCAAGCAAGCACTTTCCTCTAACCACATCTAGCCCAGGAGAAAATGGCAGGCAAAATTAGCCCAGAGTTCGTGTTCTCCTAGTCTGCTAGCTGGTGACAATGGTAACTGTTAATTTCAGCAGTATAACTTAGCTTTATTATGCCTCTGAAAGAAAAATTTCATGAGGTAGCTATTCCTTAACTATGTGATTGATGTCTTATTTATCTAATGTTGTATAGCAAACACCACCAAAAAAAAATGGTCTAAAAAATTTGTTTATTCAATAGGCAGTGTGTGTGAGAGACGGAAAGAATTCCTGCCACTGACTTCTTTACTCCCCAGTGCCTGCAACAGCCAGGACTGGGCCAGGCCTCAGCCAGGAATCAGGCAGCAGAGCCCCACGCACTGTGGGCCATCATCAGCTGCCGCCAGCTGCTGCAGCAGCGAGCTGGCTCAGCTGCCAAAGCCTCAACCCAGGTGCCCTGATGTGGAATGCAGGTGTCCCCCAGTGGCAGCTTAACGTGCTGCACCATGTTATCCACCTGACTTGCTGTCTTTAAACAACAGTGATTTATTATGTCACACTACTTATGTGGATCAAGAATTCAGGAGTGGCCAGGCCGGTGGTCCTGGCTTGGGATCTCTCGCGAGTTTCCACTCAAATCGTCAGATGTGTCTGCAGTCATCTGAAGGCTTGGCCCGAGCTGGGAAATCTGCCTTGGAGATGGCAAGCTGACAACGACTGTTGGCAGGAGGGCCCACTGCTTTACCATGTGGCTCTATCCACAGGGCCTGAATCTGTGTCCTCATGACATAACAGATGGCTTTCCTCAGACCAAATGGCCCAAGACAACAAAACTGGACTGCCATGTCTGTTACATCCTCGCCTGGAAAGCCAGACATCACCCTTTCACAATACCCCACTGGCAGCACTCCTGAGCCACACACTGTGAGAGGAGCTGACACATGGCCACAGCCACCAGGGGGCGCTGATCATCAGGAACCATGCTGGAGGCTGGCCAACTGTAGAATGATGTGGACTCCTATAGGACTCACATATGATGATGTCTCCAGTAATGAGAATAACCCAAAGCCATCACCTTGCAGCCAGTCGCCTCCTAACCTAGTGTGTTCTTCCTTCCCTTCTTCAGTCTCTGAATCCAATTTTTTGGTTTGTTTTGGAGAGGTATTTGAGCTTCCAACAGATTCGCAAAGTTCTTTTGAGGAAATGCCAAATACTAGGATCACAAAGAATGTGTTTAACTCCATGATTCCACTTGGCCATGTTAGATAGGGTATCCAGCACAGCATTTGTGCAATCTCACATTTAAAATATTAAAAACTGACATAAAATGACGAATATAAACACAGGTCTTAAAATAAAAATTCCATCACAATGAAATTTTTAAGCAGGTGAGAAGAGCTGGCTCAGGAGCTGGAAGTGCCTGACAGACAAGTCTTCTCAGCAAGAATAATTGTGACAGCTGCAGCAGGACAGATCCTACTTTCAGATAACCTGACGGCTGGAGGATTACCGTGCAATACTAGCCGGTGGCTCAATCAGTAGGTACACATTCCAAAATTAAACATGCAGCATATTCATTTTTATTTTATCATAAAAAATTCCAAGTTAAAAGGTATTTCTGAACTGGTAACAAAAATTAGAATTCTCATACAATATGCTAAATGTTAAGCCTTTCGGCTGTGAGGCAGTATGCCAGGTATAGGTATCAGATTTTTTTTTAAGTGAAGAAAATAAAAACACTATGTAACTTGCCTAAGGTCCCTTCAGAAGCAGCCGACCTTAAACCTGCACACCAGTCGGCCACACTGCTCATGTGTACTGGACTCACTTAATCCTCACTGAGAATCCATGCTGAGCCTCTGAAAGAGGAAGGAACTCAGCAAGGGTCACAGACCAGCAAGTGTGCAGGCACTCAAACCCACATCCCGTGTTTTGTTGCAAATATAAAAAATATTTTAAAAAGCAATGTGTTTGCATTGTAAACAACAGATGAGGAAGATGAACCAAGCAGGTTAGCGAAACAGGCAAGTGTGCCCATCGACAACGCCCTCTTGGGACTCAGTGACATTTGGTGCCAAGTCGCGGTTCCAACATTTCACAAAGGATGGATCAAAAGCAAATTGCAAGCAACAAGGACTTTGTAACAGCCCCCGAAAAGAACAAAGTTTTGTCCATAACCACAAGGTTGCCAGGCAGTGTGCTGGCAGTGGAGAAAGGGAGAGGGAGAAAGAGTTAAAGGATGCTTTCTCAGAGCCGGGAATTGGCTAAAACCACGAGGTCTGTGTGCAGCCCAGTTTGGCTGCTACCAGCTTTCGGGAGTCAAAGAGCAGATGGCAGAGCTAGCTCCATCTGACTACAGTTTGAAATGAGAAGAAATGTGCTCGGCAATACACACTGCACCTGGAATGTCTGCTCGGTCAGGCGTGCCAGGCCAGCAGAGCACTCCTGTGGAGCCCCTGCGGCAGGCAGTGTGGCAACCACAGCCCTCTATTTCCTCTGCTTCCTGCTTACTCCACCTTCTATAAACATCTTT
Source organism: Ochotona princeps (assembly GCF_030435755.1). NCBI lineage: Eukaryota > Metazoa > Chordata > Mammalia > Lagomorpha > Ochotonidae > Ochotona > Ochotona princeps. The sequence continues at coordinate 35,085,085 of NC_080850.1, forward strand.
TGTTTACAAAAGCTTAAAATACACCAGTGTATTTGTAAGGGTTTTTATTCACAAATAGTTTAAATGCTTTTGTAAAATAGCAATTCTAGAAAATGAAGAGGACCCAGCAAGGTAGCCTAGCAGCTAAATCCTGGGCTTCAATGCACCAGGATCCCATATGGGCGCCAGTTCTAATCCCAGCAGCCCCACTTTCCACCAGCTCCCTGCTTGAGGCCTGGGAAAGCAGTCAAGGAGCTCTCGGCTCCTGGCTTTGGATTGGCTCAGCTCCAGCAGTTGCAACAGCTAGGGGAGTGAATCATCGGACGGAAGATCTTCCTCTCTGTCTCTCCTCCTGTGTATCTGACTTTGTAATAAAAATAAATCAATCATAAAAAAAGAAAATGAAGGAAATTCTTTCAAAAACCACTTACCCTATATAATTCAAGACAGAGCTCAATTGTTGTGTTCTGTCCAAAGATGCCTGTGTGGGCAGGCGTTTGGTGTAGAGTGCCAGATGTTGCTTGGGACACCGACACCCCATTATCAGAGTGCCCAGAATTCAAGTCCTGCCCCTGTTTCCAATTCTGGCTTCATTCTAGTGCACATCCTAGGAGTTGCAGGTGCTGGTTCAGTACTTGGGTCCCTTCCACATGCTTAGAGGACCCAGAGAGTCCTGTCTCCTGACTTTGGCCTGCCCAGCTGCACCTGCTGCAGGTACTGGGGATATAAACCAGCACACAGGAGACACTCCTTTTCATTCTCATTTCTCTAACATAAAGAGAAATCAACTGGTTCCTACAGTCAAAGATGGAGACAATCTGAACAACAAATAATTTCAACAGACTTAAATGCTTTCCACATGTTTTCATCCATGAGTTCGTAACAATGCTACAGAAAAAAAAAACAATGGAGAGGGGGCAGCCTATGACACAGCAGCAAAAGCTGCTGTTCGGCACACGAGCACCCGTATCAGAGCGCCTGGCCTGGGGCTTCTCTCTCTCTAAATATTTATTTACTTTTATTGCAAAGTCAGATATACAGAGAGGAGGAGAAAACAGAGAGGAAGACCTTCTGGCCAGTGATTCACAACCCAAGTGAATGCAATGGATGGAGCTGCGCTGATCAGAAGTCAGAAACCAGGAGCCTCTTCTTCCAGGTCTCTCACGTGGGGGCAAGGTCCTCGACTGCTTTCCCAGGCCATAAGCAGGGAGCTGGAGGGAAAGCAGGGTCATCAAGACATCTACCAGCACCCTATGGGATCCTGGCGCGGTCAAGTCAAGGACTTTAGCCACTAGGCCACCGCACCAGGCCCAGGGAGGGGGCTTCTTTTTTAAAATATTTTTTTTTAAAGATTTATTCAGTTTATTACAAAGTCAGATATACAGAGAGGAGAGACAGAGAGGAAGATCTTCCGTCCGATGATCCACTCCCCAAGTGAGCCGCAACGGCCGGTGCGCGCCAATCCGAAGCCAGGAACCTGGAACCTCTTCCAGGTCTCCCACATGGGTGCAGGGTCCCAATGCATTGGGCCATCCTCAACCGCTTTCCCAGGCCACAAGCAGGGAGCTGGATGGGAAGTGGAGGTGCCGGGATTAGAACCGGCACCCATATGGGATGTCGGGGCGTTCAAGGCGAGGACTTTAGCCACTAGGCCACGCCGCCGGGCCCTCTTTTTAAATATTTACTTATGGATTTGAAAGGCAGAGTTACAGAGAGGGAGAGAGGGAGGGAAGAGAGGAGGCAAGGAGGGTGTGTGTGCGGCCAAGGTGATTGTAACAGCCAGGGCTGGGCCACATCAAAGCCATGAGCCTGGAGCTTCATCTGAGTCTCCCACATGGGTCCAGAGGCCCAAGAACTTGGCCATCTTTTGCTTTCCCAGGTGCGTTAGTGGGAGCTGAATCAGAAGTGAGGCAGCTGGGATTTGAACTGGCACCCATATGAAATGGCAGCAACATAGGCAGCAGCTTTATCAACTATGCCACAGTGCTGGCCTCCTGATTCGAGTTTTGGCCACTCCACTTGCAATCCAATCTCCTACTAATTCACACTCACGAGGCACCATGGAATGGCTCAAGCTCCTGGGGATCTGTCACACACAGGAGAGCCAGATGGAACTCCGAGCTCCTCCTTTTGGCATGGCCCAGCCCTGGCTGTTACAGGGCTATGGGAAGTGAACCAACAGGTAAAGGGTCTTTCCCCATCTGTCTTTGTCTCTATCTCCATATTTCAAATTATATGAAAATAAATTTCAAATTAAAAAAAAAAATTAAGTACCTTTAGAAGATGTTGATAAATCAATTCATTATTCTGGAAACTGCAGGTAGACGGTGAGCACCGAACATTGCCCTGTCTTTCCTGCACGAGGCACATTTCAGGAGAGCCAAACGCTTCAGGACAGGGAACCTTTTGTCTGGAAGCAGTTGGACTAACGGATGAGAAAGGAGAGAACTGAAAATTGTCATTTGGTAGCTCCTAATGAAATAATGGAACCAGGCCAGGATTGTCAGTGGCTACTGACACCATTGAGGGGAAAGCTAACAAGGAATTTTATAACAGATGGAGCAGGCTGGGAACACATGGGCCCACAGCTGACTTTACTTCCACAAAAAAGGGACAATCAACTATTGTATGCAGCCTACAGAATGGGTGCACCATCACCTGAGAGGAACGGCTGTCCAGAAAAACCCAGTTGGAATCTCATCATCCCAACCAGTCTTCACATACTATACGGGTCACACAAGCAACCACCACCCAGCAATACCACAGGAATGCGACGGGCAAAACTCCAAACGTGAGGGTGGGGCAACCCTAGCTCATTTAACAAATACATTATGAGAGAGAAGTAAGACAAAATATGTCAGGCAGAATTCGGACACATGTGTCAACAGGTGCTGTGCATGCTGGGGCCTGGATCCTGATGCCAACATTCACACTGGGAAAACCCTTAGAACAACATCAGTCAACCAAATCATCACTGATATCCCAAAAACACAAATTGATCTAACAGCCGAAAGTCAATGTGTCTAACACACAATATTTGCAGAACAAACCACAGGATTCATGGGCAAAGGAAAAACATTTTACAATACCCAGCATCCACTCATGGTTCAGTTCCAGCCGTTACAGCTACTTGGGGAGTGAACCAGTGAATGTGAGATCTTTCTGTCTCTCGTTCTCTCTGTAAATCTACCTTTCCAATAGAAATAAATAAATCTTTAAAAAAAAAAAGTGCCCAGTGTGATGGCCCAATGGCTAAATCCCTGCCTTACAAATGCTGGGATTCTATATGGGTGCCAGTTTGTATCATGGTTGCTCCATCTCCCATCCAGTTCCCTGCCTGAATGCCCTGGGAAAGCAGTGGAGGATGGCCCAAAGCCTTTGGCCCTTGCACCCACATGGGAGACCTGGATGAAGCTCCTGGTTCTTGGCTTTGAACCAGCTCAGTTCAAGCCACTGCGGCTACTAGGGAGAGAACCAACAGATCTTTCTGTCTCTCTTCCTCATAAATCTGATCTGCCTTTCCAATTAAATAATTCTTTATAAATAAATAAAATTTTAAAGTAGTTAAAAGCACAATTAAGTGATGAAAGATTTGATTTTTTTTCTTTGAAAACAAGAACAAGAATAGATTTATCTGCTGGTTCACCACTGTAAGATTTCTTTTAGGGTTCAGCGCAGTAGCACAGCAAGCTAATCCTCCCCCTGCAGCATCAGCAACCCATATGGGTGCTGGTTTATGTCCCAGCTGCTCCACTTCTGATCCAGCTCCCTGCTTGTAGACAAGGAGAACTCAGGTCTTTGGACCCAGGTAGAAGACCTAGAGAAAGCTACTGGCTTCGGATCTGCTCAGCTCCAGCCACTGTGGTTGTTTGAGGAGTGAACCAGTAAATGGAAGATCTTTCTCTCCCTGTCTCTTCTTCTTTCCGTAAATCTCCCTTTCAAATAAAATTAATCATAAAAAACCTTGCACACTTAAGAGTTTATTACACCTAAAAAAATTCTTTTTTAAATACTGGGATTGTTTTGGCAATAGGTACTTGATTTTTAGACATTAACAATTCTTAAGAATATTTTTTTGAGAGAAAACATCAATCCATGAACTCATGCTCACAGATGCTAGCTACAATCACCAGCTGGAAACAAAAGCAGGAGCCCAAACTCACCCACATCTTGTGCATAGCAGTCAGGAAACCCATAGGAAGCCCACCTCTTGAGCCTTCACCACCCCCTCCCAGGGCCTGTACAAGAAAATGGAGTCAGGAGTAGAACGGGCCTTGAACTGGGCTCCCCACTATGGGACACACGCAGCTTAATAAGGCCACTAACCTCACCCAGGAATTAACAATTTTTGAAGTGTAATAATATCATGCTTACAATTTTTCAAGTTTTCAGTTTCAGATAAATGTGCTAAAATATCTTAAGATGAAATGATATGGAGAATTTATTTCAAAATAACTGGAAGTGGGAGGTGTGAGAGATATTTGGCCTAGATGCCAAATGCCACCTGGGGGCCAGCACTGTGGAATAGCATGTTAGATCACCTCCAACAATGCCAGCATTGCACATGGGCACCTGTTTGTGTCCCAGCTGCTCCTCTTCCCGTCCAGCTCCCTGCTAAAGGCCCGGGAAAGCAGCAGAGGATGACTCAAGCACCCGGGTACCTGCACTCTTACTTTGGCCCAATCATCACTGTAGTCATTTGGGGATCTCTTTTAGTCTCTCCCTTACTCTGTAACTTTGCCTTTGAAACAAGTAATCTTTTAAAAATGCTGCTTGGGATGCCTGCCTGGTATCTCATGTCCTAACATCGGGGTTCAAGTCCTACCCACACTTCCACTCCAGGTTCCTGTTCATGTGCACTCTGGGAGAGAGCAGTGGTAGCTGGCATACTGGGGTCTCCCTTCTCACGTAGGAAAGCCAGATTAAGCTCCCAACATCTAGCTTCAGCTTGACCCTGCTCCAGCTGCTGAGGCATTTGGAGAGTGAACCCACAGATGTCATATAGCTCTCTCCTTGTGCATCTCAAATAAAATAAATCTTTTTATTAAAGGGGGGGTGGCGTGGTAGCCTAATGGCTAAAGTCCTCGCCTCCATGCACCAGGATACCATATGGGCAATAGCTCTAATCCAAGCTATTCCACCTCCATTTAGCTCCATGACTGTGGCCTGGGAAAGCAGTCAAGGATGGCCCAAAGCCTTGGGACCCTGTACCCATGTGGGAGACCCGAAAGAGGCTCCAGGCTCCTGGCTTCGGATCAGCCCAGTTCTGGCCGCTGCGGCCACTTTGGGAGCGAACCAATGGAAGGAAGATTCTTCTCTCTGAATCTCCTTCTATCTGTATGTCTGCCTTCCCAATAACAATAAACATTTTCTTTTTAATTGAGGAGGGCATGGAAGAACTAGGTAAAAAGATAGAAAAGAGGCCCGGCATGGTAGCCTAGCAGCTAAAGTCCTCGCCTTACATGCCCAGGATCCCATATGGTATCCAGTTTGTACCCCGGCTGCTCCATTTCCCTTCCAACTCCCTGCTTGTGGCCTGGAAAAGCAGTGAAAGTAGACCCAAAGCCTAGGGACCCAGCATCTGTGTGGGAGATCCAGAAGACACTCCTGGCTCTTGACTGGCTAGCACCAACAGCTGCGACTACTTAGGGAGTGAATAAGCGGATGGAAGCTGCATCAAAATGGAGGTGGCATGACGCGACCCGCACTCTCATAAAGCATGCCGGCAGTGGTTTAGCAAACTACACCAGTGTTTACACCCAAATCATGATTTTTAGCTTTATTTATTCTTCCAAACCAGGATTTTAATGAAGATTTATTTTCATTGGAAAGGAAGATATACAGAGAGGAGGAGAAACAGAGAGGAAGATTTTCCATCCAATGATTCATTTCCCAAGTGGCCACAGTGACTGGAGCTGAGCCAATCTGAAGCCAGGAGCCTAGAGCCTGTTCTGGGTCTTCCATGCAGCTGCAGGGTCCCAAGGCTTTGGTCCATCCTTGACTACCTTCCCAGGCCACAAGCAGGAAGCTGGATGGGAAGTGGGGCTGCCGGGATTAGAACTGGTGTCCTAGGGATCCCAGGCACAAGGTGAGGACCACAGGCTTTAGGCTAACATGCTGTGCCCATCAAACCATGATTTTTTAAAGACTATGTGCATGTACATGTGTATGTGGGTGTGGGTGTCTGTGTGTGTCTGGGTGGGCGGTACAACACAGTCCTTGTAGTCATTTACTCTGGAAACATTGTCACTGGTTTCAGTCATTAGTCACTGTGCACCTGGCACACCAAGGCTGTGTAACGATAGGCAGCTGTTTGTCTCTTCACATTACAGAGGGAGCACAGTACTTGCACAACTTGCTCCTCACATGATTTAAAAGCTAGAAGCATCATAATTTATGCATGATCTTTTAGCTGATGCTTCTAGGTTCAAATGGAACAAGCACAGGCCGGGCACGGTAGCCTAGTAGCCAAAGTTTTCTTGCACACACCGGGATCCCATATGGGCACCAGTTCTAATCCCAGTTGCTCCACTTTCCATCCAGCTCCCTGCTGGTGGCTTGGGAAAGCAGTTTAGGACTGCCCAAACCTTTGGGACCCTGCATCTGCACTGGAAACTTGGAGGAGGCTCATGGCTTCGGATCAGCTCAGCTCCAGCTGTTGCAGCTGCTTGGGGATTCGTCTTTAATCTTAAAAAAAAAAAAAAAAAAAGTGTGTGTGGGGGGGACTGGCACAATAACCAATGGTCTCTTGCAATCCACCTACCAACTAGTGACACTGAGGGAGCAGGAATAGAATCTAGAGTTTCATTTTCCCATGCTAAGACAACTACCTAATTTGTGACACAAAACTGTTTAAACAATCAATTTAGAATGAATAAATTTGACAATTGGCTTAATTACGGATAGTAAGGCATTTGCTTGCTTTTTTTTTTTTTTAAGATTTATTCATTCAGATTGGAAAGTCAGATTTTTTACAGAGAAGGAAAACAGAGGAAGATTTTCTATCTGCTGGTTCCCTCCCAAAGTGGTCGTAATGGCTGGAGATCAGCGAATCCAAAGCCAGGAGCTGGGAGCCTCTTCTGGGTCTCCCATGTGGATACAGGGTCCCAAGGCTTTGGGCCATCATCGATTGCCTTCCCAGGCCACAGGCAGGGAGCTGGATGGGAAGTGGAGCAGCCGGGATTAGAATCAGCACCCATTTGAGATCCTGGTGGGAATATTAGTAGCTGTATGGCGTAACAGGTTACAAAACATAAAGCACACACAGTTGATAAAGTACTGAGCTAACAGGGTATTGAGTTAGAAAAACTAAAATGTTTGGGGAGGGGCTGGCACTGTGGCTTAGCATGTAAAGCCACCACCTGTGGTGCTGGCATCCCATATGATAGGGAGCAGGGAATCCTAAGCGGTGTCTTAATTGCTAGGCCAAACATACCCCAAGAATATTTCCCTAATGAGAGAAAAGACTGATGTTATGTGAGACAAAACCAGCAAGATAGTAGCAAGTGTTGCTGGCAATGTGCACAGTGAGCTAAGCTGCCTCCTATAATGCCAGCATAACACTGAGCACAAGTCGAGTCCCACCCCTGGAGTAAATGCCACTCCACATCCAAACGCCAAGGCCAAGATAATCAGCACAGGGATAAAGGGAGATAAGGACCAGAAATCACAAAGCATCGCTAGGCAGAACAAACACAAAAGGGGCAGACTGCACTAAGAACACACGGAAACAAAAACCTAGTAGAACACAGCCAAATCCCAAGTTACAGCACGAGAAACAAAAAACCGAAAGAGCGGGCCCAGCATAGTAGCCTAGCGGTTAAGGTCCTTACCCAGAATGCATTGGGATCCCACATTCGCACGGGTTCTAATCCCAGCAACCCTACTTCCGATCCAGCTCCCTGCTTGTGGCCTCAGAAAGCAGTTGAGGATGGCCCAAAGCCTTGGGATCTTGCATCTGCATAGGAGACCCTGAAGAGCTCCTGGCTTCAGGCTGGCTCAGTACTATCTGTTGTGGTCAATTGGGTAGTGAACCACTGGATGAAAGTTCTTTCTTCCTCTCTGTGTATCTGGCTTCCAATAAAAATAAATAAATCTTTAAAAAAAAAGAGCACTGTTGTTTTCTTTTTCAAGGTTTTTTCTTTTAAAGATTTATTTTTATTACAAAGTCAGATATACAGAGAGGAGGAGAGACAGAGAGGAAGATCTTCCGTCCGATGATTCACTCCCCAAGTGAGCCGCAACGGGCCGATGCGCGCCGAACCGAAGCCGGGAACCAGGAACCTCTTCCAGGTCTCCCAAACGGGTGCAGTGTCCCAATGCATTGGGCCGTCCTCAACTGCCTTCCCAGGCCACAAGGGAGCTGGATGGGAAGTGGAGCTGCCGGGATTAGAATCGGTGCCCATATGGGATTCCAGGGCGTTCAAGACGAGGACTCTAGCCGCTAGGCCATGCCGCTGGGCCCAAGGTTTTATTTTTATTGGAAAGTCATACATACAGAGAGGAGACAAAAGATTTTCCATCTGCTTGTTCACTCCCCAAGTGGACAAAACATCCAGAGCCAAGCATATCTAAAGTCAGAAGCCCAGGGCCTCCTCCGGTCTCTCACCTAGGGATGCAGGTTCCCAAGGCTTTGGGCTGTCCTCCACTGCTCTGCCAGGCCACAACCAGGGAGCTGGATGGGAAGTAAATGGAACAGCTGGGACATGAACCAGTGCCCATATGGGATCCTGGCAGATGCAAGAAGAGGATTTAGCCACTAGAACATTGCTCTGGGCCAGTCGCTTTCTGACCTTCTGTGAAGGTATTTCGGAACACCTAGTTCCCACAAGAGGTCATTTCACATGGCACCAATATCTATGCCTCCAAAGTGAGGCTCAAAAATGCACCGCCGGGCCTGGCACAGTGGCCTAGAGGCTAAAGTCCTCGCCTTGAATGCACCAAGATCCTATATGGGTGCCAGTTCTAATCCCGGCAGCTCCACTTCCCATCCACTTCCCTGCTTGTGGCCTGGGAAAGCAGTCGAGGATGGCCCAATGCCTTGGGTTCTTGGCACCTGTGTGTGAAACCTGGAGGAAGTTCCTGGCTCCTGGCTTCGGATCAACGCAGCACCGGCCATTGCGGTCACTTGGGGAGTGAATCATTGAATGGAAGACCTTCCTCTCTGTCTCTCCTCTTCTCTGTATATCTAACTTTGCAAGAAAAATAAAATAAATCTCAAAAAACAAAAAGAGGCCATTGGAGATGACATGGAAGAGCCACATTTCCCAACGGCGACCAAATGAGTCTAGCAGCTTCCCACATCATGTTCATCTGCTTAGAAGCAGTACAAAACTACCGACTGTTAAAAGCATAATGCCACTTAATGAACTGCCCAACAGTGACCACGAGCCGAGGTTCAAAGCCCCAACAAGGATGTATGCTCAAATGCTCACCCAAGCTCCCGCTGTGTGTACGATGTTAGGTGATTTAAGCTCTCCAGGATTCAAGTTTTATAAATAAAACGGGTATTCTAGCTCCTATGGTACCATACACCAAAACTACAACATTCCAAATGAATCAAGTATGTGTAATAAAATTTACATCATGTGCCATGTACTATACTAAGAAGCCACTATTACTCTACTGTGTAATATTTTCACTTCAGAGGCATTTTATCTCAGTAAAGATTTATGTGACATTGATCTATTTCAGGTCTGCACACAGCAACCACAGGCATTTGTGTTGGTCACTTTACCTCTGTGACTCTAACAGAAATCTCACAAAGGCTCTTACAGAAATCGCACGTTTTTGGGGATTTTAAATCCCCACCTGCTCTGCAAGGCAGTTGGATGCACATCTAGAAACACCGGTGGTTCTCTGTTGATGGAGGCCTCTAAAATTATAACCAACAGATCACTCACTCTTGTTTAGCAACTGGAATATTTTAGAGACAGGTACCAAATCCTACTTCCACATTGTTACAGAAAGAATGAAAGCTGATTAATATTTTCTAAAGTTTATTCTTTTTCTAATGTTTATTATTTGTTTGTTTATTCTCATCTACTTGAAGGAGAAATTCTTCATCTCTGCTTTACTAACCAAAAACCTACACCCGTTTGGGCTTGGCCAGGATGAAGGCAGGGTCCCTGAGCTTCATCTTGGTCTCCCATCTGGGAGCCAGGAGGCCAAGCACTTAAGCCATCACTTGCTGCCTCCCAAGATGCACGTGCAGGGAGCCAGGGCAGAAGCAGAGCAGGGTCTGGTGCGATGACTCAGTGGCTAAACCTTTGCCTTAAACGCCAGCATCTCTTATGACCACTGGTTCATGTCCCTGCTGCTTCACTTCCCATCCAGATTCTTGCTTACTGCCTGGGAGAGCAGTGGATAGCCCAAAGCCTTGGAGCCCTGCACCCACATGGGAGCCCCTGAAGCTCTGGTTCTGGGTCAGCTCAGCTCTAGCAGAAAGATCTGTCTCTCCTCTATAAATCTGTCTTTAAAAGCAGCTGATTGTGTGTCACAGGCACTGCAATATGGCACACAGGCAATCTGGACAGTGGCTTAACCAGGGTGCCATAACAGCCATGTTTAATTTGCTTGCATAAGATTTAACTGAAACACAGAGCAAGAGGTAATGAATCAATCTTCCATCCTCTGGTTAATTCTCCAAATACCCTGATCAACCAGTGCTGGGAATGGCCAAAGGCAAGAGCCTCAAGTCCAAGGCTCCCACAGGGGTGGCAGAAGCCCAAGCACTTGGGCCATCACAGATGCCGGGTGAATTATCAGAGTCAAATGAGAAGTGCAACAGACAGGACTCAAACTGGTACGCTGATACAGGATACTCTGGCATCACAAGTGGTGGCTTAATCCACTGTGCCAAAACTCTGGCCTCCTAAAGTTTACTCTTGATTCACCATGGCAACTATGAACAGTAAAAAACACAAGCCCACGGACTGGTGTGGTTGTGTACCATGCTAATCCTCTGCCTTGGCACTGGCAGCCCACATGAGCAACTGCTGTTGCACTGGCTGCTCCACTTTTGATCCAGTTTCCTCTCCACAGTCTAGAAGATGGCCCAAGACTTTGGACCCCAGGAAAAGTTCCTGGCTTCAGACCATCCCAGCTGCGGCCATAGAAGCCATTTGGAAAGCAAGCCAGCATTTAGAATACCTCTATTTCTCCCTCCCTCTCTCTTGATACTGACTTTACCCTAGCCTCTATTCACCTGATTGGATTCTTTTAATTTCTTTTTAAAAAGATTTATTTTTATTGGAGTCAGATATACGAACAGGAGAAAGGAAGATCTTCTGTCCGATGATTCACTCCCCAAGCAGCCACAATGGCTACAGCTGAGCCAGTCCAAAGCCAGGCACCTTCTCCAGGTCTCCCACATGGGTGCAGGGTTCCAAGGCTTTGGGCCATCTCTGAATGCTTACCTAGGCCACTAGCAGTAAGCTGGACGGGAAGTGGGGCCACCGGGATTAGAACTGGCAGCCATATGGGATCCCAGCACGTGCAAGGTGAGGACTTTAGCCACTAGGTAACCACCCTTGGCCACTTAATCCAGGTCTCCTATGTAGGTGCATCAGCAGGATGCTGGAGTCAGTAAGGCCAGGATTCTAACCCAGGCACTTCAACATTTTAAGTTGGTACCAGAAGTCGCAGCTCAACACCTGCTGCCAGCTGGTATCGTTAATTGAAGCCCAGTGGCCTACTCTGACAGTACCAGAGAATGAAAATTGTGATAAAGCATTTACTAGAAAATGTCATAGGGAACAACAGGATTTAAAACATATCTAATGAAGTCACCCTGTGAGCTGCAGCAAATGATCCTGTAGTGGCAATGGTACAGTATTTTTCCAGATCAGGAAGAGTACATGATATTAACAGGACATTTGTGTGGGTGAAAGAACACCAGTAACAAGCACACACAAAACACAATCACCTTTAACTGTCAGCTAAAGACTATCTGCTATGACCCAAAGGCAAAGAGAAGGTAACTACCATTTTCTAAAGGTTTTAAGATTCAACTTCAAATGTTATTAGCTGTTCACCACTCCGATTCATCCTTACCCAGACCAGGGTGAACTGCCAAGGTGTCATACAAGGTCTGTAACATCATTTGATCTGGCTTTGACAAGGCAACTGGAGTTGAGACTCAAAAATTAAAAAAAAAAAAAAATCCATACAGCAAGATGAATTTTTAGTTGCTAAGGGCCTACAAATAATGTCATATTCAAATTAAAAATCCCCTTGGCCATGTTCTAGATGAAAGTGAGCAAGTTGGGTTTGTGTATGTGTGTGTGTCGTGTGCACATGAGAACAGAGAACAAACGCTTTATGTTTCCCAGGCCCTTACACTGACTAGTGCATTCTGCCATCTCAGTGCCAAAGCAGCCACAGAAAACCCATCAACAAGGAAAATTCAAAAACATTCCTAAATTACACCTTATTCTTGATGATGTCTGCATAGTTGAGAAGGATGTATGCCCATCACATGGACTACTAATTAGGGTGGGGAGGGGTCAAGGATTAGGGGAAAGTAGATAAGAACATTGTTTCCAAATTTTCTTTTCCTTCTTGTATCTGGGGGAAAGAGAAGAGGAGAAGTCACACTGGCATCAGTATCCAGGGAAAAGTAACAGCAATCTGATGTCATCCCAGGGTCGCAGAAGCAGAGAACGCTCCTAGGCTTCTGCTCAAGTGGTTTCGATTCACTCAAAATTCCCCAAGCCAGGTCCACCAGCACACAACATGCTATCCTAGGGCTCTCCCCTCTCCTCCCTGCACCGCAACTCACTCACTCTGGATCAAGCACATGAGGAAATCCCCAGGCTCACTCTGCCTGCCTGGACATGAGGCCCCAGTTCTCCTGCAAGCCTGCAACCCCAGGCTCCCAGCAGCCTTATTAAAAAACTTAAAAGAAACAGCCACAGGTGAGGGTGGGCAGTTTTGTGGCCTGAAGTGTGAAGCCACAAGCTGTAATGCCAGCACCTGATATGTATAGCAGTTTGAGTGCCAGCTCCTTCACTTCCAATCCAACTCCCTACTTATGCACCTGGGAAAGCAGTGGAGGCTGGTACAAGCATTTGGGCCCTTCAACTATACAGGAAACTAATGAAGTTTCAGGTGCCTGGCTGTTCTGCAGCCACTGGAGTGAATCAGCAAATCCAAGATCTGTCCCTCTCTGCCTTTCAAATACATAAATAAATCTAAAAAACAAAAATACTCCCCCACACACGAGCAGGGACTGCAGTTCACCAGAAAAGTGGAAAAGGCAATGTTATGTTCAAATCATCAGGAAAAAAAATTAAATCTCAAAAATGTGAGTTACAAAAGATGTACATACTGATGATCCATCTTAGGTTAATACATAAAAATAAATGGCCCGGCACAGTGGCCTAGCGGCTTAAGTCCTCGCCTTGGGCGCCCCGGGATCCCATATGGGCGCCGGTTCTGATCCCGGCGGCTCCACTTTCCATCCAGTTCCCTGCTTGTGGCCTGGGAAAGCAGTCGAGGATGGCCCAATGTATTGGGACACTGCACCCGCGTGGGAGACCTGGAGGAGGTTCCTGGCTCCGGCTTCGGATCGGCGTGCACCGGCCCGTTGCAGCTCACTTGGGGAGTGAATCATTGGACGGAAGATCTTCCTCTCTCTTCCTCTCTGTATACCTGACTTTGTAATAAAAATAAATCTTTAAAGGCCTCAGAACCTGGTGCAGTAGCCTAGTTGCTAAAGTCCTCACCTTATATGTTTAGGATCCCACATGGGCTCCCATATCCCTGCCACTGCACTTCTCATTCAGCTCCCTGCTTGTGGCCTGGGAAAGCAGTTGAGGATGGCCCAATGCCTTGGGACCCTGCACTCCTGTGGGAGACCCGGAAGAGCTCCAGGCTCCTGGCTTTGCATTGGCTCAGCTCCAGCCGTTGCGCTCACTTGGGGAATAAACCATCTGATGGAAGGTCTTCCTCTCTGTCTCTCCTCCTCTCTGTATATTCACCTTTTCAAAATAAAAATAAAACAAATTTTTAAAAAGATTTATTGCAAAGTCACATATTATGCTTTTGTATTTGCCCAAGTTTTCTTCAGTAAATATTTTTCTTCTATAATCAGAAAAAAAAACCCAGCAACATTGTTTCACTGAGAACAAGACATATTGTTCATTTTATGCAGGACCTAAGTATTTGTAATTTTTTTCTATTCTATTTTATTTTTAATTTTATGGTATAATTACATAGGCTAATAAAAACACATCTTTAAAAATAAATAAAGTATGACTTCATTCAGAGCTACTGAACTACAATTTATCTTCATAATAGGAAGAAAAATATCAATTTATAAGGATTTTAAGTAAGAAATACACATATTTTTTTGAAGATTTGTTTTTTATTGCAAAGTCAGATATAAAGGAGGAGAGACAGAGAGAAAGATCTCCTGTCCAATGATTCATTTCCCAAGTGAATGCAACAGCCGGTACTGCGCCGATCTGAAGTCAGGAGCCAGGAGCTCCTCAGGATCTCCCACATGGGTGCAGGGTCCCAAGGGTTTGGGCCATCCTCTAACGCTTTCCCAGGCCACAAACAGGGAGCTGGATGGGAAGCGGTGCTGCCGCGATTAGAACTGGCAACCACATGGGATCCTGGCGCATTCAAGGTGAGGACCTCAGCAGCCAGGCCACCACGTCAGGCCCAATACATAAATATTTTAAGGGCAAGATTTCAGAAGGTAAAACTTGAAGACAAGATTCACTGTAACGACAAAGTTACTTTCTATAGCGTCCTTATTTCTAATGCACTATGCCACCAAATAAAGCAGCAAACACCACTGGTTTTAAAGTAATGACTTTATTAATAAATATACATCCATATGATGATGTAGATACAAATCATGAACACTACTCCATTCCCATACACGTAATTGCACACGAGTAGCTCAAGTTCATGGACATAAAAACATACACAGTATCTATTCAGACTTTTTACAGCAGAGGACAGCGTGCTTATCAATTAATTGGTAATTATCTTTCCCCATAATCATCTGTGGAAAAGGAAATTTTGAAAACTTATTAAGAATCAAAGTGAACTGATTACTTTAAATCACGCACTTGAATTACTACAACATTATACTTTCTAAAAATTAAACACATACATGTAAGGGCACAGACTTGTGTATGTGGGAGGAAGGTGGGGGGAAGCAATGGAAAGATTCAGATACATCCTAGAGTTTAGGAGCATAAAGTGAAGTCATAATAAAACAAAAAAAATAACAGCATCACAATTTATGTCCAAGGGGAAAAGGAAACAGCATTTTGAATAACTATCGTGAATTCTCATATTTCACTAGGAAGGGATCATAAAATTTTACTGCATATAGAGACAATGACTAACAGTTACCTTTAATATCCCCTGAATTGTTCTTTTAAAGCTTTTTAGAATACAGAGTTGTTGTTTTTCTTTTTTTCCTGAAGTCCACACACTGGTCATTCTTACACCAGATGGATCACTCTTCACCTAGTAAATGGATCCAGATGTTTTCCCCTTTGTTAAACTCTAGTCCTAGTTTGTGAAGCCATATATGCAAATTCACACAAATACCAGTTTAGAATGAACACTATTCTGACCGATATTTGCTTTAAAAAGTAAATAAAAATACAAAGGATTATTAGACAAATTGAAATACTGATTTTAAAAAGTCCCCAAATATTAAAAATCAAACCAGATACTACTTATTTTCTTCTAATATATGATGCCAATACCAATGTATTTAATATCCAGTGCAAAACTCCAGACAGTATCAAAATCATCCCATACTAAAGATTAGTTATGCAAGACTGTATCTGTCAAAAATGAAAATTTTATCCGTATTAGCTCCTTATTTGTTAATACAAGAATAATAAATAAGGCATGTTAAAATACTTCTTTAAAAGAAAAAAGTAAAGCAAACTTACTTGAACAGCAGATCATTTTCTGACCAACAGTTTTAATACAGAATAGTGATACCTATTTTGTAAAGAACAGAATTACACAGTATAAAATTAGCAATTTACCCTTCAAGGAACAATCATACAGCAGAGGGAAAATCCAGTTTTCCCCAACTGACTCTATTAAAGTATAGGCAACCTTTAAACATGCTATTTCAGTGTTAATCATGACAAGAGACAGTGTTACAAAAGATGCACAATGTGGTCATTAGATTATATAGAAGTAAAAATATTCTATATTTTAAGACTTCATTCATATTATCACTTGGATGTCTTTTCAGCATGGCACTGGTAAACTGTTCACAGGGAGAACAGTGAAGTGGAAGCTGGAGATGTTCACCAGTGTATACAGCTCACAGCAACAATGAATCCGGCTTTCTGCAGGACTTCTCAAGTGCAGTCATTCACCTTTTTGTCCTGGGACACAGCTCCTAACAATATACACTGTTATGAACACACCCCCTTCAGCTGATCTCACCATTCCAAAAACATGTACACAAAATTCATTATGCAATAATACACCTGCTTCGTCTTGTGACAGCACAGCACCACTGAGCAGATGTGCTGGAGGCCTGGGGGAGGGAGTGAAAGTAGGAAAGGGCAGAGAAGGAGTAGCAATAACTCAATCAGGGCTAAGAATAAACTGAATAGGCAATGGACTTACTATAACATACAACAGTAACCAAAGCTCTAACAAGGGTGTGTATTACTCTATGGTAGAATGCTTAATTAAACAACTGCCTTCAGGAATTAGCTTGAGAAACATCAAGCTGAAAAACACTGCGAGAAACAGTTAAGTGACAGATACATTAAAAAGTGAGCAGATGAATAAATGAATAAAAATACAAGTATTTGTGTATAAGTTATACTATTCTGAGTAAATATTGAAAAGTTTTACATTTTAACCTTCTGCAAGTAGCAACTTAGCTGCCAGAATGTTACAACTAATGATGCAGTCACCCAACACTGTTCTCTACTGTTTGTGCAAAACCATTGTTGCTGAGGTTCCTGTAGTAGGTGCCAGTGCACAGACCCCACACCATGCAACACTCCTCACCGTGAAGAGCAGAACAAAGTCCAGCTCACTGGTCAGGCGTCACTGGGACACCTGCAGGCTTGCTGCTGAACCTGACAGTGAAGGCAAGAAACATCAAGTCCATTTGCAACCAGAGTTTGCGTTAACTGAGAGCATGGCCAAACAATGCAGTACGTGCCCTTTTACAATTTTAATTATTGTAAGTTTTTGCGTCCTGCAATGTATGTTTTAATCTCAAAGGCATTTAAAATCCTAAGTATAAACTTTGCAATGTTGCAAATCCAAAGTTCCTACTTTCTTTAGAACAAACTCAGAATAAATAAAATGTATATTAACATGGAATACTTTCAGAAAGGAGGGAAGTTTCCTTCTGTCCCTAGCACACTTATCTACCAATAACTTTTTTTCCTTTTTTGTCTTGCTTCTAAAGCAAGTAGGGTAGGGATCGGGGCAGAGGAAAATTTTTTTTAGATGAAGTTGTCTCCCAGGAGACAGAAAAAAATTCTTAAAGTAAATTTTTCCTGTTTCATGCATAGATGCATTTCTATGTACTTCTTAATATTTGGCTTCAGATGGTCAAGAAACCACATTTGGTTTACACCAGTGTTACAGTGTACCATCCAATTTGAGGCCTTTGGTAGATACAAACCTGAAACAGTAAGTGCTAATGCAATGGGACACTTTCTCAGAAAAACTAAACATTCCAAAGCAATGAGTAACACTAATACATGTTTTTAAACATAATACTATAGAACTCACATGAAAGAAAAATTACAGTGACTATAATTACATGCAGACTTTTAGAATGTTATATTAAATATGCTGTTCTCAAAATGCACGATATTTTACCAAAAAATGTAATGTGCAATGTTTTAAGTTTTAATTTTTTGCAAACGTGAATTGCTTGTGATGTCTGGTCTATATACTCTTAGCCACTCAAAAAAAAAAACAGCAACGTATCAATCCTGAAAGTTAAGTACTGAAGAATTCTTCAGGAATAACATTTAAATTAATGCCACACAATGCAGAAGCTGCTTCAACCCAGAGCATTAAGTTTTTTACATTTGGAGTCTACTAAATGCAAAAGCATACACTCACACACCTGTGTCCTGTCTCATGACAATCACTGTGACTAAAACCCACAGCCATGACCGCAAGTAAGCCTGAATCACTAGCTTGCTTTTCTGCTCCAACAGTTAAAAATATCTTAGATTGTACATTATACTGCAGACTTATTTCCCAAACTAACAGGTATAATGGTTTCAGTTGTTTAGCACACAAAGCAACTATTCAGAATGGCCTAAAAGAAGTAATAAAACATGAAACCCAATATTAATGCTGAAGGAAAAGAAAATTGATTCAGCTATGTGCCACATCTGAGCCCATGTTCCAATGTAGTGCCCCACAAGTGTGCCCTGAGTGCCTCTGTCAGCAGACGGCATCGTCTAGGCAAAAGCAGGGGGGAAATCAAACAGCTAAACAAAGCTAGAAAGCCCAGGCTATAAAATTATTTACGTTAAAATAAAACCAAGAAGCTTTGGAATAATTCACCGTCTTCCTTCTGAACCTGGCCTCCTCTCCCGCCACCGTCACTCACTGGGTGGCTTGACCTCACTGCTGCTCTCCTCTGCCCCGTGCATTGCTCTGCCATGCATCATAGGGTAAGGAAAGGCAGCAGTGGCACAGCCGTAACCAAGATCAGCAAGGCGGGACAGAGCCTTAATGCTACCCGGAGGCCTCCCTGGGCTGACTTTGTATCCCGCAGCTTTAGTTGTGCCCAGAGGTCTGCCTGGACTGGTCTTAAATCCCGCAGCTTTGGTGGTTCCCAGGGGTCTGCCCGTGCTGGTCCGGTATCCTGCTGATTTGGTGGTTCCCGAAGGCCGGCCACGCTTACCAGATCGGTTGAGATTTTTCTTTTTCTTTAGTTCATCTTTTATCTCTATGCTTCTGCCACTTGTAGTCTGCAAGTGTGTTTCATTTAATGGGTCTTGCCTCTGACAAACCATGGGTTTGTGGCTAACCGTGTGGCTGTATTTGCTTTGCTGTGAGGAATATATGTCAAACTGCTCAGCAGCTCTCATGGTGTCCTCACTGAGGCAGGAAGGCTTGCCAGGCCCACAGAAAGCTGGATTGCTGCCGGCAACAGGATGCATCATTTTCTACCAGAAAAAAAAAAAAAAAAGACAAGAATGCATAAGTGCATATATACACTTACATGTGTACAACAGCTTTCAATAGCCTTCCGACAACTCTACACATTATCTAAAATTAGGCTTACGGGCAGAACCCCAAATAACCCCTAAACACACACACACACACACACACACACAGAGGTTCACTTTTTTCCACTCTCAATCTAATCATGGGTAATAATAAACATCACACAAGATAACTCAGTTTTAATACTAACTTAGCAGCCAAACAGTTTTCTGACTGGGGAATGGAAAAGTGTGTGTAATCAAAAAAACAAACATAACGTTTTACCTCTAGATTACTAAACCCCAAAAGGCTAATGGTAAAGACAGGAACATGTGTTCAGCTGGTGTAACATTATTATGATGCCTTACTCTGCTATGTGGGTAACCGGGAAGACACTCCTGGTCCCAGGCTAGACTAGTCCTGGCTACTGTGGTAATTTGGGGAATAAACCTAAGGTAGTTCTCCGCCACTCTAACTTTGCCTTTTGTATAAACAGAATAATTATTATGGGGGAAAAATGTCCTTCTGGTCCAGCTTCCTGTTAGGGCACCTGTGAAGGCAGCAGATAATGATCAAACTACTTGAATCCCTGCCACCTATGTGGAAGACCTGGCTGGAATTCCAGGCTTCTGGCTTCTGGCCCGGCCGAGTCCTGGCTGCTGCACACATTCAGAGAGGGAATTAGCAATGGTGGATCTCTCATCTATCGTTTAAATGTATTAATAAATCTTTGAAAAAAAAAAGAGTAACAGCAATAATAATTTTGAAAGCATGGTTATGAAAACAGGAAGCTGGATGAGTAACACTACCTTTTCCCTTGATCGTAATAAATACCATGTAGATCTACTTCCAGGAGCCTTGTGACTTATTAACAAATAGTTCAAAGTCTCTGTTTGGTCTACGAAGAAATCCCTGTGTTCTTTTTTCCCTCCTTATAAACACATTAAAACCACCAACATCACAGATAGAATCCTATCAAACAGACTTACAGAAAATCAAACTTTTACAAAGACCAAAATACTATACTGCAATGAAGTAAAAAAAGAGTAAAAAGCATGGTTTCTAATTCACATTTAGAAAGAGCCACAAATGCGTACTAATGTTCAGCCCTAAGCCCCTAGGTGTTTATCTGCAATTCTTCATATAAAATTGCACAAAGACTTCAGCTATAAAAAGTTTTTCAAAGAGGCTGCAAAATAGGTGACTGTTCCCAGTCAGAAACCACTGTAAACTTATTTTAGTTTGTAAAGGCAAAAGTAAGTTCAAGAGAGTTGCTGGACAGTTGACTTAAAATCTTAACTATGAATGAAAAACATCCACAGTAAGAAACTGTTTACAGTAGGAAACTTCACAGCCTTGAGAATATAAAAAAGCTGGGCTAAACACAAATATTAAAAGGACTACTTTTTCACCAACAAGGAGATGAATTATCACCTTGTTTGCTCAAATTTAAATTTCAAATGAGGAGAGAGCATCAGATTAGTTCCAAAAACAGTCTTATTTGAAAGGTAACAGCTTTCTTTTTCTTTTTAAGATTTACTTATTTTTATTGGAAAGTCAGCTATATAGAGAGGAGGAGAGACAGGGAGAAAGATCTTCTATCTGATGAGTCACTCCCCAAGTGAACACAATGGCCAGTGCTGTGCCAATCTGAAACCGGGAGCCAGGAGCTTCTTTCAGGTCACCTATGCGGGTGGAGGGTCCCAAGGCTTTGGGCCGGCCTTGACTGTTGTTCCAGGCCACAGAGAGCAGTATGGAAAGTGGGACCAGTGGGATATGAACCAGCACCCATATGGGATCCCGGCACATATAAGGTGAGGACTTCAGCCCCTGGGCTACCACAGCTTTCTATTTTTAGGCTTTTTTTAACGTGTCAGGCAATAAGCTCGATGTTTTGCACGATTCAATCCTCAGTGTAAACCCAAGAGGAACGTACTATTATTAGCTCTATTTTACGAAAACAAAGGCACAAACTTTTTTATTTTTAAAGATTTGTTTATTTGAAAGGCAGTTACAGAGAAAGCGAGCTTTTCTATCTGCCGCACAGTCAAGGCTGGGCCAATCCAAAGCCAGGGCCTGGGATCTGCATCTAAGCCTCCCATGTGGATGGCAGGGGCCCCAGCCCTGGGGTACCTTCCAGCACTTTCCCAGACACTGTAGGGATGCAGCTAGGACACAAACAGCCAGGACTTGAATCTGAGGCCAGGAAGGTGGCATCCTGACTTGCCAGGCCACAAGGCTGACCCCCCACAGGCCATCACAGGGCTCTTTAGCAGCAGCATGGCCCTTGGGGTCAGCACTACCTCTGTTCTCACTCCTGCCAATGGGAAGATCAAAAATGTCTCCAGTCACTGTTCCATATTCCCTGAAGGGTAAAATCCACCCCAACAACCTCAAGAATTACTCAGCTACACCAAGATGAAAACAAAAGGACCAGGTGTTCTGGCACAGCAGCCAAGACATGGCTGGGAATGCCCTCACCCTACCCGGGATGGTTTGGGTTTGACTGCAGCTTCCTGCTCATGTCCACCCTGGAGGCTGCAGCAGAGGCTCAAGGGCTTGGATCCCTGCCACCCACACAGCAGAGCTGCTGGAGTTCCTGGTTCCTGTGGGCATCTGGATTGTGAATCAACAAATCCCCGTCTCTACCTCTGTCTCTCCCCTTCACATAAAATTTAAACAAATAATAATTTTTAAAACTGCCACATGACTGAACAAATCTTCCTGTTTAAGTTTATCCCCTCTTCAGCCTCCACGTCTCCAGAAATCCACTGACTCTTTAGGCTGGGAGTGCAAACAGATTGATTTCCCAAATGGAAGAATAGCCAGCCAATGCTAGGATTTGTGCAGGACCCAAATACAGTCCTCCACCCTCCAAGTTATAAACTTCCTGACAGAACCCAAAAGACAGTACTGACAATACACTTAGACTAGACACAGGCCTGTGAGCCAAAGTAGAGAACAAAGTGAACCCCTTTTCAACCAGACTACTTAGGGAGTCCTGCCAGACATGCTAATAGTGAGAGGTGAAAGGGCCAAGCTGTCTTCCACAGGTCGGGCTGCCGGGAAAGGGAGAAAACACTTCTTCCCACACTGTGTCAATGTTTTATGAGTCAGGCCTTTCAGTTCTTATCACTAAACTTACCAAAACCTCCCCTCTGGGATTCACTTCCCTGCCTCATTTTCCCCGAATGTACTGGAACACTCACCATCTATCAGCACTCAGGATATATGATCTCAGCTTACACGTTGGACTTTAAGGGGCAAAATGCTACCGCAGATCCTTTCCTCAGTTATCAACTCACACCATTACAAAATGAGACCTGCCACTTCCAAAAAAACCACTCCCCTCCAGCAAGTTACTCCTGAGTCCAGGCGACATCAAAGTACGCGAGACACGGCTTGGCTTGCTTAGGAACGCGGCCTTCCCTAACAGACAAGAGAGGAAGAGCTGTGGGTGGCGCAGGTCTTCCCCTCACTCTCCTCTTCCCTTCGCTACCTGCCAACAGTGGTCTGTCCACTCAAAAACAAAACAAAAAGCAAAAAAAAAAAACAAAAAGGAATTTCCTGCCGTCGTTCATCTCAGGACAGAGGCAGAACAATCCTCCACCT
The DNA here is from genome assembly GCF_030435755.1 of Ochotona princeps. NCBI lineage: Eukaryota > Metazoa > Chordata > Mammalia > Lagomorpha > Ochotonidae > Ochotona > Ochotona princeps. Next base: position 35,107,873 of record NC_080850.1, read on the forward strand.
CAGACTTCAACCTAAGATGGGGATGCGCACCACTGTCTATACTCACAGACGTGAAGTGCAGATTTGCACAAACACCCACTGAACCTTACATTACAAAATGTCTCTCTTCCCCACTTTAGGGCATGCCAGCTAACTTCTAATAAAGTTCATGGGGCAGTAAGTAAGCCAGGCATACTCAAAAAGCATATAATATTTCCACCAAGTATGAAGCCAAGAATTAGGACCTACTGTGCACACTCACACCAGTGGGCAGTCATTAAAAAAAAAAAGGTTCAATTTTTCAAAGGGGAGTCAACAGGACTACACTGGTGAACCGTGGCTAGAACAGAAACTTGGAGGCCTACTCTGGTAATAACCGGAAAACTGTCATTATTGTAACCCTACAAGTCCCTCATGAGTTCCTCGAGTGCAAAACAAAAAAAGAGCGAATGACAACTCATTTCAGTAACTTCACAGAGAATGCACGAAGCCTGCTAGCCCAAGCAACAATTCCCTCAAACAATACCTGACGCTTTCAGCTCAATTGCCTGCCAAAATAAACACTGCTCGCGACCCGCCCACAGCGCGGAAACTTTCCCCGCCAGCTGGGAACGTCCCTAACGGCCTCCTTTGTCTCCCTCCGGTTCCCCAGTGCTGCCCGATGGGCGTAGCATATCCCCCAGGTCACAAGCCTTTCCGATTCCAGTTTTATTTATCCATTTTTAATAAAATGCACCCCCAAAGTGAGCGTTAACGTGTTGCCAACCCCAAGTTTGCAGAAGACGCACGCCCACGCTCACAGAAAAGGGCTGAGGATTCGCCGAAAAACCCAAACCCACAGCCGCCCAACTCGAAGGGGACGGCGGCGGAGAGGCGCCCGCCGCCCGCACAGGACCCAAAGCGGACCTGGGGACCGCGGAGCCTGACCGCTCGGCGCCCAGAAAAGAACGAGCCGTCCCCGGGCCCCGCCGGCCGAGCCACTTCCCGCAGGAACTCCGCGACGCCCGGCTAGGCCGGCCGAGGCGCCTGGCCCCTGACTGACCGCCGCGTGCCCACCTACCGCAGCGGCTCGTCGTCCGGCGCCTCAGCGCGTCCACGGGCTTCCCATGGGCTGGGCCTCCGAGCCGCGCGGAGCGTCCGAGGCCGAGGGGCAGGCAGCGAAGGCGGCGAGGTGGACGCGGGATTCCGGCTCCCCGCCGCGGTCGAAGCGCACACTCCCGGGCCTGGATGCAAGAGGAAGAGGCCGCGAAAGCCCCGGACTGCGAGCAGCGGCGTGCGCGAGCTCGTGAGAACCAAGCACGCGCGCGCACGCAAGCACAACGCCTCGCGAGATGCAATATTCCGCCGAGGGCCGGAGCGCAAGCACAGGGAGGCAGGCTGCGCTTGCGCGGCGTTGCTGGGCCGGAGTTCGCGCCCAGTCGTGCTGGGTTGCTTTCTCAGCTCCGACTGGGTTGGAAAAACCCGGAGTACGGGAGGGTAATCTTGCTGATCTGTATCTCAGTTCGGTGATGTGGGAACTACGACTGACCCCACTTCCTAGCATTTAGGAATAACAAACGGAGTTCTCACTGTTGGCAAAAGGATGTATTGTGCTAGGAACTGTTCAAAATCTATTAAAGGCAGAACACGCTCCACATCGGAGACCCTGGGGGGGGGGTGTCGGGTTACAGTCCTCCATCCCAGGGTACAGAGGCATTTGTGAGGCTGGGTGTAACTGCTCCCCTTATCTCCCCAGATACAGGAAGCAAAAAAGAAAATGCGGAAATAATGGTCTCACCCACTTTCCTGTAGCCCTTGACCCTTATCACCTTAATTATGTAAAAATCATCAAAATAAATATTTTATTAAAAAATCTATTAACGGGGCACAGCCTTCCACTATCTTACAGATATATAGGGTGACAAATGATTGTAAACAGGACGATGAATATTCAAATATTACTGAATGCTGGAACTCTCAGACTTACAGAATGGTACTCCATTGATCCACTACTGATCCAGCTCCCTGCACAGTCTGGAAAAAGCAGCAGATGGCCCAAGAGTCAGGCCCCCGCCTTCTTCCTGGCACAGCCATAGTCCTGGTCGTTTGGGGAGTGGGGCGGAATGGCTCTCCTTATCTGTAATAACATCATGCAAATAAATTAAAAACAACGAAATTTTTTTAAAGATTTATTTTAGTTTTATTGCAAAGTCACAAATAAAGAGAAGAAAGACAGAGAAGATCTTGCATCCGATGTTTCACTCCCCAAGTGACTGCAATGGCTACTGCTGTCGATCCGAAGCCAAGAACTTCCTCCAGGTCTCCCACACGGGTGCAGGGTCCCAAGGCTTTGGGCTGTCCTCGACTGCTTTCCCAGGCCACAAGCAGGGAGCTGGACAGGAAGTAGAGCAGCCGGATTAGAACCGGTGCCCATATGGGATCCTGGCACGGTCAAGGTGAGGACTTTAGCTTCTAGGCCACTGCGCCAGGCCTGACACAGTTTAGTTTTAAAGCAAGATTTATCAGAAAAGCTGAGAAGAGGCTCCCATCCTAGTGACAGGAGGGGGCTTCAAGAGAGAAAAGACCCAAACCTCCTGCCATAGTGGCAGCAGGGAAAGAGAAAACCCAAGTAAAGGTGGCAATAGTGTTTTTTAAAACTTCACTTTAAAGGAGTTTTTCCATAAACAAAGGAAAATTCCTGGTTTTCATGGTACTTGGCCTTGGGACAAAAGCCCCCAAAAGGTGCTATGGGTGAACTTCCTCAGTTTTTGTAGATAGAGACCAGTCTGACACTACCCCCTTGGCAATGGCCAGAGATGGAATTGGCTACTTTAATATAGCCCTCGTCTCTTGGGGAAGCTTGCCCTTGATATGTTAAATGTATACTTGTCTCTTGGGAGAAACAAGCTCTGGTGAATCCAAGACATGGTGAAGAAAATACCATTTTACATTTGAGAAAAATGACTAGGGTACCCAGATGACTAAGTACCTACTACCCAGTCTGGCTCCTCTCACAACACCAGGCAGTGGTGCCGTCAATGTAACAAAGGCCAGGAACAAGTACACTCTTTGGGGGCTGCTCACACTCACAGGATGAGCTCTGTGAAAAATACAAATCCTCGGCTCAGGGGAGTGGGGCAGAGTGTGAAGGTAGAAATTCGAAAAGGCAGGCTCCCACAAGGGATACCACATACAACGTGAGGAAACATGGATGTGGCCCAATGGCCCAGTGGCTCCATCCTTTCCTTGCATGTACCGGGATCCCAAACAAGTGCTGGTTTGTACTCGGGCTGCTCAACTTCCCAATCCAGCTCCCTGCTTGTGGCCTGGGTGGCCTGGGAAAGCAGTCGAACCAAAGCCTAGGGACCCTGCACCTGTGTGGGAGTCCCGGAACAAGCTCCTGATCAGTTCAGCTCCAGCCTTTGTGGCAACGTGGGAAGTGAATTGGCAGAGATCTTTCCTCTCTTTCACTCCCTCTCTCTGTAAATTTGCCTTGCCTTTTCACCAAAAATAAGTAAATCTTCTGACTTTTCCAGCACTGTTTTTTTCTTTTGTTTGTTTGTTTGTTTGTTTGTTTTTAAGGCAGATACACGGAGAGGAGAAGAGACAGAGAGGAAGATCTTCCATCTAAAGGTTCACTCCCCAAGTGACTGCAACGGCTGGGTGCAGGGTCCCAAGGATTTGGGCTGTCCTCAACTGCTGTCCCAGGCCACAAGGGAGCTGGATGGGAAGCGGGGCCGCCGGGATTAGAACCAGCGACCATATGGGATCCTGGCGCATGCAAGATGAGGACTTTAACCACTACACTACTGCGCCAGGCCCTCCAGCACTGTTAATCAAGCTACACACACACACACACACACACACTCTCTCTCTCTCTAAGGTATATATAAAGAAAACTTCCACAGAGCCGATTTTCAGTCTGTGAGCCTTGTCCGACCTCAAATTGCGATCTGAGGCTGCGTCAGGCTGGAGCATTCCCAACCGTGTCATGAAGGACCCAGATTTGGAGCTCCCATATTGCACACAACAACACTGAAGTGGAGTGGACCTGGTGGCTGAGATGCCAGTGGGACACCTGGACGTGTGGCCTGGGTTAGGTATCCAGCTTCACACCTGCTCCAGCTTCCTGCTAAAGGCAGGTCACGGGGAGCAGTGGTGACTGCTCAGGGAACCTATAGTTCACGTGGGCACACTAAAATGCCCATAGAAAATGTCAGAAGTGGTTGAAACATATCACCTGATTCCAGAGAGATCCTTCCCATGTATGTATATAAGCTGTTAGGCGAATAGTGTTAACGTCTTACAAAAACTTACACATGAAATATGCTTAAAGGACAAGGCAATGCTAAGGCTTGTGCTGAGGGCGCTGACATCCCATCCTGGAGTGCCCGGGTTCAATCCCCAGCTCCTCAATGCAGCTCCTAGGAGGAAATGATGAGGCCTCAGTGATGGAGTTCCTGATACCTATGCTGGAGACCTGGACTAATTTCCAAACTCCCAGCATCAGCCCCAGGCAGCCAGCTGCTGTGGACATTCAGCGAGTAGACGGAAGCTCTCTCTCAGGAGATGTGAGAAGGGAAGAAAAAAGAGAAAGAGGAAAAGAAAAACAAACACAAGCTTGAGGACTTCCTTCTCCCACCAGTTTTAGAACACAGGCAATTAAAACTCAAGAGCAAAAGTATACAAAGATTATCAGCGATTTCCAAGCTTGAATGTGTATCACAGAATTGCACACTCTGAATTCCAACATGAGAACAATAAGCAGTTACAGAGCAGTGTTGGCTGTCAAAGCACCCAATCCCCACCCAATTTGCAAATCTGAGACGCCCAACAGGGGCTCTGAGAGCCAGGAACTAAAAAGTGAGAAATGGGAAGGTTGGATTCAGGGACTGGCATTGTGCATGGCTTCGAGCCCCACTTCAGATGCCAGCATTGCACCCGAGAGACCACTCATTCAACTGCCTGAAGTTTGAAATCTGACCCAACACTGTTAATGCGCCTAGGAAAGCAGAGGAAGATGACTCAAGTACAGGACACCTGGAAGAAGCTCCAGGCTCCTGGGTTTGGTCTGGCTCTGGTAGAGCCATCTGTGGAGGGACGAGAGGATGAAGAGCTCACTCTGCCTCTTCTTCTCCCCTGTAATGCTCCCTTTCAAATTAAAAAAAAAAAGGGCTCAGCATGGTGGCCTAGAGGCTCAAGTCCTTGCCTTGCACGCACCAGGATCCATATGGGCTCTGGTTCCAATCCTGGTAGCCCCAATTCCCATCCAACTCCCTATTTGTGGCCTGGGAAAACAGTCTAGAACGGCCTAAAACCTTGGGACCCTGCACCCATGTGGGAGACCCAAAGAGGCTCCTGGCTCCGGACTGGCTCAGTTCCAGCCGTTGCAGCTGCTTGAGGAGTGAATCACTGGACAGAGAATCTTCTTTTCTGCCTTTCCTACTCTCTGTGTATCTTTCCAATAAAAATAAAGGAAAGAAAGGGTCTGGTGCGATTGCTTAGGGACTAAAATCCTTACCCTGCAAAGCACTGGGATCCCATACAAGTGCTGTACTCCAGCTGCTTCACTTCCCATCCAGCTCCCTGCTTGTGGCCTAGGAAAGCAGTAAAGGACAACCTAGATAGAGGCTTGGGACCCTGCACCTGCATGAGAGACCTGGAAAAAGCTCCTGGCTTTAGACTGAATTCATTTCAGTTGTTGCAACCATTTGGGGCGTGAACTAGTAGATGGAAGATTTTTCTGTCTCTTCTCTCTGTAAATCAGCCCTTCCAATAAAATACTTAAAAAAAAAAAAAGACTCTCAGGCAAATGTGTGTGTAAGAAACTGCCTCCAAGGGTGCTTTGGGCAGCTGCAAGGCATGAGAAATGCCAAAATAACAGGACAAGGACAGCTAAACATCGCTTGGATGCAGTTGACAGGCTGCTAAGTATCTATTTACTAAGAAGTCCAAATGAAAGCTTCTTAAAAATTTGTATGCGTGGGCCCAGTGCAGTAGCCTAACTGCTAGTCTTTGCACATGCAGGGATCCCTTATGGGTGTGGGTTCTTCTCCCAGCTCCACTTCCCATCCAGCTCCCTGCTTGTTGCCTGGGAAAGCAGTCCAGGAAGGCCCAAAGCTTTGGGCTCCTGCCTGTGGAAGGACACTGTGAACTTCTGCCAAGCAAACCAGAGCTAGGGGCAATTTCCACCAGAAGGCGCCAGGAGCAGTTGATATGGAGATGAATAAACAAGAAACCTCCAGGTTCACAGGTTTAGCTAAAGTACCTGCCAGATAAACAAGTTGTGTTTGGAGGAACTGTCCCTTGCTGTTGAAACGTAAATGGCTCAAGCCCCCTCCCTGGATGCCTACCTTCTTTTAAAAGTCTGATGCTGTTAATAAACTTTGGCTCTTGACCATCATCAGTCAGTAGTCCAAAAGTTTTATTTTCAGGCTCCTTGCACCATGTCCATCTCTGCAGGACAGCGAACACCTGCACCTGTGTGGAAGACCAGGAAGAGGCTCCTGGCTTTGGATCGGTTCAGCTCCAGCCATTGGGGCCACTTGGGGAGTGAATCATCAGACGGAAGATCTTCCTCTCTGTCTCTCCTCCTCTCTGTATATCTGACTTTCTAAAAAAATAAATCATTGGGCCGGCACCATGGTGTAGTGGTTGAAGTCCTTGCCTTGCACACCCGGATCCCATATGGGTGCCGGTTCTGATCCCGGCGGCTCCGCTTCCCATCCAGCTCCCTGCTTGTGGCCTGGCAAAGCAGTTGAGGATGGCCCAAAGCCTTGGGACCCTGCACCCATGTGGGAAACCCGGAAGACCTGGCTTCGGATTGGCTCAGCTCCAGCAGTTGTGGCCACTTGGGGAGTGAACCATTGGACAGAAAATCTTCCTCTCTGTCTCTCCTCCTCTCTGTATATCTGCCTTTCCAATAAAAATAAATAAATCTTAAAAAAAGTTAATTAAAAATATACATATGAATACTTTTGTATTCAATAGGCAGATTTTCAGAGAGGGGGAGATATAGAAAGAGCTCATTTTTGGTTTTAGTCCTTAAATGGCCATACAACTGCGCTGGGCCAGGCTGACAGCAGTGGTCTGGACTCCACACAGGTGTCTCCTACTTGGGTCATCTACCATTGCTTTACAAAGCCTTAATGGGGAGCAAGACTGTAAGTGCAGCAGCTGGGACCAGAATTGCAGCTCATATGCAATACCAGTGGTATTATGGGAGGTTGCTTTTTTAACATGCTTTGCCACAATGCTGACCCCTGGGGGGGAAAAAACAACGTTTTTACTTTAAATTTTCCCATTTCCTTTAAACCACAAAATACAAAATTATGAAAGGATGACAATATTCAACACATAGGCTACCAGCAATTTCCATATGCTAATTCCCCCACCCCCGCTTTTCTCTACAACTCCAGCTTTAACAGTAATCCTTAAAAAAAAAAAAAGTAACTTAATTCCATTCCTACAAAATTTCCTTTTCATTTCATACTTTTCAGCTCACCCTGAGAAAAATATTAAGGCAAAGTCAGACTTTCTCTTTAGAGGCTTGAGCTTGAAAATCACAAACTCCTATAATCTGATGCCATATTTGGAAGAGAACAAGGTCAAGAAAAATAATCAAAAGTGAATTCCTTCCTGGTCATGTGACCTGACTGTATGCTCTCGCTCACTCTCACACACACACCAACTAAGCCATAACACATGAGAAAAGAGAAACCAGCAACACTGCAGGAATTTTTAAAAAGAATGTTGTTTACTTTTTCCTCACATTCCTACTTAGTCTCCTGCTTGAGGAAAATAATAAATAATAAAGGAAAAACAAACAAAACACAAACCTTCAGATAGCCTTAACTGCCAACATTTCAGGGACTCATTCCTCAGCGTGGGAAGCGCAGCTGCGGGCAGCTCCAGGGCTGGCCTGAGGGCAGAGCGGCCATTTTGTGAGGCAGCCTGTCAGAAGAGGCGATCCAGTGTTCCGCGTTGCCTGGCTCACCACAGGACGATCCCAATCTTCAGTTTACCGATGGTCACACCTAAATAAAATACTAAGACCCCTCTACCCTGACTCCACTCTCATTTCTCTTCTTGTTCCTTCTGTGCTTGAGTACACACTTCCCTTTTTAAAAGACAAACCTCAGCTCTTCCTGAGAATCTGCTTCTTACACAGAAACTGTGCACTCGCATGGGAAGAACTGGCAGCTCTGCGTGCAAATCTCAGTGGAAGTCTTTTCCATGGAGTACATTGTTCATTCTGAACTCGACTGCTGCAAGAACTCGGTATGATTTAAAAGGCAGCAAAATGGGACATTTTCCTAAAAATGTAACTATTTACTCTAAACTTCATTTCCATCACAGCCCATTTTTAGAAACAAAACAAAAAAACCCTATGTACATCTGTAACTAAGGACCTTCCACAGGAGAAAGCAACAAGAAGGCACCATGACAAATAGGGTTCAGAGAGGCAGGTGTGTCCAGAGGAAGATCAGATCTCATGCCCTGTCATTGCTAGTAGCGTAGACAGGAACTGTAGCAGCACATTAACACAGGTCCTAAAGGACTTGGGACAGAGCCTCCATTCCTCATCCTGTACCTCTGCTCTGTGGGAGTAGGTGCCACTGAGGAAATTTCCCCATGGCAAATGAGCACTAATCTCACTTTTATTTGTCTCAAACTAAACACAGAGATCAAAGGTTTAAAGACTTTTTTAGGAATAAGTTTCTGACATAAAACTTAACTTTGGAGAATAAGCTGCCAGGATCTTTTTTTTTTTTCTCTAATATATTTATTTTGATCTACTTGAAAGGCAGGGAGAGAAAAAGATAGGACTAAGGAGGTAGAGTTGGGGCGAGAGGGAGAAAGCAACAAATGAATTTTTCCATCTGCTGTTTCGTATTCCAAATGCCTACAGAAGCAGGGCCAGACCAGGCCAAACCCAGCAGCCTAGAATTCCGTCCCGATCTCCCATGTTGGTGGCAGGCACCCAAGCACTTGGGCCATCTTTTGCTGCCTTCTGGGAGCATTAGCAGGAAGCTGGCTCAGAAGCAGAAGCTGGTATTCTGCATGAGTACCAGTTAAGTGCTAGCCGTTCTGCTTCGGAGGTGACACTCTGCAAATGCACTGGGAAGGCAGTGCAGCCCCGTCTAAATGCTTGCATCCCTGACACACAGGTGAGGGCCCCAGCTGGAGTTCCGGGCTCCTGGCCCAGCCCCAGTGATGGTGAACATTAGGGAGTGAACCAGTGGAAGATCTCCCTCTGTGCTCTTTGTCTTTCCCTCTCTCTGCTAATTCTGCCTTTCAAACAAACAAACTAATCTAAAAAAAGAAAAGGGGGTTGGAGAGGTGGCAGCAGCAGCCGCCACCATAAACTGAATGCCACTATTGCATGTGGGCATCTCCAGCAGCAGCACAGCCCATCCTACCACGAGGCACTCTCCAAGAATCTTCTCACAAGAGATTCATACATCATTTGTATGAACACTCACATAAGCAAAAATAGAAGTAACAGCAGTGGACAAAGTATTGAAGAACAGATAATTTTAGAAAAATGCAGACTGAATTAACTTTATTTTATAAGGAATTTAGAAAACATGAGCAAATATTGATATTGCATTAAAAACAAATTAAAGTCTGTACATCATTCAAATTTTAAAAATGAGCTGGTGACACTAAAAAGTTGTACTAATAATTATGCTTCATTTGAAAACAAAACACTATCAGTGGCTCACCATAACACATACAAACAGAAACACTAAATGATGTGAAACTGAATCTTGAAGTGATCCAGTTGGCTGACAGGAGCACCAGATTGTCACCAATGTGGGACTGTCATACACTTCACCACAAGAAATTACCAGTAGGTGGTAAAGACAAACAAAGAAACAAACTTGAGGCGAGGTGAGCCCAGGATGCTTGGAATTTTAGGGTACATTATTTATCTGCTTCTGTCGCTTCACGTGCTCTGCCCATTTTCTTCCTTCAAAAATTAAGTGTCCCCCGGTCATGCTATATTTCATTAAGGTTAAGCTCCTGCTGAAAAAAATGAACACTGATATTCCCTGGCACATTTTCCACAAACTATGTTATTAAACAATCTGTCTTAACAATTATAGTATGCTTTTAATTTTCTATTTTTGGAGGGGGTGGGGTTGGGAGAAACAAAAACTGTAAGTCAAAAACATCTAAAAAAATTCTGAGTAGCTTAAGAAATTTATCTATTTTATTCCTGAAAACAAAACAAAACAAACTGTTCTCCAAGAATGGTAAGAAATGAAGTCCTAATATACATCACAAAAGAATACCATTTAAACCAACCACAGCAATTTAAATTAAAATAGTCAGACACAAGACACTGAAGGCTCTGAAACAGAATGTAGGATTCCTTGTGCCTTAAATTTCACTGACAAATGTTGAAGACACACTAATTCTAAAAGATGGATAGCACTACTCTTTAAAAATTGTAAGAAAGAAAATTTACAACCTACTCAATAATCCTAAGGAAATCAGATTACAAGTCAGACTATACATACAGGTGTATGTATGTATACATACATTATGTACCATACATACAAATGTATAAACACTTTTAGGAGGAAAAACTGAATAGTATTTAATACTTATGGACTATAGTCATTTTCTTTTAAAAACAATTAAGAAACATTAGTAACCAGCCACAGAGCCAGAGGCTGTGAGGGGACCCTAAAAGTTGCAAATACTAAAACTCTGTAGTATAAAGAAATGCAAAAAATTTTTAGTTCTACAAATCTTTAATTTTACAAAAACAAAAAGAAGTAGTCCAACTATTACCCATTTACAGTAAAAACCGAAGCAAAAACTCTGGAGCTATTTTGCAAAACTTGTATTATAATATTCTTAAATCCAGTTCATACTGTTTCACTGAGTCAGGGAAGATTTAAAATGAAGGTGGAGGGGGGGACACAAAATATGACAGAGAATATTGCATTTTTCCAGGAGAGGATCACAATTTCATTGGAGGAGGATTAGGTGAAGAGCCCCCTAGTGACATTTGTACTTTATTACCTTCAAGACAAAGTCCAAGCAATTCCATCTGTTAAACTTCTTGTCTACTTACTACCCAGGCAGCTAAAACATCAGTATTCAAGTTTTACATTTAAACGACATTCTACTCTCCAAACAGGCTTGTTTGAAACACAGTCTGAATAACTGTGGGCTACTTACAGAGATTTCCCTAGCAAGTACTGATTTCTTGTATTCAAAAATTTAGCAAGGCAGAATTTTAAAAAATATTAATTTACAATACATTGTAAACGTCAGACAACAACTTTCACATGTATTACAGACCAGCACAAGTAAAAATGTTTTTTCCAGATGCTTATAAGACTTTGTATCTTCCTTTGTTGGTTGGTTGGTATGAATTTTGCTAAAATAAGAAAAAAAAAAGATATGTGGTCAGGAAAAGAAAAACAAAGGGGGGGAACTCTTTAAGGTCACATTCTTTATCACTTTATAAAATCATAAAACTTGTATAAATTGAAGTGTTAGGATACAGTTCACTGAGAAGAAGAAATTCCCAGTGAAGAATTATTTCTCTTGGCCCAGTCAGCTGCTCCCTATCTCCGCACTCCAGAGAGGCAGGGTCCTCCCCGACTACAACTACTCCAAACAGCAGCGCTCAGCTGCGCCCAAACCCCCGGCTATGTGAAACCTCTCCAACGCTTCCCGCTTCCCTGAAAACAATGTTCTGTGAGGCAAATTTTAGAACAGTTTTTCAAAAGCACATTCTTAGAGAAGGATAATGTTTTCTTTCAGAAATCCCTTCATCCTGCTGGGCACGTTAGGAGGGCAGCTTCCACTGGTGCTGAAGGCACAGGGATGTTAGGGTGGCCTGCAAGATGGTCCTGTCTCAAAACTGAAGTCGCTAAGTGAAAACACCAGCAACCCCACGTGCTGGCAAACCGAAGGAACAGCTGTGATCTTCATACGTTGCTGCAGGAGTGCAAACTAATCACTCCTTTGGAAAAGTACTTGGCAAAACCTACTAGTAAACTATTCACACTCTACAATGAACAATTCTACTCCAAAGTACATGCCCAAGAAAAAAAAAATACACTACTGTGCAATAAAGACATGGAAAAATGTTCACAGGCATGTCAAGTATGAAACCAACACTGAAATAATTTTAAGTCCATACATTGTTTATACTTACATAATTGAACTATTACAGACTATGAAAATATACAAACTACTGCTGAATCCAACAAGGTGGACTGAGCTCTTCAAAATAACAGAGAAGGGAAGCCACGACACACAAAAGGTGCCGATAGCATATGATTTCCCTAATGTGGAGTTCAACAACAGGAAAAAAGGACTTATGGTTTAAGTCACTCCAGGGCTGTATTTGGCGAGTTGTGAGGTGATGTAGGGTGGGGATGCTTGAGGAAGGCTGCTGGGGTCTACATTTCTAGACCTAAGTTGTGATGTTCCTGGAGAGCCTCTTTTGACATAATTCATCAAACATCTTGGTAAAGATTAGTGTACTTGTCTGTTATCATTTAATAAAACGTTAAGAGTAAAACAACGTTTTTACTCACCAGTCTTATCAATTCTTCTTTTATGAGCCTGGTGATTTCCGCTTTAGCTTTCTGCACAGCCAGTTCATTGGCACCTGGTGAGCAGGTAGAAAACTTATTACTCACATTATCAGAATGACACTGAACTTACACTGTAGGTGACTCTTAGAGACACCACACTTCGGGCTAACATAGCCTTTCAAGGCTTGGCAGAACAGCACCCACATTTTGTACTGGCTGTTTACTCTTCTGATTCCAATGTGACCACATTACATAATCTATTAAAAAAACTTATTTATTTTTACTTACTTGGAAGGCAAATAAGACACACATACAGGAAGAAAAGTATCTTTCAGTTTCGGTTTCACTCTCCAAATGCTTACAACAGCTGGGGCTGTGCTGGCCCCAAGACAGAAGCCAGAAAGGCATGCAACCCAGGCCTCCAAGGCAGCTGGCAGAGAATCCACTTCTCTGCCTCCCCGAGTTTGCGCTGGGTAGCGGAATCTAGAGTCACAGCAGAGCCAGAACTCAAACCCAGGCATGCTGATGTGTGATGAGGGTGGCCCAAGCAGCAGCTTAACTGTTGTCAGATGGCTACCACACCTTAAGAAGATAAGCAATTTGTCCCAAAAAGGCTAAAAGGAAGTACAACTCCCTTGGTTTAACAAATACTTATTAGACACTCATCGTTTTTCTTGAGGTTGGCAAATGTTTCAGAAAGGTGTCATCTGAACAAGCCCTTTCAGATCCATGGTGGCTATGCAAGAACAGTACAGGGACAGTGTTCTCCAAACAGCACTGCACGTGCTGAGGAAGAGGATCACCAGTGTGGCGTGGCTGGGGATACTCATTTGTAACATGTCCTTGTACCACCTAGGACATCTTGCGAGAAATTCATTATACAGACTACTCCTCTTTCACGCTCTGTACTATCTTGTATAATACCAGACAATCTGGTATCAAGGATCCACAAGGGCAGGTGGGTGCACTGATACCTCTACCAAGCTCCCTGCTCCCCAGGAAGAGTGACGGCCCTGCTGCTCAGCCCATTCACAGCACTGTGCTCACACCACAGGGCACCACACACTCCTGAACACGAACAGCAAAATAAGGTGCTAAGATCTGACTAGGCAGTCAAATCAGAGGGAGAAGCATGTCCAATACAGGAGGGAGATGTTGTACACAGCAATCTAAGTAGGCGAAACTTAATCCTGAGACTGGTGCAGCTCTGGTGCTCATGGGACATCTGGTACGAACTGGATATGGAGCCAGTTGACACACGGGCCAGAAGCCTTGTAAGGGAATACATAGACAGCCACCAAAAGCAGGGGTGGGATATGCAGTTGGCACAAAGTGCAGGAAGAGGCACAAGGTACACTGACTGATAAGAAAGAAAGAGCTGGACCAAGGAAGACAGGTGGAAAAGAAGAAAAGGGCTTGCAATGTAGAGAGCCACACTTGTGTTACTATTTCACGAAATAACAATGAAAAGAACGCCCAAGAAATCTAAGTTTTTTCTCTCTTCCTACAGGTAAGTTACTCTTCTGACCCCAGAGGAATAAGAAATGCAGAAACAGTTTAACAGGAAGGACGGCTGTGAGGTCACAGTACCATGTACCTGATGTCGGTCCTAACCACCACTAGCCACAGCTCTGTATAGCCATGTCTGGCAGACAGGTGCTGCAAGGAAAGAGAGGTGGATAAAGGGGAGGGGAGGCCAGGGTCAAGGGCCACTCCAGACTGAGAACTACGACAGAAACAAGTGTGAGGAACATAATAAATGTGCTGCCTGGCATGAGATGGTATGAGGCTCACTGTTGCTATTCCTCTGCTGATTTTAGAGGGAGAAAATGACAGCCTTATTGAGGTCCACATGGACAATTTTCCCAGCAGAGCTAGCGACTCAGCATTTGGGCCAGTTGACATCTCTCACATACACAGCCTCTCTAGGTAATAGGTTACATATGTTTATGGGAAGCCACAAAAAACGGGCATTTCCTTTCATGGGCCCTAAAACAATTACGGCTGCTTTAAAGGGATTCTCTACTAGAAAAGAGACAGGGTTGCAGAGCAAGGCTATATAAATTATACAGGCTGAATGGGCACCAAAGTCCTTCTGTTCCCCTTCCCTCTGCCTGGTGGAAGGCTGGAGCTGCTGAACCTCACAGAGGCTCCCAGGAGCCGGCCGGGGGGAGTGGGGTAGCCCATCCAAGTACCAGGGACAGGTAACACCAGGCTTCCTTCCACAGCAACACCTGGTTTCGCTCTGCAAGTGCTCCTGAAGACCAGTTCAAACACCTCCCTTTACTTCACCCAGCTTGGAAATCTCCCAGGACAGAGTCAACACTAGGGAGGGACAAAGGCATTTCTCAACTGCAAGTGCATTAATCACCATCCCCTGGACCAGGGTAACAGGCAAGAACACAAAAAGCCTGCAAAGAAAGGCAGAGGAATAAATAGCTCTGGAGAACATGTGTTGCACAATTCTTACATACTTGAAGGAATCTGGAGGGCCTTGTGTGTCCAGAGCTGTGAACAAATGCAAGAAAAGACGGAAAGGCTCTCGGCTCTCGCCTGAGAAGGGGAGACTGTACCAGCAGAAAGCAAAGGGCTAAGCAGAGCTATTAACTGTCTGCCCGTCCCAACACACAGACCAAATACACACCTACAACATCAGGAGAGTTTCACCTTCCCAGACAAGGAGAGCTCTGAAAATTACTAGCTGATTTCTCAGAAATGAATACAGACTGTGCAAAATTAATCTCAAGAAGTCACTTGACAGACAGCAATAAGCAGCTAAATTTTAACCAGAATATCCATTTTAGTAGAAGTATGAATTGGTCAGTCCTCTTCTTTTAGATTTGTCAAATTTGACTAAATTGTCAAAACGGAAAGAGTCTTACCCATCACTCACCTCTGCAGACCTTCCCCCACCCCTGTAACGATGCATGAAACTTTGTTTTCTTATTCCACCCTCTCTATGTGGTCTCAGTTCTACTGATGCCTATCATACCTATGTCAATCCTGATCCAACAGTACGTACTTTCAATTGCCAAGTAGATCTTCCGCTCTCCTTCCTTGGGCTCTTTGCCAGGAGGAAAGTACGTTCCCCTGATGGTGATTGCGGCTTCGGAGTACTCGCTGATTCTCTGCAGCGCCTCCTTGGAGGTAACTTTCCACCTAGCGGTCTGCAAGGAGGGTGGGGAAGACAACCAGGTCACAATGGATATCTTAAGATGTGATGTATCCATAAAGAACAGGTTGCCTAATAGCATGTTACAACCAATATCAAGATCATAGTTGACACATGCCTATAGTAAGGCTTCATTTAGCTCCTACTAACTCCTAGAATGCATTAAAAAAAAAAAAAATCAAAGCTCTAATGTCTCCCTCACCTAGGTAGAAAGTGAAGCAGCCATGAGAATGGCTATTACATATAATTTTTGAAGCTACAAAAGGTTTTGTGTTCTTAAGCTTTTAATTTAACATTTCATCTTAGCAAGATGAGATTTTGATTTGGGAACAAAATCCCAAAGGCAAGATCCCTGTGGCCATATTTCTGGACCGGTAGGTGCGAGGAACAGTGTGGGGGCCAGCTACTGGCAGGTCAGTCACTCAGGGTCTAGCTGGCTCTTCAGTCCTGCAAACCCTGCCCACCCAGCTGGAAGCCTGTGATGGAGCTTCACAGCCATGGATGGGACACAGCAAGCAATGAGGGGCCCAAAAGAGGCAAGGAGATCCTGGGCATGGCCAGAGAGCCTGTGATGCCAGGGTTTCAGTGGCCATGAAAATAGGTAGTATCGGTATTCTTACAGAAGGGGTTTTTGCTACTCAACCATCAAGAGTTTCTACTTCAAGATAAAGTTTTAAATCTGTTACTTGCCTGTGGGAAGTCATTGATCTCTAATTCTTCCTCATATCTCTTAAAAGATTCATTCTGCCCACCATCCTGTCTTTCTTCTTCTTGTTTCTCTAAAGGCACGTAATTGAGCTTGGCATTGATCTTTTCAGCAAGTTGCTCTGCAATGGTTTTTGCAGACACAGTGGGTGCAAGAATGGTGCCACCTCTGAGAATTGCGTTGGTGGCCTGCTGCATCACATCCTATAGATGAAGAAGATCTACAGTCAAATCTCAAAGGGGGGCAGAGACAGGACTATGAACCCTACACTAACTGCTTTGTGAAAGGGCACGATAAACTGCTGTCTATGAAGCAAGCATTCTATACGGGCAGCGGTTCAACTCCCAGCTGCCGAGCTTCTCTTTTAGTTCCCTGCTAACGCGCCCAGGAAAGCAGCCAAGAAAGGTGTGAGTGCTTGGGCCACTGTCACTCAAGTGGGAGACCTGGATGAAGTTCTAGACTCTGAGCTTCTGCTTAATCCAGCCCTTGCCATTGTGACCATCTGGGGCATGAACCAGCAGATGAAAGATTAAGTGATCTATTTCACTATCCCTCTCTCTGTAACTTTTTAAAATAAATGATCAAAGTAGCAGTGTAAAAATATATTTGACTAACACTTTAATACATCTTCCTTTTTCTAAGCGAGAAAACTAAGGACATCCCCTCTCTCTTGGATATTCTAATGAACGTTAGATATACCTCTCAATAATTAGGGAGTGATTGGTATTAGCATCAGTACACTACTTCCAGGGTATCGGACACACTTTGGGACTCTGAGTTTCCTTTGTACCAGAAGCTTTGCTGAGCACCTCTCCTGATGCGGAAACCAATATTCAGTAACAGTAAAGGACTTACGGAGAAATCTTCAAAACACTGTTGAAACATATGAACCACTCTTTGGGGATGCTACGGAAATTAACCTTTAGTGAGAAACTAACAAACAAGCTTCCAAAAAAAACAGCACTATGGGAAATTTTTAAAACAAATCTTTACTGTCTGAATCTACGTTAGCATGAATGATGTAACTGGGTGTTTATACATCCAGGGAATTGTCTGTGTGCCCAACAACTCATCCATTAAAGAAAATTAATGAAGAGAAAAGATAATTGCTCTCATGAGACTGGTAAGATCAGCCAGAATAGTGCTATATTTAAACAAAGTCTAAGAACCTACGAGAAAAATCATTCAAAGGCAATCACCAAAGAATTTTGTGTTGGATATGCTAAATTTTCAGAAACTCAGAATCTAGGAAATCTAATTTATCAACACCTGGTGTAATTCCTAAAAAGTACTTAAAAGTCACAAAACGTACTGAGGCTCGGAACAAATTACGTAATACCTGAGACTCGATGCCCAAATTCTTCTGAGCATTGATTCGCAGAGCCAGTCTCTTCGCTATTTCTAACTTCTCAGCATTTCCTGCAGTTGGCGCAGGAACACTCGATGTCCCTGGAGCAGCCATATCCTTCACTCTCTTCTTTGAGTTAAACATGCTTTCAATTTGTTCATCAATCTAGACCAAGGAAAACATGAGGCGGGTTGGTAAGAAATGAGTAGGAAATACCCATTTGAGGAGCTGATGCTGCAGGGCAGCACGTTCAACTTTCTAAAACAGGGTTCTGAGATCATTTAAGAGAGTATGTGCAAAAAATTTTTTTTTCTGTGATCCAATATGTTGAGGAATTTCTGGGCAAAGTAAAGTTAAATAAGCTTCCTTAACTGTGAGTGTATGAATGTTACACTCCAAGGGGGAGAAGTGAACTAGCAATTAAAGCACACATATCCCAAAAACTGTTACAGAAACAGCTTCAAAGAACACATTCTGTGCAAACCTCGCCTAGCTTAGCACTCAGGGTCGCTCCTCACTGCATCCTAGACAATGTCTACATTAAGAACGTGGCCTTGGACAATCACAGAACACTGGCCCCAGCTCCTTCCAGTAAGGGCTATGTAAAACTTACAAAAAAGGTAACTATTCTTAAAGGGCCTCAGTCTGCTTGATTACAAAATGGGAACATTCTGAATATCTACCATGTATGTCTACTGTCAGGAAGCAGACACTGCCACAGCTGGCGCCACCTGGCAGCACTGCATGTTGCCTATCGTTAATAAGGACATTTCAAAACTACCAAATGCAGATAGAAAGCAGCAGTATTAGTACCAATGTTGTTAAAAGCATGGAATGCCAGCACTCTTTCACACCACTGCAGAAAGTGTGTATGATTCTCTTTCACCATGTTTAAGAAAAACAGGACTGGCTATGCAATTTAACTAACATGCAAAACCTCAAAACTTACTCTGATGGGTACACAAAGATAACTTGCAGGAACAAGCATTTGACATAGCAACTAAGTGCCACTTGTGCAGTCACTGTGATACAACGGGTTAAGGGCTGCCGAGGAGACCAGTTTAATACACAAATGCTGGATCACGTCCCAGTTGCTCTGCTTGCAGCCTAGCTCTTATGATTAATTATTAATAATTATTAATAAATAATTAGTTCTGCTAATGTACCTGAGAAGGCAAAAGATGATGGTTCAAGAACTTGGGCCCCTGCCACCAGGAAGAGACCAAGCCCCAGATATGGCAGCCATCTGAGGAGTGAACCATCAGGTTGACGATCTTTTTTCCTCCTGTTCTGTAATTCTGCCTTTCAAATAAATACATCTTCTGGTTGGGAGGAAATGACATTTGCAATGCCTACATTCCATATTAGAGCTTGGGTTTAAGGCTTGACTATACTTCCAACTCGTTCCTGCTAATTTGCATCGGGGGAGATAGGAGAATATGGCTCAAGTACTTTGGTGCCTGCCAGATACACAGGAGGCTCCAGCTAATTCCTGGACTGTTGTCTAACCTGGCTCAGGCTTGGCTACCACATACACCTGGCGAGTGAACCAGAGATGGATTTCTCTTTCGCTCTCTACTTTTCACAGAAATAAAAAATCTAATTTTAAGGGCTAGGATAGTGGCATAGTAGCTAAGCACGAGACCAGCCATTCCTCATATGGGTGCTGGTTCATGTCCCAACTATTCTTCCTCCAATGCAGCTCCCTATCAATGTGCCTGGAAAGAAACAAAGGATGGCCCAAGAGCTTCAGCCTCTGTACCCAGGGTACCCTGTACCTAAGAGACCTAGAAGAAACTACTAGCTTAGGTCTAGCTCTAGCTATTTTAGCCGTTTGTGAAATAAATCAATCTCTCTCATATCTCCATTCTTGTAAAAATAAGCAAACTTCTTTGTAAATAATTTTAAAAAGTGTTGGTGTTGTGGCCCAACAAGTTCAATTGCCACCTATAACACTGGCACCCTATATAGGTACTGGCTCAAGAAGCATTTATTCTATCTCTGACCAACCTCCCCATTAACACAACTGGGAAATGTGGGGGATGTCCCACGTGCTTGGGTGCCTGCCCCAATGCAAAAGGCCAGGATGAAGCTCTTGGCTCCTAGCTTCTAGGTGGGTCCAGTCCCAGCCACAGTGATCATTTGATGAATAAGCCAGTGGATAGAAGCTATCTTCATCCATTTCTCCCTCCCTAACTCTTGATTTTCAAATAAATATTCAAAAATATATTTTAAATGAAACTGCAAAAAAAATTTAAAAGTACAAGATGTACATCAAGTGCACATTGTAAACAGTGACCATATGGGAACAATCCATATATGCAATAACAGGACTCTGATCTGTCCAACTGTGAAACATCAGACAACTGTTAACAATGAAAATGGAAAGACTCTGTATTTGAATTTTTAATAAATATGTATTATTTATTAAGAAAATGGAAAGACTTCCACCACCTTGTTGTAAGGAGGGTAACAAAGCAGGAAAATCCCATTTTTATGTGAACACACACGTGTATATACACCCCAAAAGAGCCAGCAGGAAAAGGTTACAGCTTCCCTGGGTGAGCAAGTGCTTTGAATACTCACATCCACAGCAGCATCCTCGTCATCTGAATCTTGCAGACCAAGAGCTGCTTTCTGTAACTTCTTCCTCTCATTGGCCAAAGCTTGTTCTGTTTCATCAAACTTGAACCCCTTGCCAGAGAACCCACTACTCTTCTTAATTATTTTTCCCTCCTTTAAAGAAAGAAAAAAAAAAGGTAATTTCATAGTAAAAAACTTCTATCCTTACAAATCTATAGTAATTAAATACTTTTCAAGGTGGTATGTGTCAATTAATATAAACTGAACCATGAAAAAGCAACGCTCTATGTAGTTTTTAACAAACACTAAGTTCTGGGCCCGGCGCAGTAGTCTAGTGGCTGAAGTCCTTGCTTTGAACACACCAGGATCCCATATGGGCACAGGTTCTAATCCCGGCAGCCCCACTTCCCATCCAGCTCCTTGCTTGTGGCCTGGGAAAGCTGCCGAGGAGAACCAAGGCCTTGGGACCCTGCACCCACATGGGAGACCTAGAAGAGCTCCTGGCTCCCGGCTTCTGATCGGCACAGCCCCGGCCGTTGTGCTCACATGGAGAGTGAACCATCGGATGGAAGACCTTCCTCTCTGTCTCTCCTTTCTGTATATCTGACTTCCCATTAAAAATAAATAAATCTTAAAAGCTCAAGTGTCTAGGGAAGCAGTGGAGGACGGTTCACTGTGCCCACATGGGAGACCTGAAAGAAGCTCCTGGATCATGGCTTCAGAGTGACCCAGCAGATAGACGAGCTTCCCTCCCACCCTGCTCATCTCTTCTAACTCCGCCTTTCTAACAAATAAATAAATCTAAAGAAAAGAAAGAAAACACACACAAACACACATACACATACACACAAAAGCAAACTCACAGCTTTCTGCTGGTCCTTGAAATCACTCCAGAGCTTCTCCAGATCAGAAGGCACTGCAGTCCCCGACAACTCCAGCGCTTTGATGATGTCGCCAGCGTAGCGAGCCTGATCCTCCGTGATGAAAGTGTAGGCGTAACCCTGATGAGGGATCCAAACATGCACGGATCAGACACCGAGAAGAGACTCCAACTTAGATCAGACAGCACATAGCTGGACCATGGAGTAATCTTCTTGGAACCCACATCACTACTCATCAATCTGAAAGCCCACCAGAGTCCTATTACCAGATGGATTTAACAGTTCAAAGTGTGTATGTGAGGCTGCAATTTTAAAATAACACAAGTAATAAAAGAAAACTTCTAATTTCTTCCTCTACAACCTGCCCATTGTACCACCTGAAACCATATTAACTTCGTAGGATATACATTTCCATAGTTCTTTATAAGACAAATAAAACACACAAAAACACACGTGTTAATGCATTTATCTACATATGATTACAGATACTTGAGTAATTTTTTTTTAAGATTTATTTTTATTGGAAAGTCAGATATATAGAGAGGAGGGGAGACTGAGAGAAAGATCTTCCATGTGCTTATTCACTCCCCAAGCGGCTGCAATGACTGGAGCTGCTCCAATCTAAAGCCAGGAGCCTCTTCTTTCTGACTCTCCCACACGGGTGCAGGGTCCCAAGGTTTTGAGCCGTTCTTGGCTACTTTCCCAAGCCACAGCAGGGGGTTGGATGGGAAGCAGGGCCTCCAGGATACAAACCAGTGCTAACATGGGATCTCAGTGCATGCAAGGTGAGGACTTTTAGCCACTAGGCTACCACACTGGGCCCTGAGTAATTTTTACATATTTATTTATTCTTGTAAATATTTTGCAAGAATAACTTCAACTGTATCACTTTCCTGGGGGATTGTCTAAAGCCCATCTCTCATATGACATCAGCAGCACCAGTATTTTTGGTTCAGGTAAACGAATACTGAGTTGCAAGTATAAAATAAAACATTTTTGGGCTGCTATCTTTACAAAACACTCTGCAACAAAGAGTTAACTGATACCAATTTTATAACAAGGTTTAAAATTTCATTGGAAGGTTATCTAAACAGTCATCACTATTGGCTCATATTCTGCCCTGATTCTGACCACAAGCGTTTGGAGGATTACAAACACATCTGTGGGTGACAGGTGTTTTGGCATAGCATTTTAGATTGCTGGTTGATAGCACTATCAAAGTGTGAATTCGATACCTGGCTGCACTGCTTGCGATCCAGCCTCCCATTAACACACCAGGGCAAGCATTAGATAATGGTCCAAGTACTTGGGCTCCTGCTGCCCACATGGGAGACCTGGACGGAATCCCAAATTCCTGATTTCAGAGGGACCAGCTGTAGATCTGACTCACTGAGCAAGTGTCTCTCCCCCCGTTTTATCACTCTGCCTTTCATACCAATCAAATCCTTAAAAAGCAAGCAAGCAAGCAAAGTCCTAAAGAGAGAAAAAGTATATTTCACACACCGCATGTGATCCAAAAAGGTTTTAATTTTTAGTATTTGATCTTTTTTTCTGATTAATTTTTACTTATTTTCAAGGCTGATGGTTCATTTCCTAACTGCCTACAAGAGCTTGTAGTATGCCAGGCTGAAGCCAGGGACTTCTAGGGACTAAAATACTCCAGTCAATGAAGTTATACAATAGTAATACTGCCAATCAAAGTGAAGTGGCGCCAGAACTTGAACCCAGCAGTCTCACACGTGATTCAGATCCCGGATGCAGAGTAGCACTCCCCTACAGACATTTGGGGAATGAATCAGTAAACAACAGATCTCTTTGCCTTTCAAATAAAATTAAGCAAAAGTAACTTTCCAGTGTCTCCTAAAAAATGAGTTCTGAATGTATGTTTAGCCTACAAGTCAAGAATTTACTGGCTCCACCTTGCTGCTGAGTCAGGCTCTGGCAGAGAGTGATGGAAAGTTAAGGTGGATCTGCCACCCACATAGGAAACACGGACTGAGTTGCGGCTTCCGCCCAGCTTGGCCCACCTCTGGATGTTTCAAACATCTGGAGAAGAGAAGGTCTCTGCTGTTCTGCTTCTCTCCTTTTTTCAAATAAAACTCAAAAATGTGGTTTTTAAAACAAAACCAAAAAAATTTAAAAATAAAATCAATTTAAAAATGTAAAGGGTTGGGTGCTGTGGTACTGTCGGTAAAGCTGTCATCCTCAACACTGGCATTCCACATGAACACTGATTTGTGTCCCAGCTGTTCCACTTCAGATTCAGATTAACACTAATAACCTGCAGAGCGCAGCAGAGGATGGCCCAAGACCTAGGGTGCCTTCCAGACGGGGCTGAAAGGCTTGGATGAAGCTCTGGTCTTGGCTTTAGTTTGGCCCAGCTCTGGCTGTTTCACCCATCTGGAGAGTGAGCCAAAATATGGAAGATTCTGTAATTCTATCTTTCCCTTTTTTTTTTTAAGATTTACTTATTTTTATTGCGAAGTCAGACATACAGAGAGAAGCGGAAACAGAGAGAAAGATCTTCCGTCTGATGATTCACTCCCTAAGTGACTGCAACAGTCAGTACTGTGCCGATCCAAAGCCGGGAGCCAGGAGCTCTTCCGGGTCTCCCACACGGGTGCAGGGTCCCAAGGCTTTGGGCCATCTTCGACTGCTTTCCCAGGCCACAAGCAGGGAGCTGCATAGGAAGCGAGGCTGCCGGGATTAGAACCAGTGACCATATGGGATCCTGGCACATTAAAGGAGAGAACTTTAGCTGCTATGTCACGCCGCTGGGCCTTCTGTAATACTTTCATATCAACCAGTCAATAAACTGAAGTAAGTGGACATACACAAAAATCTATATATGCTTGTGTGATATACAGGGGGGCGGCAGTTTGCCAGATAAATGATGTTTGAGTCCCAACTGCTCCACCTCTACCCAGTTTGCTGCTAACGTGCCTGCAAAAGCAGGACAGAACGGCTTAAGTGCCTGGGTCACTGTACCCATGAAGGAGACTCAGAAGCTCCTGGACTCTGATCAGCCTATCTCCAATCACTGCAGTCATTTGAGGAGTGAACCCGTGGATGGAAAATCTGTTTCTCTATGTCTCTCTATGCTTTTCAAACAAAAAAAAAAATTTAAATAATAATAATAAAAACAACAACAACAAAGCTTTAGGTGAAGGCAAAGGAGACCAACAGACACATAAACATTAACAGTAATAGCCTAGGGCCCGGCAGCATGGCCTAGCGGCTAAAGTCCTCGCCTTGAACGCCCCGACATCCCATATGGGCGCCAGTTCTAATCCCGGCAGCTCCACTTCTCATCCAGCTCCCTGCTTGTGGCCTAGGAAAGCAGTCGAGGACGGCCCAATGCATTGGGACCCTGCACCCGCATGGGAGACCTGGAAGAGATTCCTGGTTCCCGGCTTCTGATCAGCGCGCACCAGCCGTTGTGGCTCACTTGGGGAGTGAAACTCGGACGGAAGACCTTCCTCTCTGTCTCTCCTCTCTGTATATCTGACTTTGTGATAAAATAAATAAATCTTAAAAAAAAAAAAAAATTAATAGCCTAGATTAACTAGACATCTGACAAGCTGACATGTGTATATATGTAAATGATTCACACAGATCAATTTTCATAACACCCCATAAACACACACAATCTACTCCTTCCACCTCCTCTAAGCACATCCACTCTACTACAGCAGCAATCCCACTTCTGCATGAACACTCTGTTTACTTTGTTGCCCGCTCTTCCAGTCCGTCCTGCTCTGTGCACATAATCTTCATAATGGTTGGGGCAGCTGTAGTTCACCACAAGAATCAGATGTTTCACATCGAGACCACGGGCAGCAACAGAGGTAGCCACGAGAAGTTTGCAAGTCCCATTTTTAAAGTCATTGATAATGCTGTCTCTGTCATACTGGTCAATTCCTGTGAGAGCATGAAGGAGAAGAGTTATACAACAGGTCACACTCAAGTTTTCCATTTCCTCTGACAGAATCTACACATGCAGTAAAGAATAAATTCACAATTTCAAACCAACAATATAGAAAATAAAAGGCCAGGACCACTGTTACGGTGCAGCTCATTAACCCACTGCTTGTGATGCTGGCATTCCACAGATGCACCAGCTGGAGTTCGTGTGTTCTACTTCTGCTTCAGCTCCCTGCAAGGGTGTTTAGGAAAGCAGCAGATGGCCCAAGTACTTGGGTCTCAAACCACGGGAGAGACCTGGACAAGCACCTGGCTACAGCCTGACCCAGCCCTGGCCACTGCAGCCATTTGGGGAGTGAACCAGCAAATAAATAGGAAATCTCTCTGCTTCTTTCTCACTCCACTTGTCTCTATAAACCTTCCTTTCAAATACATTTTTAAAAAAATCAAGACAGAGATAGACTAAAGACTGAAAGAGAGCACCTTTCGTGGTTATTTCTCCAAATGCCTGCAACAGCCATGGGGCCAAAGACGACAACAACATGGCCTTCCATGACAGTAGTAGGAACCCAATTATTTTTAAAGATTTACTTATTTTTATTGGATAGGCAGATATACAGAGAGGAGGAGAGAAAGAGAGGAAGATCTTCCATCCGATGGTTCATTCCCCAAGTGGCTGCAATGGCTGGAGCTGAGCCGATCTGAAGCCAGGAGCCAGAAGCTTCTTCCGGGTCTCCCACATGGGTACAGGGTCCCAACGCCCTGGGCCGTCCTCGACTGCTTTCCCAGGCCACAAGCAGGGAGCTGGATGGGAAGCAGGGCTGCCAGGATTAAAACTGGTGCCCATATGGGACCCGGGCATGCAAGGCAAGGACTTTAGCCACTAGGCCACGCCGCCGGGCCCAAGCTATCATGTTTCAAACCAGTTTCTTGCCCGTGTGCACCGTAGGACACAGCAGCCGATGGCTCAATCAGCTGGGTGTCTGCCACCCACATGGGAGCTCAAGAATGAGTTCTGGGCTCATGGTTTCAGCTTTTCTAAGCCAGGTTATCGTGGTTATTTACGGAATATTTATCTCCCTCTTTTCTCAAATTAAACCAAAAAAATACATGAAAACTTAAAGAGACAATCTTAAAGTTCAATTCCTACTACTTAAAAGCAGTGCAACTGGCTCAAAACAATATCTACCTGGAATTCTTTTATCTTTAAGCTAAAAAGATAAAAATGTGTAACACACAGCAGTGTTATGAGTGAAAACTGAGACAAATGACATAACATACGGTTGCAAATCACAGGGAACTCAGTAAAGAACAGGGCCCTGGGATGGGCATGGGCAGCTAATTCCCACGTGAAGGAACGCGTACGGTACCTCCATGAAGAGACATGCATGGGTACGACGCTCTCATCAAGTCCTTGAGGAGACCATCGGCATGCTCCTGCTTATCCACAAAGATGATCACAGACCCTGACTCCTGGTAGTGGCCCAGAAGTTCCAGCAGCTTCAGAAACTTCTTCTCTTCTTCGATTACAATCTGAAAACACCAAATCACACTACGTTCACAGAAAAAGCAAACAGGATCCTCGAACAAAAATACTCATCTCATTTGTCGTGACCGTTAACATTACAGTAATTTTTAGGAGAGGCTATGAAGTATTTCAATTTAATTGTTAAAACAAAGAGAACAAAAAAAAACAAAACTACAAACTTCCAGAGACTAAGAGGCTTGGAAATGCAAGTAAACGATCCTTTGTTCTCTGTGGGCCTCCCACCTGTGGGCTTACTGCATCCAGCAAGGAGGTGAGAACGGAAACAAGTTCCATCTAACAGTCAGGCAAGTATATATGGTAAACACTGCAAACAACAGTGAATGTACACTACTGAATTGTGGAAATCACTTGCCTTCCTCCCCACAGGATCCCTAAAACAGCAAACGCTGGCTGCACATTGTGGCCAGAGGTTTTCTGCATGGTACCCACCACTTGCTGCTCCACATCAGAGCAGACCACACTCCTGCCTCCAACCTGCACTTCAATGGGTTTGCTGAGGATTCTGCGAGCCAAAGCCTCCATAGCTCTGGGGAAAGTAGCTGAAAACATAACTGTCTGGCGGTCAGGACGAACATTGTCCACAATACGCATGACCTGAGGAAAAATGACAAGTAAATCCAGTTACAACCAAGTAAAGGAAACCCTTCCATTTTAAAGATGCAATTTTGAAGCCAACATTATAGCACAGTGTCCCATATGGGTATCAGCTTGAGTCCCAGTTGCTCCACTCCCAATTTAGTTCCTTACTAATGCACTTCAGATAACAGTGGAGATAACTTGGGCATCTACACTAACATGGGAGACATGGATGGAGTTTCACGTCTTCGGGCTGGCCCAGCATGGCCCCTGCAGTCTATTGGGGAGTGAACCAGAGGATGGAAGATTTCTGCCTCTGCCTCTCTATGACATAGATTTTCAGATAAATAAATAAATATTACACGCCCCCCCCCCCCCCAAATAACCCGTTTGAAAGGCAGAGTAACAAAGAGAAGTACAGACACAGATCTTCCATCAGATGGCTAACATAGAGGATCTAGCCTCACGGGCTGTGGCTGAACTTACTGAGCCACAACACAGACTCTAAAGGAAATTCTGAGAAATTATTATAGTTTCAAATCTGTTACCCTACAATACTGCTGCTCAGCTTTCCAATCTTGAGAAATAAGCTTAAACCAAACCACAGCAAACATCTGGAACTCATCTCTCTCCCATTCGCACACTCAGAAGTTGTCTTCTCTATCTAGGATGCAGCTGCTACCTACTCCTACAGATTTTCCTTCATTGGATACTTTTC
This sequence comes from Ochotona princeps, assembly GCF_030435755.1. Lineage (NCBI taxonomy): Eukaryota > Metazoa > Chordata > Mammalia > Lagomorpha > Ochotonidae > Ochotona > Ochotona princeps. The sequence continues at coordinate 35,135,860 of NC_080850.1, forward strand.
TGATAAACGCCCCTGAGGTGCCAAGAGTAGTTCTAAGTGCTAAGAATGTACAGTAAGACATATCAAGAGGATTTAGGGAAAAGAGCAAGAATGTATCTGATAAAACTACTTTGGAATTAATCAGTTGAAAAGCCCTAGAAGGTAAACTGCTAATTTGCATCAATTTTAACTCACAGGACCATAGTAAACATTCCTTGCCACAGCCCCACATTTAACAAGTGCACATGTTCCCAGAACAGGCTACACACAAGTTTATGGGAGCCGGAGAAAGAAAAAAAGGAATCTGTTCTCCAAAGATTTGGTTCCAGTGTCAGAGTTGTAGTACAACACATTAAACCACCGCCTACAGTGTCAGCATCTGATACCGGCATCAGTTCAGGTTCTGGCTGCTCACTTCTGACTCACCTCTCTGTTAAAGCATTTGGGAAAAACAGCAAAAGATGCGAGACCTGGATGGAGTTCCAGGCTCCCAGCTTCAGACAGGCCAAGCCCTGGCCACTGTGATCACTGGGGAAGAAATCTGAAAATAGAAGTTCTTGCTATCTCTCCTCCTCTATAACTACCTTTCAAATAAATTAACAACCAACCAACCCTAAAATCTACACATATTAAAAAAAAAAAAAAAAGCAAGTAAGTATCTGGAGTCTAGAGCTCGTATGCTGGTAACCACAACTGCCCAGAGGGGCGAACACATAGGCACTGGCCACTGCCACTGTACCACCAGCACACTGGCTGTAAGATACCTGAAATACCTGCCCGATTTAGAGACCCTAGCCCCCTTGATCCCAGACCTTCATTTTTCTCCCTTTCAGGAGCCGTGCATTAAAGATTAGGTCATTTAAAAACAAATGAAGAACCAGAAATGTGACGCAGCAGATTAGGCCCAAAGCTTCAATGCTGACATCTCTTATGTGTGCTAATTTTAATTCAGGCTGCTCCATCTCTGATCCAGCTCCCTACTACTGTGCCTGGAAAAACAGCAAAAGATGGTTCAAGTCCTCAGTTCCCTGCAGCTTCATGAGCTTCAGTTTAGCCCAGCATCCTCAATTTCATTTGTTAGTGAACCAGCAAATATAAAATCCCTCTCTTCCTCCCCATTCTCTCTCTCTGCAACTGTCATTCAAGTAAACACATCAACCTGTTTTTTTAAAAAGTCAAACATTAAGAGTAACAAGGAAAATCAGGAAGTCATTACATACATTGAGGGAAATGCAGAGACCCAGGAAATGGGGGGAGGGATAACAGATAACTGTCCTTTAGAAAGACAGAAATGGATGAAAGATCTCATGCTCCATTTGCATCTCCACAATGTGTCTAACTTTGATAAGTCATGAAAATGAACCTACATAAAAGCTAAACAAACTCCAAGAGCAAGTCAGAGAAACTCCCACAAGGACATATCACAGTCAAACTTCCTAGACACAGAAAAAAGGGCTTGTAACAAGAACATATTATCACTATGATTACAGTATACTTCCCCCAGCAACGAGAACAGAAGGCAGTGCACAGTGGCAGATACACACAAATGCTGAAGGAGAAAAGGCTTTACCAAGACTTATATATTTGGCAAAAGTGTCCTTCAAACATGAGAAAGAAAACGAGTTCCCAGATAAACAAAAACTTGGGAAGTTCATTAGCACTTGACCTTCACCGCAAGCAGGATGAAATAAAACGACACTCAGCATTGACTTTCAGCTGTGTGAAGAACTAAAAGCCCAAAAGCGTAAAATTGAGCTAAAATAGGCATTGAGATAAATACAGGGCAAGTGTGTGGTTCAGCAGTTAAGACACCACTTGAGACATCCCCATTTCCTATCACAATGCCTGGATTTTAGTACTGGCTCCACTGCAGTAAACAAATTTGTGTGTTTGTTTAAGAAGTAAGAGAGTCAGAGACAGGAAGAAATCTTCTAGAAACCGCTAAAGGAAGATGAAACTGACAGGCGTCTTGCTAGGTGCCAATAAAAGGTAGAGCCTGTGTGAAAGATCAATCTTCTTTCATTCCCTAAATTCTTGGAAGACCAGGAGAGAGCAACTCCATGCAGGACTCCCACACGGGGGAGGGGGCGGGTCCTAAAGTACAGAAGCCGTTACATTAGTAGCCAATGTAACTAGGCACTCTTACACATGCGTGGGTGACCAAGAATCCCATCAACCTGCCCCAACTACTGGAGTCAGTGAAATAAACAGTAATCTTGGGCAGTGAATTAGTTGTAAGCTTACAAGGACCTAAGGAATCCATAATCTAACAAAAACCTAAACGTTGCAGGAACATCAAGAGGTTACACAGAAAGTAAAAGCAATCAGCTTAATACATTGCTGTGCCATGAATAATGTTTAGTTTATCCAAACACTGTATAAGGATCCAATTAAAACAGCAACTCAACTCTACTGGTAACACAAGCTCAGCCACTTTTATTTATTTACTTGTTGAGCACATCAACTTTCAATCAGTCTTATCTTCTTCAGTTTCTTTTATGACCTATTGCTCTGCTTCTCAAATAAATCAATAAACAAGATCCTAGCATTATAGCACAGCAGTTAAACTGTCACCTAAGACACAAGTGTCCCACTTGGAGCCAGTTTGTGGAGTCATAGATCTCCATTTCCAACCGGCCAGCTCCTGGGGAGGCAGCCTCTGGCACTCACATGAAGACCTGGAGGAAGCTCCTGACTGCTGGCTTCCGCCAGGTCTTGTCCTGAGCACACTGCAACCACTTGGGGAGTAAAGCAACAGGCCAAAAAGAATCTGTCTCTTCCTCTCTCTGTTTCCATGCCTTTGAAATCAAATAAACAAAACTCTCAACAACAACAACAAAGGAAACAAATGTACGAAGTACCATTTTCATGGCTATGTTCTCAGCAAAGCTCTGCTACTGTTTTAATTGGCTCAGTATACAAATAAACATAATAAATATATGACGAGGAAGGGAAGAAAACACAAAATCGATGTGCCACTGTGGAAAGTCAATAAACGATGCCTAAATATAATATAAAAAAGTAGAAATACAAGCATGCAAATGAGAGGAATAAAAGCAAGCATAAAACAATCAGTTAAGAGACAAAGTGGGGAGGAGTGTTGCTGTTAAACATGTACCCATGGAATACTGGGAAAATAAAAAATTGGAAAAAAATTAGATCAGGAATCTGCTGCAAGTCAGGCAACAACCAATAACATACAGCGACTTCCATGATGAAGCCCCAGTTCCTAGCCTCAGCACCACCAGCCTTGTATGTCAAAGCACCAGCACCTGCTCCTGCTTTCCACTCTTGCACGCTGCTCCAGGCTCCCCTAGCAGCCAAGCTTCCCCCTCAGAGCTTCTGTTCTTGCTCTGTACCTGCCACAGCTATCTCATGAGCGATCATGGCTCAGGACTTCATATTACCTGGAGCACCTCAGGAACATGACCACAGCAATGATGCAATTAAACTAACAGCTCTCTCTTCCATCACTGTCTACTATCTTTCAGCATTCTCCTCTGCACTAAATATATTATCTGATAATTACTACTTGTCTGCTACCAATCATTACAAAACAGATTTCAGACCAGGAGTTGGTGTAGTAGTTAAGACCCTATTTGGGGGACCCAGCGCGGTAACCTAGTAGATAATGTCCTTGACTTGCAAGTGACGGGATCCCATATGGGTGCTGGTTCCAGTACCGGCAGCCCCGCTTCCCATCCAGCTCCCTGCTTGTGGCCTGGGAAAGGAGTCGAGGACGGCCCAAAGCCTTGGGACCCTGCACCAGGGTGGGAGACCCGAAAGAGGCTGCAGGCTCCTGGCTTAGGATCAGTGCAGCTCCAGTCACTGTCGTCACCTGGGGAGTGAATCATTGGACGGAAGATTTTCTTCTCTGTCTCTTCTCCTCTCCGTATATCTGACTTTCCAATAAAAATAAAATAAATCTTGAAAAAAAAGAGACCTTGCTTGGGACATCACATCCCATACCGAAGTGTTCAAGGGTACTGGCTCCACTTCCAATTCCAGCCTCCTGCTAACATGAACCCTGAGAGGTGACATCGGTCCCTGCCACCCACATGGGAGACCAAGGGGAGACTCGAGGCTCCTGCCTTTGGACTGCCCGGCCCTTGCTGCTAAGAGCTCTTTGGGAATGAATGAGCAGTAAGATGCTCTCTTCCTCTGTACTCTCTTTCAAGTAAATAAATCTTTCAAAAGAAGAGAATCATTGTAATACTTAGCACAAATATTTACATACTTTCATGTAAGAACATACACAGCTTTGGGCCCGGCGGCGTGGCCTAGCGGCTAAAGTCCTCGCCTTGAACACACCGGGATCTCATATGGGCGCTTGTTCTAATCCCGGCAGCTCCACTTCCCATCCAGCTCCCTGCTTGTGGCCTGGGAAAGCAGTCAAGGACGGCCCAGGGCTTTGGGACCCTGCACGCATGTGGGAGACCCAGAAGAGGTTCCAGGTTCCCGGCTTTGGATCGGCCGTGCTGTTGTGGTCACTTGGGGAGTGAATCATCAGACGGAAGATCTTCCTCTCTGTCTCTCCTCCTCTCTGTACGTCTGCCTTTCCAATAAAATAAATAAATCTTTAAAAAAACCAAAAAAACATGCACAGCTTCATAATTAGCACACAAAGACTGATGCAAAATTTTCATCACCCTCTTCCCATACACATTTCTAATACTGCAGAATGTCACATATTCTTTTTTTAAATATTTATTTTTATTGGAAAGATTTACAGAGAGAAGGAGAGACAGAATCTTCCATCTGCTATTTCACTCTCCAAGTGGCCACGATGGCCAGAGCTGAGCAGATCTGAAGACAAGAGTTCTATTCTGATTATACAGTTTTAGGGATCCACAGTACATTAAAATTCATTTGATTCTTCAGTTTAGAAAATTTTGGAGGTTAGTGGGATGGCTCAATTGAACAATCCTCGCCCTTCAGGCGGCAGCATCCTATCTGGATGCTGGTTTATGTCCGAGATGCTCCACTTCCCATCCAGCTCCCTGCTTGCGGCCTGGGAAAGCAGTGGAAGATGGCTTTAAGCCTTGGAACCCTGTACCCACATGGGAGACCTGGAAGAAGCTTCTGGCTCCTGGGTTTGGATCATCCCAGATCTGGCCACTGCATCCATTTGGGGTATGAACCTCATCTCTGTCAATCTGCCTTTCTGATAAAAATAAATCTTTAAAAAAAAAAAAAAAAATCCAGACCACGAGAGCAGCTGAAAGCATGAATTAGACAATGAAAATAATGAAATTTTGAAGTTCAGGCTTCTATTATTAGTACAGAAATACTAGCCTTACCAATGATATTGTCAGGTGGTTCAGGAAAGTCTGTACAAATTCCTCCTCAACAACTTATAGGAGGAATTACACACATAAGCATCCATTTCCATGCCGCATGTTCCAGCCCCATGGTTTTACCAAGCAGCAAGGTTAAGTATGTTAATTTCAGAAACCCACAAGCATCATTCTTATGGCAGGTTACGGTGATATTTTCACCATAAAAGACTGATAAAACTGAATGGTTACCTGCGGTTCAAAACCCATATCAAACATTCTATCAGCTTCATCTAAAACAACGTATGTCACCCTTCGAAGATTCGTGACCCGACCTAACATGAGAAGAAAAAAATAAAGAGAAAAAGAAAACTAAAAATCAGACACATTTTATGACTACCAAGAACTTCAAATACATAAATAAATAATAGGTAGATAACTGTAAAGGGAACTAAAATGCCTGACTTAACCAGAGGGGCAGGTTAGGTATCTTTAAACAGCAAAAAGAAAATCTGACCTACAGTATCTTAATCTAGTGGCAAATATTTTCTGGCAATGGGTTTATATATAAGGCCCTTTATTTTGTCAAACTCGTCTCTTGCGTACCATCATAGGGCCTGAAGAACCTGTAAAATTCAGAAAACAGCCCTCTCCAAAACACATCATAAAACTAAGACTGAGATGAAGCATCGAGCCACATCAGCCATTATCTGACAGCATCACCTAGGAAAAAACATATTAGAGATTACAGCGTATGTGTGGAAAGCAAGCTCCAGTACTATCTCAGATACAAAAAATTTTCCCTCTATATTACTGTATAACCTACTTCCATACAGCTAAAAAAGCCCTTCAAATGTATGTTTAATTACTGATGAGGAACTATCATGTAAATATACTTTTCTAAACAAAGATACAAATCCAACTTTATTAAGTGCTCCCACTGGTTTAAATAAATGCAACTGGCTTCTTAATCAGTAACAACAAAATATATACAGAGGAAACCCTTTCTAGAAGATTAACAGAAACATTCACTATCAACTGTTGAAATCAATCACCTGGCAAAAACATGTATGACACAGTCATTAAATGTAAACCAAAGACAGATAAGGGAAAAAGGTAAAATTAATTGAGACAAATTTCAGGAAATCTAATAATGCAGCAATGAAGGGGGAAATGAGGATTATTTAATCAGCATCCATCCTAAAACCTTTTATATGTTGTACAGGCACAATGACTTACCAAAATTTTCAAAGCCACCTCGCCAACTTCATGTAGCACTAGTATTATATACATATAGAAATCCAAGCAGAAGCTACCAGAAGCATGCACTCACTACGCAGTTTTTAACACCCCATTATGTATATACTGAATACCGCAATGGAAATTTTTGAAAGCATTTTCTTCCCCCCAAAATGGGAACCGAGCCCAAATAAGTGATTTCTATGTATTCCACACTAACTTTTGCAGCCTCAATTAGTTTTGCAAAGTTGGGAACAGCATTGAGTTACCTACCTTTGAAGGTTTAATTCTCGGAAGCCCAGTTCTATAAATCTTGCAGGGCCTTTCTCCACAGAAGTTAAATAATGTCAACAGTTTAGTAACAGTTTTGATAGGGAATAATTTAACAAAGCATAACAGTTGCGCTAAACACATGCAGTATTTACAAAAGGTAGAATTTCTTGAAGCTGCAATATCCTAACTTAATGTAAACTGCAAATGCCTATGTAGAAAAAGCTAATATATCAAAATAAAGAAATGGATAGTATCTACTTTTTTAA